>NC_139840.1:18132242-18732242 GCF_963691815.1 Echiichthys vipera | reverse complement strand
ATTCACTCACCCGACGGCCTCCCCCTCTCTCTCGCTCGCTCGGCCTTGGCCTTGGCCCTGCGGTAACCAGACACAAGCTAAGCGGAGCTAACTGGGCAGCCCGAAATACACATTATGACATTGACATCCAACCAAAAGCTGGTGATATGAGGGGACACGAAAGACGACCACACGCGCTGTGTCCTCTCCATGGCTTGTAGCGGGTCGTCCTCGGGTGATTTTGATCGAAAAAGGTGGAAAGAAGCGGCTGTTTGTGTCAGGAACACCAGACGCGGCTAGCAGGCTAACGTGGCTAACGGCTACCAACGGGCAAGCCTACTTCATCCTCAGCTGTGCGCTGGTCACATGACGCAATGCTGCATTCACGGTCCGCGGGGAAATTGTACGAATGAACACTTTACGTGTATCACTCATCAAAATACATAGTAACTGGCTAATACAGTAGTCAGTGGTGGAAAGTAACTTTATTTCTTTTTATTTTGGATTTATATTTTATTTGACATGGAGAGTGCCTATTAATTGCCACTGCACTCTACGAGGGAATTGTTGACTCTATGTAAATTATAAATAAGTCAGCGAGTGTGGTCTACACCTTGTCTGTAAAGTCTCTTGAGATAACTTTTGTTATGATTTGGCGCTATAAATTAAATTGAATTGAGTTGATTTGAGTTATAAGATTTCTGTGAATATACCAGATTTAGCCAGAATACCACATATCCTGTAAATATTCAATAGTTCACAGCATAAAATACATAAAGCATGCGGGACAAACAAGAGTCAGTATCAGACAAATACAAATAAAGATAAATAGGAATAGCCAATACAGCATGAGCATGAGCATCACATACAGGCAGTAGCCCTCCAGAGCAGACAGTATATGCACACAACAGGACAACATACAGCAACATTGCATGAAAACAAAAAAGAAAACATGTCTATCAGAAAAAAATATGTACATTTACTCAAGTACTGCACTTAAGTAAAACATTTGATGTACTTAATTAGTAATTCCATTCTATGTTATACTTATACACCACTACATTTCAGAGGCAATACGGTACTTTTTACTCCACTACATTTATTAAATAAGATACGAAAGTCCTTAGACATTTACATTGTTGCAGCAGCAGTACAGTGGATAGATAAAATAAGAAAATAAAAAATATTACAACAATATATACAAATAACAGAGGAACAAATAGCACCCATGTATACATCAACAACAACAAACAAACAACAACAACCAAGTGTAGCAGTGCAAAGTGCAGTTTTGTTTTGTTGTTATTTGGTAACTTCAGTTATAAGTTACTTCACAGATTTAGATTATTAATACAAAATATTATCAACAAATTAAATATCATATATTGTTATAGATTAAGCTACGCAGCAGGATATAATGTAAATACAATTAGCCCCACCTTTACCAGCTACAAAATTAAAGTAATATTTACATGAATCTATCAATAATTATAATCTAATAATATAATATTCTGAAATGGGCCATTCTGCTTAATGAGTACTTTTACTTTTTGTACTTAAAGTACAATTTGATGCTGACACATTTGTACTTTTACTGAAGTAACATTTTGAATGCATTGTTTTACTTGTAACAGAGTATTTCTACAGTGTGGTATTAACTCTTTTATTGAAGTAAAAGCTCTGAATACTTCTTGCTGATAAGGAGGCCGGTGAAGATGTTAGTCCAGCTAAAAACTAATGATGGAAGTACAGTCTAAGTTGTAATCCCTTCATTCCCCCCATGGCTTTATTTAAAAAAAACATCAGTTAGCATAAGAGCATGACTTAACCTAAAACAAATCAGTCTTCAAGAAACTTTATGATTCTTCTAGGGGATTTTTAAAAAAACTATTCCTAACGTTTTTTGATGTCTGTGATTGACACAAATACTGCTTCTGACGATTAAGAATGTAATTTACGAGGAAGCCTGAACGCGCCGCAGGGTACAAACAATCCCAACCAAACGTAATGATCAAGCCTGCTCGGTTTCACTGTGGCTCACATGTTTTAATCCATTTTTCCTGTCAGTGTTTTTGATTGATTTCAACAAAGAAACAATTCTCAATCGAGAAAATATCTGTAAAGTCAGATTTGTCGAGATAATACCGCTAGGTGGCTGCACTGAGTCAACCCTCAGAGTGCTGTAGAGAGGAGGTTTTACAGTCTATGGTTGGGACAGTTGTGCCACAGGTGAGGTTCAAGGACCTTCAGGGGTGAGAGTGGTTCCTTGAAAACATGCTGTTAATTACAGACACTCAACATTAGTACAATAGCATAATATAGCAATGTCAGTTTGTATTCAGTAGGTTTAGGTCAGGGCGGGGCAATTCTGGTCCTGGAGAGCCACTGTCCTGCATGTATTAGGTTTCTCCCTACGCTAACACACCTGAGTCTAACAATGATCAAACTGTGACAAGCATCAGCTGCTTGATAATGAGCAAATCATCAGAATCAGGTGTTAGAGCAGAGAGAAACCTAAAACATGCAGGACAGTGGCTCTCCAGGACTGGAATTGGCTACCCCTGGTTTAGGTAATAGGTCTAATGGGTTCCTTTTTGTTAGTAAAGTCAGTTTTGAGGAATGTCTGGTTTAAGCTACAGCCGTGGTGGAAATAAATGAATACATTAACTGAACTTGTGCCGTTCTTAAGAACAATGTTGAGTATTTCTTTTTTGTACTACTATATACTTAAGCTCCACAACATTTCAGATGGTAACATAATATTTACTGTGACAGGTAAAGTATTATTTACTTTAATTTACATTAACTTCCTATATACAAAACATAAGACCACCATAAAAATGCCCTGTTTACTCGTCACAGCAGTATATGTGAGGTAGTCTAAATAGGTTTATCCTTGGCCAGCTACTACATGAAAATGCTGCTTAGTGCTTAAACATATGTATCATAATCAAATAATATGCTAAAATCATATAATATTCATATTAACACTAAAATGATTAATCTTCCTGCTCAATGAATACTTTTACTTTTGACACTCTAAGTGCATTTTGATCATAATACTTCTGTATTTTTGCTTACTTTTAGTTACTCCACTCCTTTTAATTTTAACATTTTGAAACTCTATACAGGACTTATGAGGAAGTATGATAAAATATCATATAACAAAATATGATGCCTTCCTGTACAGTAAATTAAATTACACAAAAGTAGCCAATAAATGATGTTAAATACCTTTGACCAACTGCATTAAAATGTGTCTTGCATGTTAATACATCATAGATAATGATCCAATAAAAACAAACCTAATATAACTCTGTCTGAGGCAAGTCTGCAGTATAATGATGACTTTTTCTTGCAATACTTTGAGTACATTTTGTTGATAATGCTTATATTCTTAAATTTGAGTAAAATACCTGACTTCTTATGATGGCGTATATATATGTTTTGATTTCAGTGTAGTTTTGCTGCTTTTTCTTTAGTAATTGATTTTAATACATCTTCCATGATCCAACACTGGGTTACATGTGTGGTTGCTTGTCTGACAACATTTTGTTTGTTTGTTTATGCAAAGCTCTAAGTTACAAATGATTAAATAAGTAAAGCAGGCCACTGGATTAGAAACACATTCACAGTGAAGTAGAGTTGTATCTGGCCTGGTTTGATTCCTGCTGATACTGAAGTGCTGATAGTGAAGTGTTGAGGCATGTTTGCTGAGGTGATGTTTCATAAGGTATCGTGTTAAATATCCAGTAGCTCCACTGATGTGGCTGCATGGCTGATGCTGTTCTGTTATACCAAATGGTATAATTTATTGTGCTGTAGACAGTACAGAGGATCAGCAAATCTCAAATTCTCAATTCTCTCTGCTTCTTTATTGACATGAGAGTGAGATGCACTTTGTTGAGTTAAAGAAATAGAAACATGTTTTGATGAAACAGGTCAATAACTTCTTTTTTTCATTTTCTCTTTTTAGCATCAGCGGCCCGATAACAAGGTCGATGACATTAAAACCTACAAAAGCAAACATTTCACACTGTCCACCTGACCCAGCTCTCGACCAACTATGCTCTATGCTATGCTAACAATGCTCAGTCATCTAGCTCTACTTTTGTCAGCCCGTTGTTATGCTTTTGTTCTGTCACTTTTGGACCAAACATGAGCATTTTGTCACCAGATGTACAAAAACAATATGACAATTCAATTCTTCATCATCATGTAAGGCCATGATACTTTGGAGACCTTAAATTGTGCCTGCTCATAAACTCTAAAATGTTCATTTTAGTCATTTTATTTATTGTTATTAAAATAACACAAAAATGACACATGTACATACATAAATGGTGGGACAAAAGAAACCCCTGAGGGCTTGTAAGAGATGCCCACCTAACGTCAAGATTAACACGTCAACAAAAACACTATAGAAGCAAAAGCAAGATATAGATTAAAATGTTCTAGTAGGAAGAAGAAATTAATTTACAAACAAAAGACAATTTACAAACAGTCAGTACGTTCACAAAAAAGTGATTAGAGGTCTGCAGAGTGATACAGCACAATTCCAAATGTTCTAAAATCCTGTTTCTTTAGTGTGACCTAAAATAGAAACCTCCACATGTAATTTCTAACCGCAAGTTAAACAATGTCTATTTTTTGCCTCACCCTCTCCCCCAGCCCCGTCCTTATCGTTCCCTTTGAACCCAAACACTGATAAAGAAAGGGTCCCCTGACGGTGGAGTGTAATCTGAGTACATTACTGAGAGCAGGATCATCTCTCTCTCTCATGCACACACTCACACGACTCAGAGCGCGTTCAAAGTCCACCAGAAATCATGACCTCTCCGCATGTGTGACATGAGACATGAGAGTAAGTGGACTTCGACAGACACAAATGCACACACAGTTCATTTACACATCCCACATAATAACATATCCATAATATAGTGTTCTTTAAAATATTTAGCAGCAAAATTCAGGTAATGTGTCTTTGTTGGTTCGTGTTTTGGCACTGGATGATCCATTGCTGCTGTCCTGTCCGTCTGGTAGCAGAGGTTTGAAACATTTTGCATGACATAGCAGAGATTCAACAAGTTGCAACCATGTTTTTTGTCACAATAGCTCCCATTGTTTCACTTCATTGTCAGTGAGTCATGGTTCCATCCCACTGCTGCATGAGTTTCTTTTCCTGAGAATGTCCTGGCTCAGCTTCTGCTTAATCTGCATTTAATGTTTAAATGTGTATTTGTAATAAAGCTAAAGAACATTACTCCTTTAGTGCATGTTGTACTGCTTTTGTCTCTCTCCAGCAGCTGAGTCAGGCACAGAAAACCTCATGTTCCATGTCTTTGTCACATGTGCAGGGTTACGGCAAATAGTAAATTTGAGGAACAATTAGATAAAATTAGACACAAATAAACTATTACTTTATAATTAACTTTGTACCACATTTAAGTGAGACACATGGGGTCACAACTGAGTTTTGAACTGGGCAGTGTGCAGATCGACTCACATTTCTTGAGCGGCCGGAGAAAAAGGTTTTAATATTTTGATCTATTTGTTTTATTTGTTCTATTTAAAAAAAAAAATTTACTTCATTTTTAGCGTTTGAACAATTTAAAAACATTCATAAAGATTACCAAAAAAATGATGAATATTAGACTGTGCAGGAAGAGGGAAAAAACCCAGAGGGCTTATTTGAATCCTCCACCAAAAAACAATTCACAAAGTGATGAGGTTTCAAAATACACAAAATGCAGAAAATAATAGAAGTAATCGTAAGCTTGTGACAAAATGAGTTTGGTAGCAACAACAAGAAAGAACAATAAAAACAATAAAAAAACAAAACAAAACTGAGTGTGTCATATGTAAGGAAGTGTATATAAATGTGTGTGTGTGTTCACATAAGGGTGATTATTTTTACTGTATTGACCCCTGAACAGGTAAATTAACTCTGAGTAAAATAAATAAAACATAGACAACAATACATAAAGTAAATAATTTACAAAACAGCAATTAAATGCTTCTTTAAGTATCTTTTGACATTATTTCATTATTGTTTAACATGGCCCAGTGAACATAGGATTGATCTTTTCCACAAAAAGTACAGTTAACTGGTTATACATAAAACGTGTGTGTGTGTGTGTGTGTGTGTGTGTGTGTGTGTGTGTGTGTGTGTGTGTGTGTGTGTGTGTGTGTGTGTGCAGCATGGCTCAAATCGGGTGTCTCGTAATCAGAAGGTTGTTGGTTTGTTTCCCGCCTCCTCCAGAGACAGTGTCAAAGTGTGCTTATGCGAGACACTGCACCCCAGAGCAAGTTGGCATCTTGAGGGCAGCCTCCTCCATCAGTGTGTTGAATGGTCAGTTATGAATTGATGGTTCTCAGGAGCATTACATGATTAATCCCCAGTACCACAAAGAAATGGAAATGGTGAGACAGCCACTGAAACAGAGAAGCAGAAAGACACATGGATGTAGAGAGACAGATTACGAGACTTATTCACAGCGTTTTGCTTTCAATAACAGCGTAATGAAGTCGTTGCAGTTCCATCCCGTGATCCTTTAAACTGTCAGAAGGAGTCCTCACGAGCTCCAGCAGAAGGCACTTATTCAGTTTCTCTAATTTTCTGATGCACGCTTGTCCTTGTGAGAACTGACTTGATCCTGCTGCCTTTCTCACACTACAAAGGTATATTCAACTCCAACTGTCCAACACGGTACAGTGGTGACCATTTAAAACCCTCCAGCTATTCAACACCATTTAGTATGAGATAGTGTTCGTCATGTACTGACTTATTTCTAATTACTCGTCCACTCAAGTACATATCATAACTGTATTGGTATTCATAGAATTTCATCCAGGACCAGGTGTATTAAGCTGCATTTATCTATCCAGCAGACTGTTTATTTTTGATGTTTTGGACTCCTTTGGACGGTATTGATTTAAAAAAGACAAATGGTCGCAAATGCAGCAAAAACAAAACATCTTATCGCATTAAGAAGAAAAAAAGATTTGTTCTTTTGTGCTTTCAGTTAACAAGTTACTTTTTCCATTTTTAGTGCGGGAAATAGGTTGGAGGGAGTGGGGTAACTTAGCATTAGATGAGTGGACTACCCATACAGCTCATATGGACCTGCTTCTATCAATCGTTTTGCACTATTATGCCACCTTTGCACTTTTATTATTATTTTTATTATTATTATTATTTCTATTGTATTGTTTTGTTGTTACTATAGCAGTTAGATAATTCATGTTGTGTCACTTGCCACTTTACTAATTGTGTCTTGTCTTTGTCTTGTTTGATCTAAGCATGAGATAGTGAGAAACGAAATTTCGATTCCTTGTACGTCTTGTTCATGTGAAGAATTGACAATAAAGCTGACTTTGACTTTGACTTTTGAGCTACTGTAGCCGACGTTGTGTGGCAAATTTATTCGTGGGGTAGCCTAGCGCTGTTGTTGGTTGTGAGCAACGGCAGGTTTAATGTTAATATGGCACACAGATTAACAACAACATTTCATCGTCATATATAAAAACATATCAAAAAGCTTTGCTGACTCCTTTTGAAAATCAGACGTAGTCGTATATAATAAGTAATAAGAGGAAACGATCTTTTGGTTTCTCGTGATAATGAGTTAATTGCACGCATGTTTTATTAGACCTGGATAAGGGTGTCGCTGCTCAGCCTTGCAGCCATATTTTCCCAGTGGTTACTTGTGGTACTGCAACAAATAAATCTTGATTTTATTTTCCATAGGCTACATTTGTAATAAAAAAAAAGAAAAAAAGATGATTATGCCCCTTTAATATGAATTTTAAGCCATGTACTTTTTACATTTGTAAAACTTTTAAACTTTCCTTAAGCCGAGAAATGCAATTAAGAAACCTGTTACGTCATCCCAATGTAGAGTCTATGAGCCGAGAGGGAACTCGTGGGAGAAACACTATGCGCATATTCAGTGGGCCGCATGTCACGAAAGTAGACCCGGAAGCCCAGAAACTTTTTTGGCAAACGGCCAGGTGAGCAATTCTCATTGGAATAAGCGCCATTTTTGATCTGGCATCCAGTCATGATAATACGTCCATGGTTAATTGTTATGAAAAAAATGTTGTCCCTAGCTTCCATACAAAAGAGATGGTGCAAGAATATCTTTTTGCAGTGAACATCTTCTTATGTGAAACCCATTCATTTCAATTTAGTTTGGTATTAAGTAACAACACAAGGCACATCATACCTTTCATCTGACTCTGGATCACTCTTTCCTCATCCATCCTAGTCATGAGACCTTAATAACCTCTCTAATGCAAGACATGCCATCATTAGTTTTGACTTTACAAATGTGAAGAGGGAAACTATGCCTGCACATGACTCCAACTTGTCATGCTGTGCTCCCAATTATGAAACTGCATGTACTCGCTCAGCTCCATTATTGAATCACCTTTTCTGAGTGCAGTCAGCTGATTGGGCATAGTAGCTTTCAGAAGAAAAAATATGAGCACATAAATAATAATAATTACAGTTTTTGTAAAGATAATCTGACTGGGAAACAAGAATGAAACTGTATATCCCCTGCCATGCTAAGGAGCTTTCAAAGTGCCCTCGAACAAGCCACACAGTGGCTGAACGCTGATGTGGATCTGCTGCACCCAAAATTAGTCATACTGAGGATTTTCTATTAACAGTACCCCATACTTTAAAACGAAAGCCAGCGTTTTCGAAGTGGGTTTGGGTTAAAGTTGGGCTCTGTACTTTATCACACTGTATCTGAAAACGTGATTGAGGTTAAAGAGCAATATCCAGCTTTAAGAAAAAGAGTGTGAGCACCCTCTTTATGTGTGTTCATATCTACAGTGGGTGAGGAGATAAGGATAAAGTCTTGTCAAGGTAAATGCAATTTTTATCGCAATATCACTAAATATTGTGATATGGTAAATGATTGAGATTTCAATTGAGAAACCCATCATGTATTACATAGGTCCACCTACTAGATAATCCAGGGAATTGACTGAATTGAGTCATTGTATTGATGCAAAAATCCTTTAAATCCAATACTGCCATTACGGCACAGTCCTATATTTGCATTGCAATACATTATAACCCATAATTAGGCTTAACCTAGAAAAAAAATGATAGTTATATATATATAAAGATAGCTATCATTTTATTTTTCCCCCGAATTCTTTTATTGAATTTTGCAGAAAGGCAAAAAAGAAAAAATACAACAGTTAAAGTACATTAGCGCGTCTGTGAAAAAGAATAAACTCCAACATAAATCCCACTATCCCTCCCAACAACCCATGTCAGACGTGGTCACAATAACCAACTGAGTAATTAAATGACATATAACATAAGCTAATAATCATTTTATTTTTTTATTTGTTGCTTTATTGTTTGGTCTTTATGTTTTTTTTGCTTGTTTACTGTAGGCTAAATGTTTTTGTTTTTTGTCTGCATAAGAGATCTTGATCTCAACGAGAAATAAAACCACATACACCTGTTATTGTCCAAATACCAAACTGTTACACCTAACAATGTTTTTTATTTAAGCCTTGGGAGAAAGACTTCCACCATAATGCAGCTCTGAGTCATTAAATTTTAAATTTTTGTATTAACATTGACTGAGCATGTGAACAGTTTTTTTTTAATTATTCTTTATTTGCAATTTGAACAAGTATAGTACATCAAGAACAGTGTGGCATCATTCTTGACAAAGATAGATATGTGTCTAAAGACAGTCAGTCAGTTCTCCTTTCAGAAAACAATACACATTAAACTATAATGACATGACAAGTAACAATAGATACATGTAAAGAATTAAATGGAGACGCGGGCTATTCTGTTATAAATCTTTAAAAAAGGTCATTTATCTTATCTGTGGTATAATTACAATTCGTATCATTGATAATCTGGATGGACTCAAAAAAGTTACGAAATTCAAATTTGAAGGTATTAAAGTAATTTAGCCTTATGGATAAAATGCTTCCCTTGAAGAACTGAGCATGTGAACAGTGCGTGATCACGGTGGAGGTGATGTGACGTCACGCGCCGGGCTGACCAATCGCAGCGTCTGTTTTCCAGCCTATGATTGTACAGTAAATACTATGAGCTCTGCCTCCTTCTCCTCTTGCTGCAGCAGCGATGAACGCACAGGAGACAATCGAGACGATCCCTTGGACGTGCCCATAAAAACAACGAGTTAGAGCTGAGGTCATTATTCTGCCAGCAGTGGTGTCAGTGGTGGTGGTCTAGTCGAAGATAGGAAAGCGATATCTGTGCGAGAGGGAGAAACTGAGCGAGCCGAGAGCGACAGAGAAGGGGCGGTTTATCGGCCCACTGCAGTCTGAATCACCGCAGACTCGCCCCACTGTTGGTTCATCATCGACGACGTTTGTCCATCGACGTGCGCATCCTCAACGGCTCACAACAACGGGACCCAAAGCCCGTTTTGACCCTCTGCCGCAGCCCCGAGGTGCGCAGCTCGGCCCCGGCGTGCTGAATAATGAGCCAAAGGGACACACTGGTTCATTTGTTCGCTGGAGGGTAAGTCAGACTACGCGTTTAATGTATATATTGGGGTTGTTTTTGATGAATTGTCTCGACATTTTAAACACGACTCGTCGTCTGGTAACTAGGGGTATTTTTCTACGCAGGCAGCGCGTGCATGTGACAGAACCCCGTAGCTAGTGTCAAAAACCGTTGGTTCAAACTCAATTTCCGGTTTCAAAATACGACCAATAAAATTGTAAAATAGGGACACAAATGTGATATGGTAAGAGCGTTTGAGCTTAATACAACTGAGTATTTAAAATGTTTTGTCGTTTTATGCCTGTAAATACATATACTTCTTCCATTCAAGTTAAAGGTATTCGTTTCTACGCTCTTATTCTGAAGGCAAATTCAATCTATTTCCGGGTTCGTTGCTGCTCTCTCTGGATAACGTGATAGAGTTCTGCAGCAGCTTCTCATTTTCTCCGGATATTTTGGCTTTAAAGGACATTACTTAGATGAATTAAACAAAATGTGCGTTGCAGGTCTGTGTTTGCAATACTATATTTTATTTGAGAGCACCTTTCAAGACACACAAGGTCCTCTTACAATGCATATACTCAAAAGGGAAAAACAGCAGAACATGACTAGTACAACAATAAAGACAATGCAAACAAAATACATACAAGTGCATACAAGTAAGTACAAGCATACATGTGTAACAGTAACACTGTATGGATAAAAGGAAGGTGCAGAGGACAATGGTAATTACAGTAAGTAGGTCAGTTTGAACAGGCGAGACAATTAAGTTAGTTTCTGTATATTTTGTTTCTTAATGCATGAATAGTAAACTGTTGAAATCCCAAGCTCTGTAACTTATTTTTAGGGCTATTTAGGAGTTCCCCCAGAAACAGCAGATGAGCAATACCCTGCAAACATCCATCTGATAGTATTTATTGAAAAAGAACAACTATCATCTGAAGTTGTTTTTCTGTGTTGTATAACTGTACAAAGTGTAGCCTGGAGGTAAGTTGATTTTAAGATGGAAATTCCTGGTAAAATGTAAGTTTTCAACTGTTTCTGAGAACCATAGGTAATCCACTAAATGAGGCCTCAAAATTACGAAAGTATGCCTAGTTTGGGTTAAACAGGTGGCCTATAGGGGAGAAACTCACTCACACCTTTGTCGACAGGCCCGGCAACTTCTTCATCAAAGAACATCAACACACGTAAAATTAATCAGTTTATTGCCACAGTATAGCTCTCTCTTATTTGAATCTATTGTATTAAGTTTCTCTGTGTCTGTTACCTCTGCTTTCATCTCTGCACCAAACCATTGACATTTCAATATGGTAATCTCAATACACCACAGCTCTTATCAGCTGTTATCACTCTTATCAAGGATTTCAAATCTTGAATAAACACTTCCTTCACCCAAAAACGTGAGCCTAGGCTTCAGCAGTCGGCCCCATGTTTCCTCTCCCAGCGCTGTGAGACACACACACACATGCAGCAGGCAGCGTAGCTCTGAAAGTAGGGCAAGGGTCACAGTGAGCATGAATGTGGGTCGGTCGTTTGAAAGGTAAATATAGCTGGTGTTACTCAAAAGAGGCTGCAGCTAGAGGAATTCACAACCAACAGCCAGGATGTCAGCATGCACCACTGGCAGGCTACAGCTAGTATTCACTAAACTTAAACCTGGAAAACAGTCGCATGGCTCTTTGCTACCGTAGTCAACAAGCACTTTTCAGCTTTGCAGGGGTTTGAGTGTGGCACTTTCGCTCCACACAGCACTGAGCCTTTAGTGAAAGCAGAGAGGATCAATGAATGTGTGGCACGGGAACAGAACCTTGTTTTGAGATGATGTCTGGTAGCCTAAGACTCATAAGAATAAAGGAATAATTTATAGAGTCAGTTATACTGATATATCAGTCAGCTGATGTTATCGGTTGATATTAGCAGATCACAGACATATTAGTATCTATCGGTTTATGTGTTTTCCGACATGCACCAATATAAAAACCTTTTCTAATTTGCAAAAGCAATCAACTGATACTGAACATGATGTTTATTTGGCTATTGTGTTTATTTATTCTTTAATTTCTCATTGTTATTTTCTAGAATTAGATGACAACATATTATATTGTATGTATAATATACAGTATAAATTATTTGTATAAGAAAGCCATTCAATTGTCTTTGGGTTGTTTATATGTCGATGGCTTAAGTCAGAGCAACATGATCTCAAGTTTCTTAGCTTCATTTGTAAGCAGCCATGTTTTTATTCACAGTGTGTACTGTATGTGTGCACACACAGTGAGCCAGCTCAGTAAAGTGGTTACAGAGCCATGGTCAGTTAACACTGAACTGCATAATGAAACCAGTCAGCTGGCAGCTTGCATGTTGCTGTATCTTGCATATCACAACACCAGGTTTTGGTGTGTGGATGTGTGCCTGCTCCTGGATAATTTTAGTGCTGAGGGGAATAACAGATTGTGTTACCAGTGATGGGGAGATCAACATTAGAGGATGGTTTAAAAAAAAAAACAGGCAGAGCAAACAAGCAAAAAATAGATGTGACTTGACTGTGTTTTTAAAAGATACTATTAAAGGACAAAATAAATTAGCTTAAATAAAACAGGACATGCTATACAGATTTCCGATGCTTTTGGAGTTATTGACATATAATTATTTTGATCTGTCTCTTCTCTTTTTTGACCAATGTGAATGTTAAAGCAGAGCAATACATTTTTCTCACTTTGTTTTTTCTCTTTCTGTCCCTTTTTTTCACCATCCCCTCTGTTTCTTCACCCTTACATCCTCAACCCCTTCCCTACTTCCTTCTAGATGTGGTGGAACAGTGGGCGCAATTTTGACTTGTCCTCTGGAGGTTGTGAAGACCAGACTGCAATCCTCTTCCATCACTCTCTACATCTCTGAAGTCCAGCTCAGCACCGTCAATGGAGCCAGTGTGGCCCGTGTCGCTCCACCAGGGCCTTTGCACTGTCTGAAGTAAGGAGGATTACACAAAATGTTAATTGTTTAGCTTTATTTTGGATAATTCAAAAAAGGAACCATACCGATGTTAGTTTTGATTAGCTAAAGGATATGGGACTAGAATACTTAACTGAATCTGAGCAAATCTTCAGTTTTTTGAGACAATGTATAACAAATTGTCAGTCAATATTGTTATATGCATATCTTGTGGGATTTTGTACTCTTCTCCTGGAAATGACTGATATACAGTATCTGAACTAACTTGACAATCCTCACTGCGTGAAATGAACAGTGAATGTTAATTATACCATATCCAAACTAGTAGTGAATGTTTGTCTGTAAATTAGGGAGGTACGAGTATGATCACCTTATTAGTAAAATAGGCTTTAGGCAGCCTAAATACATTGTGTACAATGTTATGGCAAGATGCAACAATTTGAGGCAAAGGCACCTGACCAAGTTGAAATTGAAAATGAGCAGTTATCCTGAGTTGCATGACTCACTTAAGTGTTTTGCAAAGTCAGGAGCAGAAGAAAGGCAGGAAGAAGGTCCAAAAGATACAAATACATTTCTTGCCTGTGACCAGTCTGTTAGAGCTGTGATACACCCTCTGTGTCACAGCAAAGGTCCATGTCAATTGGTGAACTTATCCATTGCCTGTGACCAAAAGACACAGATTCAGTCTGTGGTACTCTAAAGTGAATCCACACTAATAATGAACTGGTGAAACCTAACACAGAATTTTTCCTGCTTGCAGAACAAATGTGTTTTTAGAGGATAACTATTTGCCTAATATAATTACAAAACAACTACTGGGAAACCAGTGTAAGAAACACATGCTTAATCGTTCCTTTTTTTGCCACATGTTATGTCATTTATCTTCTCATTAAACAGTGAAAGTTACAAATGGAAATGGAAAGTTACCAGAAAGATGGGAAGTGACATCCTACCGTAGGGGAACCAACATTGGTTTGGTATTTACTTGGAACCCACTGAAAGCCATTGTGGCTGGATACTCGTAATTACCGTTGGTCACTGATGGATTAACAGCGTTATAGTAAATGTTCAACATAGCTACAGTGATCTACTCTTGTTCTCTGGCAACCCATTTCCATGACTATCACAGACTATGTCACACAGTGTTAATCACATTGCATAATGCACAAGCTGCTGTGTGAGGAATTTTCGAGTCATCAGGTATTTGGCAAACTAGGAAGCTTAGACAAACTTATCATGTTTTAAATCCTAGATCAGGAAAATATTGCTTCTTAACATAGACTTCAGATTTGCTAGTATATATATATATATATATATATATATATATATATATATATATGTGTGTGTATATATATATATATGCAAAATGCCAATGTTGCACTTGCACAGTTCAAAAGTGGTTAACCAGAATTATTTTTTTCTCACATTTGTGTGACTAAAAATGGTATTCATTCTCACTGGCTGTTGCAACAATTGGGAATGTTTTCTTTGTCAGTTTGCCTGCTTTAGCAAGACTTTGTCACCAATGTTTTCTTCAGGATTATTTTTAACAACATTGTACTAATGCCTTTTCGATTGCAGTTAATTTGAGCATTGTTTGGTGCTCAAAAACTTGGGTCAAGTGAACCAATTTTTGTGCTGTCCTTGAGATAACAGCTAGCAGAAACTGAACACCACCATTAAACGATACAGAGTGAAACAGGGTAGAAGAGGGAAGAGCAGGATGTCAGGGAATGGAAAAAAAACCCACACGAGTCAAAGTGGGTCAACATGCAGTGAGGTGCAGGCATTGTTCCGTTTTAGAGCAGAGTATGTTAGTTTAGGATTTATTTTCACCGTCACTCCACGCTCTGTGTGCTGTGTAAGTTGGACAGTTGCTCTTGAGGAGATTATGCACACTGGAAATCATTTTTGAGTTGAAGTTTATAGCTTTGAACAGAGGTTTGCAAAATCTCACAGCCAGGGTAGGAAGACACCACCCACAAACCTACGAGCTGAACAAAATATAGCTACATAGCTGCTCCAAGAAAGATTGGGGCTATTTCCTGTTTTTAAATGAATAGGACAGCTCAAGTCTAGATAATTTAATCTACCCTAAAGGACCAGTGATTATCTAGCCTAAAGCACCCGTTTCTTGTCTTTTGGGTCTCTTATCTCTCCCAGGATGGCGTTTCTTTGAAAGTACTTTGCATTAGAGTTTAGGTGAAAACATGCATTGAATGAAGATCACCCAAAAGGCATGCTCGTTCTGAGTGAGGTTTCTTGGTTAGGTTGGTGACTGATGAACTCTTTGTACTCGGGTGACAACAGGCAATAAACACGTGAGCCATCATGATGACACCACTATAAACACCAGAGTGAGAACACCTGTCATGTCATTTAGATGTACCAGTATGTTGATAGTGACCCTGTGTATAATGTCAAGCTGTATTAAGTTTCAGGTCATGGCAGATTGCCCCAAAAGTTATAATTTACTTATCCAGCTGCTTAGGTCACTTGGGGATTTTCCTGTAAACATTAATATGAGGTGTAAAGGGAAATTCAGTTCTTTGAGAAGATTTATACAATCTTGTCTCTGTATGATGAATATAAAGCTAGCGCCTGCCTTTGTACAAAACCAGGCTCATTGTTTTCTCCTGTTTCCAGTCATTGTGCTAAATTAAGCTAAACTAAGCTAAACAGATACTTGCACTCGTTTCATGTTTAGCATACAGACATAAGAGGTATTAATATACAATGAAGAGTATAGAGTAAAGCATATTACATGGATGTTAAATGTACTGTATGTTTGAATAACTAAGAAAACATAAATTGGAATATCAATCTTTCTTTGCAGGTTAATTCTAGAGAGAGAGGGACCCCGTTCACTCTTCAGAGGACTGGGACCAAACCTTGTGGGTGTAGCACCTTCCAGGTATGCACAGAATTATCTAAAGTATCCTGGGTGTGGTGCATGTCTTCTCCTGAATATTTTATTCCTCACAAAGATGAACAGAATGAAGCCAAAAGAAAGAGAAAATAAAATGACATTCTTGCATATCTGATAACCAACACAGTAGAGTAGGTCACCACAACCTTTGATGTTTATAAGAAACATTTTGAACCACTGTTATCAGCACTAGCAAGATCTTTTATCAGAGAATAAAAGTATTTCTGCGTCATTTACTTCACGTTAAATCTGGGCACACATTTTTGTCGAGGAATGTGTTTGCTTCTGCTAGATCTTCTTGTTTTATTTGTTTTCCCAAGTTTCTAGCTTATTAACAGCTTATGGCACGCCACAATTACAGCGATCAATGGAGTTTAACTCGGAAATGCAATGTAAATCTGTGCTTCAAATCCTACAGGAAATGTGTAGCTTCCATCTCTCTTAGCTTGGCTGGTCATTGTTGCATAACAGCCTGAACTCAGTCAGTCAAAGTCTGAATGAAACATCAGCAACAGCAGGCATATACCAGCTGTGACTGTCTCGTCATTTGACTGATGATGTTGTTGTATGTTCTCACAATAGAGTTCCTTTATTGAGAGAGTTGTTTGTGTCTAATCCTCCTCCCTGACCTGTCTGGTTCTCCCTCACTACTGCTGCATCACATGGCCAACACACAGTCATCCTGTTGGTTGGTTCGTCGTGGTCTCTGCCTCTCTTTCGGAGTCATCCTTTCCATACTCTTATCCTTGTCTCTCCCTCTCTTGCTATGTTTGTCATTCGTTGCCTATGTTAAATCAGAATTGTTCTGTCCTCTTGGAGCTGCAGGGTCCTGCACTCTGTGCTGTCTCACTCTGTCTCGCTCAGACTCTCTGAGGGGTGAAAAATGCCCTCTTGCGTGTGCGTGTCAGTCCCCGTTGGCTAGTTGTCCAGCTGTAGAAATGGCAGCTTGTTTTCCCGGGCATGACAGCTATAACAAACTGTGCTATAGGAAGATACTGTTATATAAGAAGTGAACGCGATGAACTCAGTGGCAAAATAGGAGATTTCTGGTTGTCTTTTATGCAGTTTTATGAACCACTTGAATCCTAATGTTCCAAAGCATAATATTCCTTTTTAAAATTATTTTTATGTAGTACCTGTAGTAGTACCTGTAGTACCAGAGATACAATATATCATCATATATACTGTTTATTTAGTACACGATCATCCCACCACTTTAGATGAAAGTGTGTATTTTTTTAAAATAAGATTAAAGACAACATTTATTGCTCCACTGCCACATCAAATGTAGAATTCAGGATACTTTTTCAAAGCTCTTTTAAATCATCGGTCATTATTGAGAGCAGGCACATTCATCAGTTCAGTCTTTAACTGCGGGCGGTAAAATCTAAGTGTTTCTTCTGCCAAATTACTACTTCTTGATCAATATGCCGCCATCTATGTCTGCATGGTTTATTATAGATACAGCAGAAGATTCTAATTTTGAAGATGTATGACGATATTCACTTCAATTTAATCAGTCTCATCTAGGTGAAGCATTAGATTCAGATGCACTATAATTTAATGAAATCACAGATTTATTGCAGGTTTATTTGTCTACAAGGGGAGATCTGGGTTGCTGGGGTATAACGTTATTCTCCCCTGTTATAAATAGGAAACTTGATGCTTGGTGCTCTGATGCTGGAAAGCTAAAAAAAAATTATGCTAATGAGAACACAGTCCACTGGGCTCGCTGCTCATTAGCCACACACACACACACACACACACACACACACACACACACACACACACACACACACACACACACACACACACACACACACACACACACACACACACAGATCATCTTGCACCAGCAGCATCACTCATTGCGTATGAGAGATGCACATTCAGACTCACTCACAAATTTCATCTCTCATCTGCAGAGCAGCATGATTATGTTGTGCATGTATGTGCTCAATTCAGCAGGAGGGCGGGGAGAGAAGGTCATTGGGTTTAATTCCACTCAGCACAAATGTTAACTAAATCCTGTGATTTTATTTAGTGAGGAGCAGCTAGAATCATGGGAGATAAATCTGCTACTAAAGGGTGCTGTGAGATTGAGATGCACCCACGCTTATACACGCACGCACGCACGCACACACGCACACACACAGGCAGAGATAAACTTCTTTCAATGGGTTTTATTTAGACAGCATATTAGTTTGGCTTAGCTCTACTGCATGCCCTCATGCACAAGGCAGTATTTTATTACAGGAAATGGAAATAATGTTTTCATATTTAATGCAGTTGACTCAGAGATATTTTGATGATTTTAATCCAGGTCTGTGTCATGGCAATGTAGGCATTGTGTTTAGATGAACAGAGGTTTTCCTGTCTCCTGTTTGGCATCATCGTGCGAATTTCGGCAGGTCTCTGATGTTCTGTTCCACGGTGACTTGCAGTGACATGCTGTTCGTCTGAACACAATAGCTACATTGTCATGACACAGACCTGGATTAAAACGAGAAAACAATCCCTTTAATGCTATTCTGCAAATCAATCTTACAGTCTGTGTGTGCTTGTGTTTATTTTGTGCTTTTGTAAACTGAACTCATAGCTCCAGTTTATGATCGTTTGTAGTGATACTAAGTTGTTGTGGCATTTGTTGCAAATGTGTCATTTGGATCAGTGGTACATGTGTTGAAACAGAAAAGGCTACTGAGGAAAAGCATTGTTTTCTCCCATTGATTCCTCACTTGTCAGTAATAGTTAATCCTCAGTCAATTTAACGAGTGTTTTTAATATCTTACTAACCTCTGTCTTATTTTTTTTCTCATCATGTTCTTTCCAACAGGGCGATCTACTTTGCGGCCTATTCAACAGCCAAGGAGAAGCTGAATGGCGTGCTGGAGCCAGATTCTACACAAGTACACATGGTGTCAGCGGGAATGGCAGGTAATAATGGCTCCTTCCCCCCCTTCCTTCTGTCTGTTTGTCACTGTCTGTTGTTGAGTGTTATCTCTGCCTGTTCCCTGCCAGTCTGCCTGGGCAGTGTAAATCACTGATGGGTTTTATAAATCTGAAAAAAAAACCATGTTAAAGAATCATTCAGTTTGTCTTCATCAGACAGATTTCCTTTTTTTTTTTTTATCTCTCTTCATCATTTTCACAATTT
Source organism: Echiichthys vipera (assembly GCF_963691815.1). Taxonomy (NCBI): domain Eukaryota; kingdom Metazoa; phylum Chordata; class Actinopteri; order Perciformes; family Trachinidae; genus Echiichthys; species Echiichthys vipera. Next base: position 18,712,703 of record NC_139840.1, on the reverse strand, counting down.
GAAGTATCCCAGAGTTTCACCCCCCCTTCCCCCTTTACCCCTCTGTCCATATACATGTGTGGGATGGTGGGATTGTCACAAATTTAAAAGCTTGTGAATACCTAAAGCATGCCAAAGCTAACTAATGATATCTGTTGTTGAAGTAGGCATTACATGTAGTCCTGTTACATGTATAGAAATATTGAATATAAACAATGAGGGGTTTATCAGAAAGCACAATTTAAGACTCTCAGGATCACACTGACCTTGACCTTGATTGTGGTGACAAAGGCCTCGCTTAGTTTACTGTGAAGCCATAAAAGACGCATGTATGTACTATATGTTGTAAACACTGTACTTTCTATAATCAAAGTATTTCCAAGTAAAGAGAAACCTGCATGTACAACTACCCTCATCAGCTTCTAACTGAGCATTTGTTTACTGTATACACCCATTACCCAGATAACACAGTATCTTGCCAGTCCACTTACTTTAAAAATTGAGGAGACAAATCCTTATACCGGCAGTCTCAGACTTTAATGCAAATGAGACACAGCACACTTTCAGGCCATAATGTGCTACTGCTGGTATTAACGCTTATAATGTGTTTGTATCTTTAGCTGCTTGAAACAAAGTAGAAAACCACAAGGTCCTCAAAGTTTGGGTTGTGCTTTCCTCCTCTCCAAGCCCCTTTGCCCCCCATGTCCTCCATTATCTTTTTATTTCCTCCTTCCCTCTTTTATTCGTTCATTTTGAGGCCTCTCCAGAGGACTCTGTGAATGGTTTAACATCCCAGTTGTTACTTAAACAGTGTGGTCTGGGCCCCCTTCTTTGCTCTGTGTGTATAGAGGAGAGAGCACGGCCCCCAAAGGTCAACCGGGGCCCCTGGCACTTGGGCGGACACGTCAGGTAGCATCCCATTTCTTTACACTGGTATGATGAAAACCATGGTGATTTTTATGAATATTAGAAAGTTCATAATGGTTATTCATTTGTATTGATATTACCATTGCATATGGCAATGTGTTTGCTGCTGGTTTGTAGTTTTAGCTATTTATTCTTTTTATTGCTTAGTCTTGATATAAACATCCCCTTCCCCTTAGCCTATTGCCTTCTTCCATCAAGATAGTAAAGTTAAACTAATGACACATAGTTCTGTGGGTTTGTCAGCGCAAAAAGAAATGCTAACCTTGTCACTGCTATAGAAAGTTGTAATTAATATGCTCTATTCTGTCTTTTGTCATCATCCATCAACACCATTAGTGCCTGAGTCATTTATTTTCAAGGAGAATCATATCACCGAAAGTGCTGGCACTTATTTCACACCACTTTCTATTTTATATCAGTTGAAGAGACCAACAGTGCCTTAAAAAACACAAACTATTACTTAAATGTGGACAAAGTGCAGTGAAGGCACAGACATGTAAAGGAGTTGGGCACACATTAACACAACATATAGAAGAGTCAGTGAGTTTCTGGTCACTATGATTGGACATTAGTGTTTTTTTTCTACATCAGCGTGGCAGTCACATTGATTTCTTTATGGTACCTTTAATGAAATATCTCTGTAGTACTTTACTGTACAGTACAAATGTCTTAAACTGTTACAGCACAGACAAACTTATTGTCTGTGTCTTTCATGTGCATTTATTCAGTCTTGTGAGCACAGAGAAATAGTAGAGTTAAATAAAGCCTCAGTGACTGAACAGCTAAATTTGATCCAGATGCCTCGATAATCACTTCCAGTTTTGTAAAGTAACTTTGTGGAATCGTTGGCTCTCACGACCTACAGGCTGTGTATTGTAGGCTTTTTTGCCCTCAAAGAAGGAAAGCTAGTCCCACTTGTTCACATAGTTTCTCTTCCAGCAGTTAATCTAAAGCATGTTTGCTTTCTCTGAATGTAGGTCAAACTCCTCTGGAGAAACCACACAGGGATTATATATCTATGGAAGGGTGATAGTGCAAACATGCAGCAGTATGCCCGTATGCAGATGCAGCCCTTCAGAGGCTCAGCTCAAGGACTATTTAGCCTATACGGGCTGTGTATATATATTCTTCATGGCTTATCTAAATGATCAAACAGCCAAGTGCAGCTCACTTCCATTACTAGAAATACTTCTGAAGTTGCTTTGTTCTATGTTATGGGATTTTATGACGAATCTACATCGAGACATTTTTATTTGTACATTATTACTTCAGTGGAAAACTGGTTATACACCTTTAAAATCTATCTATATATATATATATATATATATATATATATTAAATATCAGTTATTAATGGACAAATGTTCTATTAAGCTGACCCATGTTGTAAATAACGAGCAAAAACCCTATTAATTATAAAAAATTCAAGGAGTATAAAATAAAAAAATTATCAAATCGGTGAAAGAGCTGGCCTCGCCATTGTACTGTGCGCAATTATGGCAATACGCAGTTTATTTTACAATAAATCTGGAGACTTCCTGAACATTCAGTAACTGGAGAAGTGTTTTCCTCTGATGGTTGCCATTTCATGTGTCCTTTTGTGGGTCATTAAAATGGGCTGTGTTTCTCTAGAAGCAGGCTGGCTCGCTGGAGACACATTTTCTCCACATGAATGCTATGTTTGAATCTATCCCAGTTTTTCCAGAACAAAGTTTGACCCAAAGAGTTATTTGGGGTGGATTGGCTCACATTTATTGTTCCACCTCATTGATTCACTTTACTATGATAAACCACTTAATCCTTGTGTCATCACATATTCATAAAATGATCTCCTCACTCATTTCATCACAATCTTCCTCTGTTAAGAGTCTGTTATACACAACGGCAAGGTTAGCATTTCCACCTGCCTCTCTTAATTATCTACCATATTTCAGTAAGCATTTGATTTGATTATTTCTCGAATATGTAGATTATAATAACTTATAATGGCAATGATCATAAAGAATACCCTCAATTGAATTACTTGCCTTTGTATTTGTGCTTGTCTTTTACTTCGCTCTGGTGAGATGGAGCTGGAGTTATGGATTGGGTTGGCTTCTGTTCAGTCAACATTTTCTTTATTCCAGTTGGTAAAAGGAGTAAAGGGAGGGATACATTGTAAAGTAAAAGAAATGTAAAACAATTTAACTTTACGTGTAATATTACATTAAAGGGGACGGGGCTTAGAGTTGGGGTTGGAGTTTGGGGAAAGATGGGATGAGGTCAGTCCTTCACCTCCCATCTCTTCACCAACTACCTGTACAGTACCAGTGGGTTGGGGTGGGTGGTTGGTGGGGTTGGGGGTGGATGTGACTGCTGCTTGTGTGACTGTGGTACAGAAAAGCCTGTGTCTATTTTAGGGCTTTACTGTAAAGCTTTCACCCCTGCGTGATTGGGTGGGAGACCCCCGCCATCTGTGCCCCCCATATCTGCAGGCTACTAGCTGCAGCGGGGAGGAGCTGGAGGAGCTTTGCCCCTCCCTCGTGAGTACACGCCATAGACGCTACTTCCTTCTACTTCCCTCTGTTTTCTTCTTCCTCTTTTTTTGTTCTTCTCTTCTTCTCTTCAACAGACTTTTGTCCTCCTCTCTTCTTCAAGCAGTTGCCTTAACGTAGGGCTGTGTTGCATTGATACACTAGATGAGACTGAGGTCTCTGTCTTGACTTGCTGTCTTAGCTGTTTTCTGCAAATGGCCATGTTTTATCTCCTTCTGCTACATCATTTGTATCAGAAACTTTGTGACATTTCATAATGATACAAAGTGCTCATTAATTAGATTTACACCCTACATGTCAAACTTTATATCACTGTATATTTCCCAGCATTCCTATTTCCTACAAAAACACAAGAAGACTGTTCAAAGTATGTGCATGCACACACACATCTGATTGATATATATTCTGCGCACACAAGTGCATTTACAAGAACCCCATTATTGAGTGACCCTAGTTTAAAACTTAGCTAACATTACGATTGGCTGTGAAAGCAGATGATCATATAGAAAGAACTTGCCCACCACTATGAGGCAGTAGAGTCTGCACAAAATGAAACGTCAGAGACTTTCCACTTTCGTCCCGCTGAATAATTGATCTCCTCCGGACACCATTTTGCTTCTCTGTGCTGTTGTAGTTGTGCTAGTATCAGGCCAATAGCCTGTCTCTAGTGTCTAACCAGTTAACTACTGGTTTAAATGTTTAAATGTCACAGAATACTGTAAACGTAAAGATGTTCACTCATTGACTAATAAAGGGAGTACATTCATATTGTCAAACTAACAATGAGATACTATTTATAGCAGTATTAAAACTAAGAATCAGACCTTCTGACTTGAAGTTGTGGAACGGCAGATAGTAAAAAAAAAAGGAAAAAAGTTTTGTGTGTATTTCAAAGCATGTTGAAAGTAATTTTACTTTAATTAAAGAAAAAAGATTGCCTCCATAACCGCTTTTTGATGAGCTTGAGTGTTTTAATAGCAAAAGATATTTATTAGGAAAACAAGAGCTCTCATTAGCATTTCAAATAAATGAATCTGACTGCAGTATAATGACAATCTGTCACACTCAAAGGTCTAAAATTACTTTGCTGCTTGGCCTCATTTCCTAGTGTTTCGATAGTGAGATATTTTTTTAAGATGACAAAAAAAAAAAGAACGCACTCACAGCTGCTGCCTTCATGCACTGTTGTTTGTTAAGATTCTTTACTTCAGGAAGAGATCTGTTGTTTACATACACCTGTGTAGCATTTCACATGAAGAGGATCAATATGTGAAAATGAATGAAACATCATGTATGTTTGTTACTGAATTAATGAGTTTCTTTTCAAAAAAAGATTTAAATAATAATAAGGACATTGTTTCAAATCCTCTATACAATAATTATCTATGAGAGTATTGAAATATCTCATAGTGAAACATTGAAGCGAGTTGATCCTGTTTAGTGAAGTGCTTCGTCATTGTCCTTGTACAGTATAGATTATTTAACATAGTTGGTTACATTGTGTTCTTCCAAATGTCTCTGCATCTGTCTGAACCTCTGTCCTCCTCTGAAATTCCCAGGGTTCACCGCCATTACAGCCACCAATCCCATCTGGCTGATCAAGACCCGTCTGCAGCTGGAAACCAGGTGAGGAACCTCAAACCTTTAAGTCATAAATCCAAAACCTACAGTACTGTGGAATGTGTTGTATGACTCATTCATTTTTCTATAATAATGAAAAGTAAATCATATTGTTATTGCACTTAGATTAAAAATCTCCATATGATTACAGAGCCCGGGGTCAGCGGCGAATGAATGCATTTGAGTGCGTGCGGCGGGTGTACCAGATGGACGGCCTGCGAGGTTTCTACAGGGGCATGTCAGCCTCATACGCTGGCATCTCTGAGACTGTTATCCATTTTGTCATCTATGAGAGCATCAAACGTAAACTGCGGGAGTACAAGGCCCAGACCAGCATGGACGAAGAAGAGGAGTCTGTCAAAGATGCCTCAGACTTTGTGGGCATGATGCTCGCAGCAGCCACCTCCAAGACCTGTGCCACCTCCATCGCCTATCCTCATGGTAACCTTCTGTCTCACAATATTCCATATTTCGTCAACAAATCCCATGGAAAGACATGTTAGTTCATATCCAACTTTCTGACTTCAACAGTCGGTCTGTGGCACTGAGCCCCAAGCACAGTGGTTCCTAATGAAGGCATAAACCTCTAAAAACCCGTCACAAATATTTACTTTTGTTTAAAAAAAGGCTGCTCAAGTTTCTAAAGTAACTGGTGGATGTGTTTTTTAACAAACGGAATAATTTAAAGGAGTAAATAGTGCATTTGTAGGACTCTTTTATCTCTTTTAGGAGTGTTCGTGTGTGCAGGATCTACTCAAAATAACAGCGTGCAACAGTGTGGCTCATTGATCTGCTGCTAATAGTTTTTGATGAACAAACATGGCACAGGGGAAAAAGAATATCGACTTTGATTACTTAGGAAATACTTTGAAGTGGAATCAAATCTTTGTTGGATTTGGTCTTTCCACAGGTTTTATAAAAACAAATACAAAATCACAAGACATATCCTTATACTTGACACTCATGTTTGTGTGTTCAGTATGGAGCCAGGAGGGGATTAGTTTAGGGAACCTACTGCACCTTAAGGCCTTATATTCATCACATTGTTCAGTTTGTACACCAAGATGAATTTGAAATAGCAGTTTGTAGTTTTACAGGGAGGAAATGTTATGACATGTTGAAATTTCAGTGAGGCAGTGACTCACTTTTTCTTACTGGAAAATATCATGATCCACTTGTGCTATAAATATCACTATCATTCTCCACCTACGTACATCCCACAGCTGAATGCAACAGCTCAGATGCCTTCTGTTTGGATTGTCTAAAGCCATGCGGGGACATAGTACAAACCTAAATCTAAATCTCTAGTATCTTCCTTCCAGTAGGTTAGGATTAGGCAGGTGGAGGGACAGTGGGTATTAGAAAAAGATCAAAAGATAACAGGATCTCTAGTTTAGTACACACATACTACACCCCACTCATAGGCACAGTCTGTCAAGAACAACTAGTGGCCGATGTATTTAACACCATTTGTTGCCTCTACTCTCAAATTGCAGAGGTGATCCGCACACGGCTACGAGAAGAAGGCAGCAAGTATCGCTCCTTCTTCCAAACTCTACTGACGGTACCCAAGGAGGAAGGATACCGGGCGCTGTACCGCGGCCTAACCACCCATCTCGTCAGACAGATCCCCAATACGGCCATCATGATGTGCACCTATGAAGTGGTGGTCTACCTGCTTGGCCGTTAGCCCAATAGGTAATGTCTCCTTCCTGTTTAAAGAGGGAGACGGCAAATGACTGAGAAGGCAGCCCTTTGGAAAGGGAGAGGGAGGACAAATATGTCAAAATGAAGACCAAAGGAAAACTGAAAAATACTCTTGTGGACCAGAAGAGGAATAATGGACAAAGGATGAAGGAAGCACTTGGTTACCATATCAGCATCATCACCTCCAGTTCCCTTTATCAGATTGCTGGAATAGATAGAGAGCACTGCAGTTCACAGAAGACGTACTATGAGGGTTGAGAGAGGAGGCACTGACGGGGAAAACACAAAGAGTTTGGCACCTGTTAAACTGATGGTACCTCTGAAGGAAAAGATTTTAAGCACAATTCTGTGGCCTTAACAGAAACAGTTTTAGTTTGGGTCCTTCCCTTTGAGTGATATTGAATGATATTGTGAAAGGGGAATGCTTGGAGGTAACTGCATTTGACAGGAGAGTTGATAACTAAATGTAGGTCAGTTTCACTCTACTTTGCACCATTTGTCTGCACTGGCCTCGTTTCAGTGCTGTGACACTACTGAACCATCAGATGACTGGCAGTTAAGGAATGTTCATTTAAAGGAGAATGTCAGCAGAGAGTTAAGACAAGGATATCAATATGTTTCTGAGTCACCTGGACTACCCATCTTTGCAAAGTAGAAAGTGTAGCTTCAAGCATTCCCCTCTGAAAACTGTAGTCAACCGCCCCTTGATGGCCTGCAGTTCATGCACAGCAGTGAGCTAACTGACCACACGAGAAAACACAATGCTGAGCTTGTGACAGCCTGTCACTCCAACACAACGCTTCAAAAGACTAGCTTGTGTGTAAAAAGAGAAGGATGGGAAAGCTGACTTTCAGTGTTTTATTCCTCTATAACTCTATAACAACAGTGCCTGTTTGTGACGTGCTTTCAGGTGAAGTTGGCCTTCTGTGTCAACAGTTTGTCTTTGTTAAAACTGCAATTAGATTGGCATACAAGGCCAGCTTCTGCCTGCACCCAGGTCACTGCTCAGGACTTTAAAATCTTGTGAAAACATGAGACTCAATGGGTCCATTTTTTTTTTTTTAGATGTGAAGTGTGTGATCATTCAAAGGGTACAAAGACTTAAGTATCTACTATTGGAGTGGCACTACTTGAATATAATGTGACGGTGTTTGAAAATGTTGGTGTGTGTGTGTGTGTGTGTGTGTGTGTGTGTGTGTGTGTGTGTGTGTGTGTGTGTGTGTGTGTGTGTGTGTGTGTGTGTGTGTGTGTGTGTGTGTGTGTGTGTGTGTGTGTGTGTGTGTGTGTGTGTGTGTGTGTGTGTGTGTGTGTGTGTGTGTGTGTGTGTGTGTGTGTGTGTGTGTGTGTGTGTGTGTGTGTGTGTGTGTGTGTGTGTGTGTGTGTGATATTATATTATACTTCCCTCCACTAACTATTAATCTTGAAAGACACTGCGGTTAGGAGTGTGGAAAAGCTCCTGGCAGCTTCCAGTCCTACTCTCGTGCCAGTCCTTCCTTCCAGTGGCTTCCAACTGACCTGATAACATGCACTTTGTGGCCTTTTAGGGCTTGTGCTTTGCATTTTATTGTGTGGACAGTTTGAACTTGTACATTGTAAAAGAAAAAGAAGTATTACTGTATATCAAAATGGTATTTTGCGCAACTGTTCTTATAGCAGATATATTGTACAGTTTAGAGTTCTCAGTTGTCGTGAAGGATGTCCAAATGTGTGTATATAATATAGATACTGTATATGCATATCATTTATTGGTTTTGTTCTTAGGCCCCAGATGATCATGTTGTAGTTTGCATTTGCAATTTGTTTTCATTTTTGTGCAATTTTACCTTATTTGACATTGACTGTTGACACGAATATTGATATTGCTTGACTGATCTTGACTTTGACTTTTCTTACAGTACAAACTGTGGGTTTATTTCTATTTGTACACTGCTGTGATTTGTCATGCAAACATTTGTGCTTATGCTAAAGTTAACAAATGCTGCAGAACAATTACTTTAATGTGACCACTTGTCCTGGAGCATTGGTTAGTGATTTTACAGCGTTCATAAAAAATGTTTTTGTACATTTGGATGTTTTCTGTTATTAGTAATGTTTACACCGTTCATTACTTTTGTCAGACCTTTGTTCCTCCGAGCAACAGGTTTTGAATACGAAGATGGAAGTATACTAATGTGAGAGTTCAACAACTGGAATTCTCTTTCAACAAGACTGTACAAAGGTGGGACTGTCAATAAATGTGTAAATCTACAGTTTTTTAATGATCAGCTGAAAATGTTCATATAGAATACATAAAGAATTATCTTTTTGATGAATCTAGCCAACAAAGTTTCCAAATTGTATCCAAGCACCTTATCAAATTTTCCCTTGAATGCTTTTCTATCTTCTGATCGAAATGTTCTTTACCTTGACATTAAAAACTTCCGAGCAGAGAAAAGCCCAGTGCCCACTCATTCTCCACATGGGACTGATAAAGTCTGCACAGTTTCCATGTTTAAAAATACCGTGTTTATTTTACCAATTAGAGAAAACCTGGTGTGTTCATGCATTACGTGGTTCTTGAACGCTCTTATTTCTTCCCCCTTGTTGCAGTTTCATATCAGAGGCGAACGGAGGCCTGTGTTGTAACTTGTAACAGTTATTGATTTTCAGTCTTCATGTTGCTACATAGTTGCTGTCCGTGCTTGAAAAAAAAAAATGCTGACTCATTTTATTTTCCTGTAAAACACTAATAGCTTTTAAGTCTTCGGCTCCAGTGCAGTGATACTTGTGAAATACCAAAATGTGAAACGAGCAGACAACTGGACAAACAATTCACTTTATTTTTTACTTCTCAATTCAGTGTCTCATTCAATATCCTTCTCGTGTTTGCTTAGACAGGATGCAGAGTTGAATGAGACCTGGGAGATTTTGTTTTTGCCAGCTCAATTGTTGATGTATGTTTGTTTGTTTTCTAAATGCAAAAGTAAATAAAAATCTACTTGCAACTAAAATGACATCCACTTTTTTCTTTATCTGTTAGTTAATTTGTGTTCAGTATACATGGTAAAGTATAAAGTACATCGTAAATAAATATACATATATATTTTTTATTTGACCCTATTTAAGTATGTGTTTGTGTGTGTGTGTGTGTATATATGTATATATGGTATTTCAAATATAAGGGAGATGCAAAGTATGATAGTGCACCTCATGGGCCGTATAGGTAACAGTTTCTATTTTATAAATCTCAAGAAAATAAAAACCTGTTCATCACTGTTACTACGTTACACATTAAGAAACTACAAGTATAGAAATGGAAGTAACAGGGATGGGAAGAAAAAGTCCCCAAACGGATTGTATTTACATACTATCACCACCAGGGGGAGCCAAATAGCTCCTTGGGGAATTGAATGAGCTGATTTTGGTTTTCACTCCATAAATTGCAATTAAAAATGTCACAGGTAAAGTGTCAATAAACTATAAGTGCAATACCTACAGCAGAATGAATCAATGAAAGTTGGTTGTTGGAAATTGGAATAATCCATCATCATATATGTGGTTGACTCAGTGACTTATTAAACATGGCCATACATGAGTTTGTATTGATCTTGTTGTGCAGCCGTTCCACACTGACCCTATTACACCTCGATGCAAATCAATCAGCCCTGCTCCGTTTCATTTAAACAAAACAGCCTGAATTTTAGATATTAGCCTACAGCAGATCAGGCCATTGATCTCGTGGTAATGTGTCTAAATTGACTTCCACTTTACAGCCCACTAATTTGATAAATATTCTGTCGAGACCACAATATGTGCACAAGGACAGAAGAAATAAAGCATGGGGATGATGACACCTTCAAGGCCCCTCGGAATCGTAGAGACTGTGAAAACGGTGAAAATTGCTTTTTAGTAACAAAGAAAGGTGGTAAAACCGTAGAAGTAGAGTATGAATGATTAAAAAGATGAAATACAAATAACAATGAAAATACCATAGACTACCTGATATTATGTACCTTTGTATAATTAAAAGGTTTTTATAGACCAGGTCTATTATACCCCCCCTGAGAGCTTGCATCTTTCAGACACTTTTCAGAGGTAAGGTGATGCAAACCCTAATACAATAGTAGATTAAAACAATAGTTTATCAGCTTGACTCAAAATCAGCCTCTTTTTTGAGCCATGTTATTATTATAAGGTTTTAAAGGTATTATTATTATTATTACTATTATTATTATTATTAGCAGTAGTAGTAGTAGTAGTAGTAGTGGTGGTGGTGGTGGTGGTATTATCATTATTATTGAAGTTGAAGTTTAGTTTGAAGTTTATTTCAGGCTGACTATCGACAACAAAAACACATTAACAAATCACATATATCACATCAAATCAACAACCTGAAAAAGGTGTAGGCTGAAGATCTTGCTTATAATGCCTACCCTTTTTAAACAAATCATGCATGAAAATAGTAATAAGAAAATACATGTTATATACATCCTCAAAGCAATTTCAGTCAAAAGCAACTGGACTTGGTTATTTGTCTAGGAAGACGTTTCACCTCTCATCCAAGAGGCTTCATCAGTTCATGTACGCATCTGACCGGGCTGGGACTGGACCAGGTTGGGACTGGACCAGGTTGGGACTGGTCCAGGCTGGGACTGGTCCAGGCTGGGACTGGTCCAGGCTGGGGCTGGTCCAGTCCAGTTGCTTTTGACTGAAATTGCTTTGAGGATAACGATGACCTGGACAAATGAGAACATTCACAGGCTTACACAGGCTCTTCTGATATATATATATATATATATATATATATATATATATATATATATATATATATATATATATATATATGATACTGATACTCTTTTTTTCATTACTTACTTTCTGCTTTACCATTTTCATATTGTTTTAGTGTATTATTATTGATGATGATAACAGCTGTAGTTGTCGTAGTAGTATTTCTGTACAGCTCTAGATTGATACAACGGCGGTGTTTACGAGTAGCATTGAACGCACCATCAGAGCCTGAGCCAATAGCATCAGAGCAGAATGCTGTGTTGTGGTGGAGCCGACCAATCAGCGCTCGTTCTGCGGAGTGAACGGACACTCGGCGCTATCGCGTCCACGGCTGCCTGGATGTATCGAGCTGCAGTTAAGTGCAACAAAGAAACCGTCACTACATCGACAAAAACACAAGCAACGGCGCCGGAATAACGTTGTTGTCAGCTTCGTGGAGAAATCTTGGGAGAAAAGTGTCGTGTGGAGACAAGTTGAGTTTGTGTTGGGTGAGTGTTTCTCTGTTTACACCGGATGAGCTGGCCACAGGATGTGGAGCACTAGGTTATGGTTAGTTGTACCTTTGGCTGGCAGCAGAGAAAAAGTACCTGAAATCTCATTTGGACCTTTGATTGGGTGCATTTTACGCCGATAAACATTGACTTCTGTTCCTACAGCGAGGGTCACTTTTAGTTTGTCGCCTCTTTTTATATTATGGCACCGTGCTGATGAAGTTCTTGCATGTTACGTTAGAGACAGAATACCTGAATGTGCATGAGCTTGTGTGATATGGAGGACTATGATATGGATGTCTCAATAAATAAATAAACGAATACATAAACGAATGAATAAAAACAGGATTAAATAAATGCAGATATAAATTCACAAAATAATAAATGCTGGAATAAACAAGTGGATGAGTAAAAACATGAATAAATAAATAGATGAATGCAGAAATAAATAAATAAGTAAATAAATAAAAAAAATACAGAAATAAATAAATGCTGGAATAAATAAATACATAGATGAATAAAAACGGAAATAGATAAATAAATGCAGAAATAAATGAATGAATAAATACATAAATAAATAAATGCTGGAATAAATAAATTGATTATTTCATTTACATACAGGCACAGAAATAAATAAATGTAGGTGAATGAAGATGAAGAAATTAATGTAAGGCATTTACTTATTTATTATTTATTTATACAATTATTCATGTATTTGTTCATTCATTCATTTATTTATGTATGTATACATTTATCCATGCATTTATTTATTCACTTATTTCTGCATTTATTTATTTAAAGCTTGTATGCGCCTTTGTGCTATGGAGGACTATGATATGGATGCCCCGATAAATAAATAACTAATTAAATAAACAAGCGCATGAATAAAAACAGCAATGAATAAATCAATAAATATATAAATAAATAAATGACTAAATGGGACCTCATTAAGATATGGGCACAGAAATACAGAAAAAAAAATGTAAGTGAATAAAATGAAGAAATGAACGTTAAGCATTTATTTATTATTTCTTTATACATTTATTCATGTATTTGTTTATTTATTCATTCATGTATGCATTTATTTATTTATGGATACATTTATCCATGCATTTATTTATTCACTTGTATTTATTTATTTATTTCTGCATTCATGTATTTATTGATTGAGATCTAAGTCATGTTTAGTCCTCCACAGTGTGATTTTCACATGTTTCCTTCTTTGGTTGCACTGGTATCACCTCATCTGTCATCTGTCATACACAGACAGTGAGGGGAGTGAAAGCTTGCCTGTAAATCTCTCTCTGTATTGCCTGAATGTGACGTGCGTGCTTAAGAGTGGGGGTGTATTATAAGTGAGTGAGCCATGAGAGATGTGCATTCATTAGGAATCAGAAGAAACCTTGGATTTAAGAAGCAGGCTGTATCAGGCTCACAATTCTTTAAAATGTCACACTGTGCGTATGTTTGTGTTGGATTGTTTAAAGGTGGAGAGTCTTTAGAGCCCCGAAGAGGTAAACAATGTACACAGTATTTATATAGCACCTTAACCTTCTTTATAATCCAAAAATATATGGAAATCACACTTTTCACAATATTAATATCGATACAAAGTGATACATGAAGTGTTACTCTATACAAGGAGAGAGTTTCTGACATTTACATTAATTCATTTCTATTTAACACATTTAAAATGTTGACAACTGTGTAATGGGCTATAAACGTATTATAATATTATAAACTCATTATTAACTTATTATTCTGTGAAGTACCAATGCCTTTCCTCACAGACAGTACTCTCATGAGTGATCAATTCTCTCTGTGACTTAACACCTTGACTTTATTCAGCTACGACGGGTAAGGTGACAAGGACATGGAGAATGGAGAACAGATGGTTAGAGCAGGGCAGGGAGGTGAGGAAAGGAGAGGAGAGAGAGATGGAGTGTAAAAGAAGAACAGAGGAGGAGGGAGGAGATGGATGAGAGTGTAAAATGAGGAAATTTGGACTAGAGAATACCAGCAGGAGGGGGCCCACCCACCCTCCCTCCCTCCCTCCCTCCTCAAGTGTACCAGGTGCAGCGTCGCTTCATTTGCTTTAATATCAAGTAATAGACCAAAAAAAAAGTATGTGTGTATGTGGAGCGAGGGTGGGTGGAGTCTGCCGGTTGATGGACGACCTGTCGAGATACGGGAAGGGGGGTGGAGGCTGGTGGGGAGAGAGATGGAGGGATGGAGAGACGGAGGAGGGGATGGGGCATTGTAATTGTGACAGGGGGTCATTTATCTGTCTGCTGGATCTGACCAGCCGGTCACCGTGGGAGATCCGTCTGCTCACCAGCGTCTCCCCCTCTCTGCCTGTGTGTCTTTTTCATTCCCCTTCATCTTCTGTCCATACTTCCCTTCTTTTCTTCTGCGCCCACAACACTTCCCCCTGGTATTCCCTCCATCTTTCTCAGACATTACGTTGTATACATCTTTCCTGCCGTCTTTCTTTTTTTTGTTTTTAATCTCCTGTCCTGGCAACTATTTACAGTGAACACACTTCCTTTGACACTGAAATGTAAATTTCAACTGCACATAAACTCATTTTTACTACTTCAACTGACAGTTCAACTGCTGCCCCTCTTCGCATATCAACCGACACATCAGTTTCTATTTGCAGTGTACTTCTTCTAAGCATCCTCTGATGATGTTTCAACTGGAGCTTAAATTCAGTCGTTTTCAGAACAGTTCAGTTCATCTGACATTTCAGCTGCTTTCATCTCTCAGGCCAGGACAGCGTGCATGTTAGCAGACTGGGGTGGCTTTTTGTAATTGTTTTCAGCTGAGGGCCTCATGTTTTTGTAGGAGTGCCCTGAACGCCTCAAGTTGAAAAACTTCAACTCACAGTCATTTAAAGCTGCACTAGGTTTGCAGTTCAACTGCTTTCAATGATGACGCACAAAGTGACACTACTGCTTCCTAACTTGAAAATAAAATCAATCAATTCAAATGCTTTTAGCAAATCCAAGTTGAACAGCTGCTTTTGGCTCTGACACGTAAAATATTAAAAAAAATTTGTTCCTGTTTGCACTTTTAGTGAAAATGTAGCCTTTACTAGTCTTTGCATTCTTTGCATTTTTCTCTCTTCTGCTCAGCTCTCTCCCTCCTAATCTGCTCTCGCTCTCTCCGTCCTTCCCTGCCTTTCCCTCCCTTTTCAAAAATCTCCCCTTGTCCCCTTTATCCCTCCAGAGGGACTAATAAGCAGTATTATGAGTCAGTATGAGGAGAGAGGCAGATGGGATTCAGCTTGTAGGCCAGATAAGGTTTTAACTCTGCTGTGTCTTATCACACCCTGTCCCTGCTACTTAAACTGAACAGATACTGACTGGCATTATGTATAGAGCAGAAAAAAACCTTAAACTGAGATGGAGGAAGTTCTGCCTGAAGCATGTTGGAGTAATCCCTGTGCAGAAGGGTGCCAGTGATGTTGTCTACTAATTTGAATGCAGTGATGCAGAGATGGGTGACTTTTTCGGTCCGTTCTGAAAGGCACCAACTTCCGAAGAGTTGACTCAGTGTTACTGTGAAGAAATTAGAATAAGGTTTTAAGTCAATTTCTAGCCAGTTCCCGAACATATTGCTCATCAGCATTCTGCTCAGTACGCAGTGTGTTACCGTGCTCATCATTCAGTGACACACAAGGCGATTTGGTGACACGACAGCCAACATTTAGTAGTCGGTATGAGCTGATTTACATGAGCCATAATTATTTTTAATTACTCTATTCCCTTGTCTCCCCAACTGTGTGTTTTGTGTACCACAGCAGAGAACCACAGCAAGCAGGCTCTCACAGGAAGCCGTTGCGTTTCTAATGGTGAGAGGCACGTTTTGTTAAGCATGAGCAAAGTGTTAAAATGGTGCTTTGAAATTGTTTTGATCTATCTATGTTTCTATCTAGGGTTACAACTAGCAATCATTTTCATTAGTGATTTATCATCGCTAATTTTGTCTGTAAAATTTCAGAAAATTGTGAAAATGTTCATCAGAATTCTCTAGAGCTGAACGTGAAATGCTGAAACTGCCATTTAAGACAAATAAAGCAGCAATTTCTCATGAGTAAAGCTGGAACAAGTGAATGTTTGGCATCTTTAGTAATGTTAGCGGTGTGGCTCTAGGGATGGCAGTGTTGGTTTCGGACTGGGCGATATTGCCCATTCCATCCGGATATAAATCATTTGACATCTCAATAACAGATCACAATATAGCATGTTTTCTAGTATAAATAAATAGTCTATATGAAATAACCACATGGTAAAGTTTATCTCATCTCATCTCATCTCATCTTCAACCGCTTATCCGGGGTCGGGTCGCGGGGGCAGCAGCTTTAGCAGGGGACCCCAAACTTCCCTTTCCCGGGCCACATTAACCAGCTCTAACTGGGGGATCCCGAGGCGTTCCCAGGCCAGTGCGGGGATATAATCTCTCCACCTAGTCCTGGGTCTTCCCCGAGGCCTCCTCCCAGCTGGACGTGCCTGGAACACCTCCCTAGGGAGGCGCCCAGGGGGCATCCTTACTAGATGCCCGAAACCACCTCAACTGGCTCTTTTGGTATAATCTTGTGTGAGTTAAATATTAACAAATAAAAGGTACTGAGTATTTTCAAATTTGATTAAGAACTTAAGTAAAAAATTAAGATAACATGCAGCGATCTGAACGTAAGGACCTTTTTATATCGTTTTGATGATATATATCGTCATATTGCCCAGCCCTATGTGAATCACAATAACACCTTTGCCTTTCATC
Source organism: Echiichthys vipera (assembly GCF_963691815.1). Lineage (NCBI taxonomy): Eukaryota > Metazoa > Chordata > Actinopteri > Perciformes > Trachinidae > Echiichthys > Echiichthys vipera. The sequence goes on along the minus strand of NC_139840.1, from coordinate 18,695,891 downwards.
TATTAATAACGCTTTTTTTCGGGGGGTCTGTAATTTCGTAATACTTTCCAAAAACTTTTAAGTCTTTTTTAAATAAAAATAGTTATCTAGAAAGAACTCTGAAATGTGCTATTAATATACAGGGAAATGGGAACATCCTTGATGCTCAGGACAAACCCAAGTAGATATGGATTGATCAGTATGTTGGGTTGTATACATGAATTATACTTTTTTGTATGTTCAGCTGATACGCTGTGCCCGCCTCGCAGTCCTGATTACAATACTCTCAAGGTTATGCCAGCACTTAACTGTGATTCATTATTGGAAATGTGCCAATTGAACGCTGTCTTTTTTACATAATTAGCACCAAATTGCATGTGCCTCAGCTGTACTTTGCGTTTATTGCTAATTAGTAAACGTTAGCATGCTAATATGGTTAACTGAGGTGATGAACATCGTAAACATCAAACCTGCTAAGCATCTACTCGTTAGCATTGTCATTGTGAGCATGTTAGCATGCTAATGTTAGCATTCGGTACAGCCTCACTGAGCCGCTAGCATCTCTGTAGGCTAATTAATTATCTGTTGATCGACCTATCTTTCTATCTGTCCGGTTTAGTCATTTATATATTTCTATCTTAGGACATCCATATTATGTATGCATCTTACACCGGCAGATGGGAGCGGGAATAGATTTATATTCAGTAGCCTTTTGTGAAGTCAGTGATAGACTGCTGAGCTTACAAAAATTCACACTGACGCACTCGCAGGGACACACACGCATAAATATACAGAGGCGTCACTCAAGAAAAACATCACTCTCTTGAACTACTGCACTCTAAAGTCAATATCCGCTGCTGCAGAGAGAAACAAACAGGAACAGGACAATGGTGTGTGTGTGTGTGTTTATTGTTAAAAGAATCCCCTTTTTGTTAGCCGTCAACAAAGTTGGACGAGCCAGTCTTTCTTGGTCCACAATAATCAATCACTTAACAATGATAATCTTAAAGCATTAAAGCAATGTAGACATTATGATAAACATCATCCAAAAGTATTCAGAAAAGGTTATTACAGCATTACATTTATTAAATACTGTATATCCATTCCCTACTCACAAATTTAAATAATGCATTCTCAGATGGTACTTGAAATATATTTTGCTATTCAGTGGGCAATTATTCCAATGATTGATGCCCCGATAAATAACTATCTCTATAAAGCATTTGATTTTGGACATCACCTTGTCATTATCAGCTGACCTGGTCAAATGGGAATGAACCTGATGTCAACGGTGCATACTGATAGTGTCTGTTCTTATGGCACAATGTAATATTAACTTGGTAACTCTGTTCTGGGGAGCTTGTAATTTCTTTAGTTGACCTTGTAGATGTAGATGAGCATACATGTGCACAATAATAAACATAAATAAAACAAAATGAAAGATTTAGCCACCTGTCCCACAATGTGTGCAGGGACATAAGAAAGACATTTCTTCACCATGGAGCTACAACCCTTGTTCTTAACTATGGTTTCAATGTGTTCTGCCCATGAGAGCTGACTACCTATTATAGTGCCCAGTATTTTTACTTTATCTTCCTGCTCTATAGATTACCCAGCCAAGTTCAGACTCATCCTCGGTGTAGATGACATTTTATGACTCGATCCCAAGATAATTGATTTGGTTTTCGAGATGTTCAGTACTAACTTTTACTTTAACTTACTAACTTATTTTGTTTTATCCAATCAGAAACCATATTTAACTCAGCTGATTAAACATTGTCCAGTTCACTGATGTGGAATCATCGGCATACATTTGTACATTTGCTTTACAACAATCTGTGTGTGTGTGTGTGTGTGTGTGTGTGTGTGTGTGTGTTTGTGTAGGCAGTGTGTTATGACTGCTAATGCCCTGGTGACTCACAGGGCTCATTACAATGACAGGATAACTCAAGTAATAGTGCACTTAACAGTAATGTGGGCAGATATCCTCCTGGTGCCTGACAGTCCAGCGAGTGGCAGAGATGTCATGTCATTGTGTGCAACTTTAATGGCGCCGCATCTCCTCGTGTTTTAGCTTGCTCATCGGTTTACGAGGGCGAGGTTGACGCTGCTTGTCATCTTGTTGTCATCCTGTGTGATACGCGTCATTTTGTTAAGGAGAGATTGTAGCAGTGAGTCGTTCATCAAAGTCCGCCTCAGAGGGAATACAGCCTGACAAGCCAGCAGGGAAATTAGGGCCCTTGAGGAGACAACAGGGGTCATAAAACCATTAGTGTTGTGAAAAACGGTCCTCAGTTATAGCTGATGTCTGCTCCTCGTAAACCCCGTCAAATTAGCTAATTTGATATCGTCACGTCCCATCTTGTCACGTTTCGTTTGGTCTCCCAATATCGTCTTGACATCTTGACTGATCTGATCGGAAGTTTGCTGTATGTTTTAGCTTCTGGAGAGTAAAGATGGCTTCATGTCGGGAGCAGCGGTGTGCTCATTTACATATAAATTAGTCTGCTGTGTCTGAGGTGATGTGCTCTTGCTCATTTGTCATCTTCCAGTGATTAAGTATCCATGTGTTTATTTGCGTGTGTTTCTCCTCAATATCGGAGTGTTTCTTTTCTCCTTTCTGTGTGTGTCATTATGTGTCAATGCCAGGACAGTCGGCTCTGAATCAGCCGCCTTTCATGGCTTTCAGGACAGCATCTGATGGCTTTTCAAGTTAGATAAAATCAATTGACTCATCCTGGAATGTAAAGCAGGCGTGTGATCATTTTGGACATTAGGAAAATACGGTGGTGTGTTTATTCACTGCTCTTATGTGCTCTGGGTCAATAACAAATGTCTGTTTGGATGTTTCATGATTCTTTTGTGTCACGAAAGGGAGAAAGGATAGCGTTTCTTGCCCTTGAGATCTTTATCTTAGAGTGTTCTTGTAACAGGAATCCTTCCCACTATTTACTGGATACAACACATCATATTCACACTAATATTAGATGTGATAATAGGGAAGGGGATGGACCCAGGGCTGTTGTAATGTTTGTGGGAAACCTAGCCAATGACCTCCCTTCCCTGTAACAGCCTGGCGTACGGCCAAAATATCGATGGCACAGTCATTTTAAATGTTAATACAGATTGATGATAAAATCGTCAACAACAAATAAATAAAAACTTATGTATTTAGGTTCTACAAGGGCCTCCTGATAATAACAAATAAGGATTATGTGATCATTATTTATTTATGCTACAAGTAATGGTTGCATTAGTGCTGAAAGCTCTCATGTCTATACTGTAAATATGAAGCTACTGCTAGCAAGAGACCACGAGTCTGGCTCTGTTTAAGGTAACAAAATCTTTAAGCCTTGTAGCTGCTGATAAATGGATTTTGTTACTTTCTGACAGAGCCAGGGGATAGTTGTTGTTCCCTCTTTTTCCAGTGTTTCTGCTAAATTAAGACCCTGTTCACACATACACAGTTATTTTTAAAACAGACATTACCCTGCGTTAGTGTCCTTCCTTTACACGCAAACGGGGAATTCGCCTCTGAAAACGGCCAGAGTGGAGATTTTGAAAAACTTTTCGGCAGCCGATGTCACAGTATGCGCCAGAACTTGCACCCGCACCTATGTTTACATTTTCATTTTCATCACCGGCTAATGTGGGCTTGAGCTTCTCTATACATTACCACCTATAGGTTTGGCATACTCTTCACGGCATATATACACGTGTTAGTGTATACTTAACTTCTTTTCTTTGTGCAATAACTTTATACACCACTTAAGTGCAATAATTTAATCTTACTGCTCATTTCTGTCATGTACAGTCATACATATTTTATCTGATACATTTCCTATACTGTATTTTTTTTAGACCTCCCTCGTGTTTTTGTAAGCTGCCGGAAACTCAATTTCCTTGTGGGAGTCATCCCAAAGGGATCAATAAAGAGAAGTTTAAGTCTCTAAGTCTAGTGTAAACAAAAGTTTTTCTGAAAACAGACAGCTGTGCACGTTGTTATTTTTTAAAACGGAGATGGCAAAATGTATGTTTATGAAAAATGTAGTAAAATGTAAAATATTCCTTTTTAAGACTTCCGTATTCTTCCAGCAAGGTGGGCGCTGCAATGTCAGATATGTCCTTCTCTGTCACATTTTAGTTGTGAGGCTTAAACAGGGTTTGAGATTCTCTCTCAAGTTCCCTCCTTCCCTCACTTTCCGTGTGAACAATGGAAGGCAACACCACGAATGCCTAAGGAGAGACTGGAGGAGAGTCTGACCTCAGTCCACTCTATAATGGGGTTTTCCTGCGGCGTCTGACAGTGGGAATTTTCGGAATAGCTATAAACACTTTTTGCCTTGTATGAAGTATAGTGAGACCTTTTAGGGTTACCACTCATCACATGCATGTTTTGAATGGACTGTAGAAGTAGAACCAAAGCAACAGGAGTTAGGTGTTGTATTTTTTTTAGCAGACCACTCAATAAATCATCTGGGGAAGAGCTTTTACTGAACATACCTGCAAGAGCCAAATTAGATCAGTCACTTGCAGGTCCACTCCTGATGCCAACTTTTTGTTTTTTTGCCCAGCTCTACTTGGCAGATACTCAAAGCTAAATGGGGAATAAACTGAGGGAGTCTGTTTCTTGAAGGCATCACAAAAACAAGTTCTGCTATAACTGATTATTGATTATGAGTTCTTGGACTGTTGAGTCTAAGTGATTTCTGTCCACAGCTGTCAAGGATATATCCGTCCACCTGTTATCAGTGCGATATCATACAGCTGTGGAGGCTGCTGAAACTGGTACAGTTACTCACTTGCCCTACTTCACCCCTGGCCTGAAAACATCCTCCTCCGACTGGTCAAAAGCTCCTGTGTTAGCGGTGTAAACACCAACTCTCCCCCGGTGCTCCAAGCTCCCAGTCCTGGCAGCACTGCTAACCAAGCTAACTATCTGGCGGCAGCAACAGTTAGCAGCAGTTAAACTCCACGCAAAGCTTCTTTTGCATCAGATAACTCTGTAAATCAGAGTCGGTGCAGAGCAGCAGCAAAGGGCATCAGAGGAAAGCCCAGAAAACATTTTCTCCAAAAATAATGATCCAGTTTCAGTGCCATAAAGCATTCCACACTTCTCTGGTTAGATCTGACACGCTCGCCAAAGTTATATCCTGTTAGAACAGGGTTTGCCAGAGACACCTTTGTCACTGTTCAGTCAGCATCAGTGTAGCATCATAGTGATTTTGAAGCTGTTATTTTAAGGTTAAATAGTTACTCAATTTTGCTCTGAATGACATATATTTGTGTATATGTATCTATTGTGTATATATAAATATATATTTGCCTTAGAATAACAGCTTATATATATCTTATACACACAAATGTCGAATTAAGCAGCTCTAACTGCAGCAAATGCAAAAAACAAAGGGAAAGTTTTGTCTTTATTGAAATGATATTGCAAGTCTCAGCTTCTCTGGCTCTGATGGCAGAATTGCACGACACTGTTGGTATTATCTGCTAATACTTCGGGATGCGCTATGTTTAAAAAGTGTAACTGAGTTTTCTTTTCCCTGCCTCCCACTCTCTCACTCCTTCAGTCTTTGTCTCCCTCCATCTATTTTCTGGCCATAATTACAGAGCTCATGAAAGCGTTTAGAGTCTCATGAATATTTAGGTGTTGGAGGGGAAGTGTCGGGGGAGACCCATGTGTGGCTGGTCTGCCCTCATTATGGAGATGGGCCTCCACACACTCTCACGCAAACACACTTAAAATGAAGTAGGAAGGCCAGAAAATGATCAAAAGACGACAATTTGGGAAAAGTTAATATAGGCTTACACAAAGGTGTAAGCATTTTGAAAAATATGACACACACACACACACACACACACACACACACACACACACACACACACACACACACACACACACACACACACACACACACACACACACACACACACACACACACACACACACACACACACACACACACACACACACACACACACACACACACACAGGAGGGAGATAATAATAGCACAGCTGGTTGTGGCTTGCAGCTGGTTCTTTCTGCTCCCTATTGTTTAATAGTGAACTAATGATGGACATGAGCCTGGGAGATTAGTCAAGTGTGCAGTGTGTATCTAGCTCTCGGGGGGTTGGTTTGGTTGTTTTTTTTCATGTCATGCTAAATCATGGCAGGGCGGAACAGAAGTGTGACTCATTGACTCTGTGATGGGCACCTTTGAGTCGAGGGGTGACAGGAGGAGGGAGTAACGCTTTTTGGCTGGAGAAAGCTGGAGAGGAAGGAAGGAAGGAGTGCATGAACAGAACCATGCAGACACACAAAACCAGATACAAGAGGTGATCGAAGCAGACAGTGTGAGATGGGAGGAAAGATGGGACGGAAGTTAGATGGAGGAATAAAGGGCAGATGAGACAGATATGATGGAAGGAAAAAACGGAAGGAGTGATGTTGCGAGAGGGTGGGCGGACTGAGAAAGGGAAGAGGAAGCAAAGAGGGGTTTGTGTGTTGTCTGTGTGTGTGTGAGTGTGTGAGTGAGTGAGTGGGTGAAAAGGCGGTGAGAATGAAGCAGAGGAAAATACGTTTTTGAAGGAGGCTTGTATTCTAAGGAGTCGGGGAGGCTGGTGAAGTATGGAGGTAACTGGTGAGAAGAGAAAAGAGAGGTGTAAGGAAATGTGGGAGAAAGGCGAGAGACCTAAACAGTGTGTGAGAAGGATAAGAGGAGAGGGAGTACAGTGGAGTGTGTCACTGCAGATGGTGATGTCTCTGTAAAGGTGAGAAGCAAGGGTGGTAAATTCAAACAAAGATACATGTTTTTAATCCCAGAATAGAGACTAGTATGATAAAAATGATTCACTAATGACTCGCTAATGTTAAGTGAACATACTTTTAAAAAATTCATAGTGTATATACTGTTGCCCCACTGAGATCAAGAGTTAGAAAGCGGCGCCTTAGGGCGCACTCACACTGTCCGCCCGTACTGTGCCCTGAGCTTTAGGGTACTTGTCCCCCCCTCCCTCTCCCCCCGCTGGCCAGCCCATTTGTACTCACACTGCCTGGGCCTTGCGCAAATGCTTCTTGCTGCCTATACGTCATCACGCCGTAACACGTCACACAATGCGCGTGATGCGTCATTGATTGACGTCATCGCGATGCGTCGCTTTGTTTACAAATCTTTCCATTTCCACATCACACCAACGTGAACCTTTCGCCACCATTGTTGTTGTTGTTAAATGTCCGCGCATGGTCCGTCTTTTTTTTCTATGTTGAACAGGCGTACATAAAATGACGTCAGAGCCGCCGTAGTCCTTGTGCTCGTACACGTGCGCACGCTTTACAAAAGCCCACCTCACTCAAACGGGCTGTGGACGGCCAGCTGGCCGCAGCTAGGTGCGGAGCGGTTGCACTCACACTGGTCAAACGAACTAGGCTTTACCCGTAAAACCTGTTTTGGCACGGTACGGAAGGACAGTGTGAGTGCGCCCTTAGACTACCATGCACATTAGCATTTATTCCTGTGCGATCAGAGCAAATTTAACAGCCAGTAAGCCTCAGGAACTGGATCACTGCATTACCTAAATGTCCAGATGGCAAATTAAAGGACAAAGTGTCACAATACACGTGGCTCCAAAATCTCCCATTTAGATGAGCACATGGATTACATCATTTTCACCCTCCTCAAACCATTCAGTGTGCGCTGTATGGAAACGTCAGTATTTGTTATGTTCAAGCACTAGTTTATTCAGGCGGTACCTTTTTAATGTGTCACCTATCGGTATATTTGAAGCATGCAGTCTAACACTCAGTCAAAGTTGCACCCTTCTGCTAAGCTCAACCAAGAACATTTTTTAGAAGCGCTTCTCACGTTTCTTATTGGGTTTACACTCTATTAGAAGTATTAAGCCACTATTTTACTCTAATAAAGGAGTCTACTCGGTTTTCGAAGCCACGTTGGACACTTATAACCAGGGAATTACACTGATTACCAGATGAATGTTAATTTCAGTTTGACCTCTTTGAACTTTCATGTGCGTGCTCCCTCTCTCTTTACCACATCAGCACTTTCTGTTTTCCCCCTTTTACCTGCTTCCAATACTTGTCAAGAGGATGTCACGGTCACCTCGTGTGCATTGATCAATACAGACAGATGTCAGTTTGAATTGAGCCTGGTTATTGACACTGGTTTCCTGAATTAATTCGATTTCAATTTATAAGGTCCCAGTTCAATTCAAATTCACTATTATTTGATTACAGGGTATTTCAGTGACAATGCCATTTTCGCTTGGATATAAAGACATTCTTTCAAACCTAATGCTGTAAATTTAACAAGGAACCCTCTCACCTGGTGCACTATTAAAAATATTAATGTTGACATTAAGAATTGTCCCTAATTCATTTAACATCAACACATTATAGCAATCAGCACAGTGAAGTGCGACTCTTCCATATTCCCTAACAGCAGAATACGTAAAGAACGCCAGATTTTTGGTCATTCACACACAGCCAAGCAAAGTTGGTATAAGTCCGCCCCAGTTCTAATTTAGCAAAATAAGATAACTCTATACATTATAGTATTAGTAGCACAATTATCAGTATCAGCGCCCAGCACCTGTGCATGTGTTTGATAGAGGGAAGGAGAGAAAGAGACAGGGGGAGAGACGAACGCGTCATTTTTCTGTAAGTTATTAATAACTTGGGCTACTCTGAATGCTGCTTTGTCACTTTTTGATCTGCCTGTGGGTCGACTTGCCCATCACCCTGTGTGTCGTTTTGCCCTGCAGGCTTTCCCATTCACACAGACGTAGTAATTAATGTGAGTAATGAGGGACCACGAAAAAAAGGTTCCAGTGCTTTCTTTAGTGCTAGAGTGTGTGCTGCAGAGACAGTTTAGACCTAAAGCCATACAGCCTGAAAATGGCCACGCCAGTTTTTGCCCTCGCCAGCCGTTTTAAGGGTGTCAGTGTGCACTCTGGCAGATGTCTCCACTTCCTTGATGATGTTAACAGGGTTATATTGGGTGGTGCTTGGAGACTTAAAGTGTTTACCGATCGGGAGCAAAAATCAGGCAAAGGGAACACACAAAAGAGACACGAGAGTCAGTTGCAATTCCAGGTCCATTAAAAAACCCTGACATATCAATGAAACTGCCTCCACATCTTTCATTTGGATTTAAAAGCGTTACAAGTCCTTCTGCAGCATATTCTTAGCAGAGGGAAAATTTAATGGCTATAGTTTTATATTGTCAATACACAGTACTCACAGCCCTCACTGGACAACGTCTGTAACCATGATTCAGTGGTCTTGAGTCGTCCTGTGACGCCAACCCTTGCAAATCGTTAACATGAAATCCTAACCATCACATCTCACAAGAACCAGGCATGAGCAAAGACAATATCGTATTGTATCATGGGAAATTTAAGATGGAGTGCTTTTGGAGCCCCACCCTTACGAGGGACTTAAAGTCAGGATATCTTCTGCTTCTGTTATGACAAGTCTTTTTCAATATCTGTCTCTTGTGAATCACCCAAATCTATGAAAGTGCAATATTATTTCACTGGAGTAGTTCTTAAAATTGAGGATAAAACATCCAGAAAGGGAATTCATACGATGTGAAAGCCCTGATGTACCTCATTGCTATAAAGTGTGAACATCCTTTTGTTCATGGGAGCATTCCAGGCATTACAGGCGAGACAATTTCCATGACAACATGCCTAAAGTCTTTGCAAACTGTCTTGCCGCTACTAAATACCAGCAGACTGGGACGTTCTGTCGTCCAGCCGTTAGAGCACTGCGGTCACGACAGGAGATCGGGCTCGTCTCACCGCCACCATGTGTGAGCTTTCATCGGACCACTTCACAGCCCTCTGAGCGGAAACCAGACCACCAGCACGTGCTGTGAAGGCACGCTGCTACCACAAAGATGGTGACACACACATGCTCATACACACACACATTGGAATGATTACGAACACTGCCAGACACTCAAGGACACACAAACACATGTGTCAGTAACACTTTTAACAGACCACAGTTGATGAGGTCTCACCAGTGTATGTGTTTGCGTGCGCATGCGTGCGTGTGCGTGTGTGCGTGTGCGTGTGCGTGCGTGCGTGCGTGCGTGCGTGCGTGCGTGCGTGCGTGCATGCGTGCGTGTGTGTGTGTGTGTGTGTGAGAGAATTGGTTAGTAATCACTTAATTACACAATCACTGTTCATCAACTAACTCTCAGTCACTGCACTGGACGGACGTATAACATCATCCAGCAGCTGTGTGTTTATAAATATTTATGTGTATGGAAGGCGGAAATAATGTATTTATTTATACGTCTTTATGTTTATTTATGCATTTATATTCAATGAGAATTGAAATGAATAAACCATTCGAGTGTAGCCTGCAGACTGTCGGAGCTGCTTTAAAGTGTTTGAGCGTGTCCCCAGTGCCATCACCAAAGATCCAAATTTTGTGCTGTTATTTCAGATGCGATTGGATTTGCCATCATTGTTCCATTTTTAAACTCAAGTTGGTGGATATTTGTGAACCTAGAAGGAAAAGTAATAGTTATATTGAAAATGTCAAACATTACTCTCTCTCTCTCTTTCTCTCTCTCACACACACACACACAGAACGATTTAACCTGTCAGTGCAGTTGAAAGGAAATTGAAATGGAAATTGGTTTGTTCTCAAAGGCGATACATATAGTGTGAAAACAAGCCCCGCGGCGGGCTCTGTGTCCACTCAGAACTTCATGTGTTTCATGTGGACAGTGTTTGATTGGTTTCTCTTTTTGTTTCTTTTTTTTGTGAGACCGAAATTAATCAGTTTTATGTCACTTGAAGGTCCCTTATTGTAAAAAGTGAGACTTTAATGTCTTTAAAAAATATTTAAAGCAGGTTGAAGTGTTATATAAACACTGGTAAATTATCAAAACGCTCAATCCGCGGAGAAATGCACACAGCCGAGAAAGAAACTGCCTTTAAACGAGCCGTCAGGGCTTCTGCACCATTGTGATGTCACAACTCCCAGCCAAAAACGAGGCTAGAGTTAACGATAAACCGAAGTTCCCCAACTTTGACACTTAAATAAATGAAAAGACATTAACCGAATAAAAATATATGCTTTATACACGCTCTCCCTCCCTCCCTCCCCTCACTTTTCTCTGTCTTTTCGTAAAAACAATGGTTTTTGTTAACTTTGAAATAACTATCATCTTTGAACTTCCACAGAGAGAGTAACGCTGTGTTAGTGTGGGAAGGGCTGAGTGAACGCACAAGCACTTACGTTAGGTTCAGGTAAAAAGTTCTGTATTTGATCTGCAACAGTATATTCACAACAAACGAAAAGAGTGACGAAAAGAGAGCTGAGCCGGAGGGCAAAGCTCTTGATCTACCGGTCAATCTTCGTTCCTACCCTCACCTATGGTCATGAAAGCTGGGTCATGGCCGAAAGAATGAGGTCGTGGGTATAAGCGGCCGAAAGGGGTTTTCTCAGGAGGGTGGCTGGAGTCTCCCTTAGAGAGAGGGTGAGAAGTTCAGCCATCCATAAGGAACTCGGAGTAGAGCCGCTGCTCCTTTGCGTTGAAAGGAGCCAGTTTAGGTGGTTTGGGCATCTTGTAAGAATACCCCCGGGGCGCCTCCCTAGGGAGGTGTTCCAGGCACGTCCAGCTGGGAGGAGACCTTGGGGAAGACCCAGGACTAGGTGGAGAGATTATATCTCCACACTGGCCTGGGAACGCCTCGGGATCCCCCCAGTTAGAGCTGGTTAATGTGGCGCGGGAAAGGGAAGTTTGGGGTCCCCTGCTAGAGCTGCTGCCCCCGAGACCCGACCCCGGATAAGAGGTTGAAGATGAGATGAGATGAACAGTATATTCAAACTCTCGCTGCTGTCACGTCTCTACCTCTCTCTCCCAAGTCAGGGAGTGGTTGCACAGCGAAATATCAGACAATGCACAGGCTATTTAATGATATTGCTGCAGTTGTGCTCTTGAAGAAATACCCTTGTACTCTTAGTCTGCGACCGAGATTAGGACGTGTGGAAATGCTGTAGATTCAGAGACGTCACCACACTGACCAGAAATGTTTCAAGGCAGGTTGAGACCATAAAAAAAGACTGGGAAAGAGATAATGTTGCCTCTTCTGATGCACATTTTCTGGAAGGACTTTTATGACTGATTTGACTCATTAAACCTGCAATAACCAGTGCTGCTGTATTATCACTGATATGTCAGCAGCTTTTAAGGTGACAGCTGATAAAAAATCCACTGTGCAGCAATATCATTTAAGTGACTTGTCATCGTATCTGTCCACCTAATGAATATAGTGTGGAAGAAGTACTGGTAATTAAGTGTAGCATCTACTTGTAGTAATCATATGGTTGAAAATTACTTGTTTCAGTTGATCTAAACATTTCCCTCCTCATCTTCACTCTCACATCTGTTGCTAAAGAAGAGACTCCCTCTCTCCATGACATCTCTTTGTTTAGTTCAGGGAATGAACATACAATTTCCTTGACTGCTGCTTTTGTTGCGGTAAAAAAAAAAAAATGGTAGTAGAATCTGTTGTAAAGGATCTTCTTCCTCCTGTATTATTAGCTGTGGCTTTGTCTTTTGTTTTGGGTTTCACCACCAGAATTATTTCCAGCATCATCTCATCTCAGAGGAAAGACCTCCAGTGGGGGCATTTGCACCCAGCTACGCTTTCGGCAGCTTTCGAGCACTCGCCAAACTCAATTTCAAAATGAGTGCACCGGGCCTCTCAGAGAACACTTAGAACAGAAGCGCTATGTCCTCTCAGTCAGCACTTTGTGCTTTACTACAGGATACTAAAACACAGTTTGTGCATGTGTGCAAGAGTCAGGGAAAGAGAAAGTGAGAAGAAAATAAATCTACCACTTATGGGGGATTACGAGAGATAATACAGAAGACTCAGTGTAGAAAATGTGTGTGAATGAGTAGAAGAATGAGTGAGTGTCTGTGCGTACTGTATATGAGAAAAAGAGAGGAGTAAAGAGCAATGGCAAGAAATGGAAAAGGGCACAAGGTTCACATAACAGAGAGAGCAACCCCCATTTATGATTTATTCATTCATTTTTGTTTTTCATTAAGTGAGGATCTGGGTCAGGTGTGTGTGTGTGTGTGTGTGTGTGTGTGTGTGTGTGTGTGTGTGTGTGTGTGTGTGTGTGTGTGTGTGTGTGTGTGTGTGTGTGTGTGTGTGTGTGTGTGTGTGTGTGTGTGTGTGTGTGTGTGTGTGTGTGTGTGTGTGTGTGTGTGTGTGTGTGTGTGTGTGTGTGTGTGTGTGTGTGTGAAATAAAGATGACGACAGCTGATTCTGTCCAATGAAGACTGAAATCTGCGAGTTTACACAGACAGATTAAGCTGTTGGCAGATCAGTGGGCCGATGCAGGATGTGAAACATGAAGACAGACTGGCATTAAAAGAGACAGACACGTGTGAGCCAGCTGTTTGTCATCTTCCTTTCCACAGAAACCAACAGGTGTTTGAATTCACATGACAGATGTCGACAGTTTGTGGCAAGAATGAAGACAAGCATCAGTTTGCTTTAGGGCTTCATCCTCTGTGTGGGTTTATCTGCGTCTGTAACAGAGCTGACCGATCGCCTTGAATTAGTCAAAGGAACAGGAGGTGGCTGTGAAACTGGAGAGTCTGTACACGTGTGTGTGTGTGTTTGTGAGAAAAAGAAACTGAGAAATAAGACCGCAAGAATGCAGATTAGAGCTTAAAAGAATTAGTCAATTAATCCAACAGTCAATCGTTGCCTAAACTATTAAACAGTTTTGATAATCTATTAATCGTTTGAGCCGCTTTTGTTGATTTCAGCTTCTCATATTTTAAGATTTGCTGCCTTTAGTCATTTTATAGAGTATTTTTAATTACATAACACATTAATGAGAAGAAGAAGGAGATATGAGGGTGGAAGGGAATGGGGGGTTACAGTGATTGATAATTGCATGCCTGTGTTTCAGTCTGACACAGAGTTGAGCTCAGGAGCGTATGCATGGAAGTAATCTTACATCAAGACGTACATTGCTCCAATACTGTTACGAACGTGAGGGTTGTGTGTTTGTGTTGTTGTTTTTCTTTGTGCTCCCCAGCTGTAGGCCCCGCCTTTCCTCACCTGACATCAGTTCCAGCCAATCAGCGCTGCCTTAAAAGGAGGCGGGGATCTGCCCTAGCTCTCTTCATTTCTGAGAAGCGGCTTCGGTGGCGAACCCCGTTGTTTGTTGTACAGCCGCGCGAAGCTGTGTAATTTTCTACAGCTGTGTGAAGCTGTGTGTTTTCGTTTTGTTATTATTTATTGTGCCTAAAGGTTAATAAAAACCTACCTTGCCTTTTAAAAACAACTGGACCTCGACTCCTTCCCCCCAGGATAATATCATTATTATTATTTTGATAGCATTTTGGTTCTGTGTTCGTCCCTGTTCCCCTAGACGCTATTAGGGATGTAAAAAATACATTACATACACTTTTCTTTTCAAATAATATTTTCTTTACTGTAAAAAGGTAAGATGGGACCAGGACTGGAATACTGAGTCAGGCCGTTTAATAGGATATTAAACTGGATATCTTTGGGTACTGTGCATTAGGTTGTGTCTGCGGTCGAGGATGTGTTTGACTTTTCCTGTTGACCTTAAAATAAAAGATAGAGTCTAGATGAGCTCCTGAAAGCGTTGAGTCTCTTGTTTTCCTGACATAAAATAATCTTTTTTAGGATTAACAGCCAATTCCAAAGTACAAAATAATTTAAAATATAGTGAGAGCTCTAAATTAGTATCCAACTGTGCAGATATAACCTTCAGCTGAATCCATGAGCTGCTACAATCTGACAGACAGTAGTATTCTGTGCCTGACGTGTGGAAAATTGTTCAATAACCTGCCCGTACTGTACGTTTTTCTTTTTTTTGGGTGGAAAAGCTTGCCGTTGTCACATAATCGAAATTTTCTGGTGTAATATATCTCTTATATAAAGCAGAGTGGCCCTAGGGTAATATTTGGCCCATTCAAGGGGGAAGGAGGAGAAAATAACAGGGAGATGGAGTGATGAGGAAAGCAGAGGAGATATGGACACGATGGAGCTGATGATAAGAAGCTCATTATTCTGTTCCTATATTTGGCTTGCCATATCATCCACGTATACCGTGGAGACATCCGCTGTGTAGGCCTACATCCTACTGAAATGTGTCGCCTGCACGCCTGTCTGAGGTTGTGTGAGTGTGTGTGCCTTCTCAGTACTTCTGTAGTTGTCATGGAAACATTAGATGGTCTGACATATGAGGGTGTTTTCAGTGAGGTTGATGTATAATGAGCCGAGTTCTTTTGTTTTCATAAGATATTCATCAGTTTGACCTCTCACCTCTCCAGAGCAGATAAGTAGTTTCTTTCTGTGTTGCTGCATTCCAGTTTGGCTTCGTTCTCTTTTTGGTGTGTCATTGCAGCAAAGTTGGCTTCATTTGGTCTTTACTGACACTCCTATCCACCGCTGTTGACTTTTTTTTGCCTTTGGGAGAAGAGAGACACGCATATAGACCAATTAAGCTGTGTAAAGAACAATTCCATTTCCATTTCCAAGCATACATGCAGTGTAGATTGAATAATACTGACCACATTTAACCCTCTCCTCCACAGCTGAGTACAGGCTGGGCTACAATAAGGGAGGTTAAAAAGATGGCCGTCAGAGAGGGGGGAACCTCGGTATTGTTTAACTACGCTGCATATTTTGTACCAAATGTAAAAAGAGATGGAGAGAGAGAAGTTCAAACACTCCACACAGCTGGTCTATGACAGCATAAAAAGAGGATGAATGTCATAATATTGGTTTCAGAAAGTTACAGATGTGTTCTCACTTACTGGAAATACTTTGTTGCCACGTGCAGTAGTTTGGTTTTGGCGAGGGGTGGCGTCTGGATAGAGCAGGGGTGTCAAAGTGATCCAGTAAAGGGCTGCTGCGGCTGCAGGTTTTCATTCCAACCAGGCAAAAACACACCTGACCTGAGTCATGCAATCACCTGACTTGTCTTCACACAGTTGATTTGTTGGATCAGGTGTGTTCTTGCTTAGTTGGAATGAAAACCTGCAGCCACAGTGGCCCTTTACTGGATCACTTTGACACCCCTGGGATAAAGCGACAGAAGTTCACGAATCTCGTCGTCTCTCCTCCTTTAAATAACCCCTTTTCCCTCACCCTGGGATGTTTTTTATTCTTCAGGCATGATAGAAACATCATCAACACAACCACTAACTTGCTGTGAATTTTCTGCACAATAAGCTGCTCCTTTCACACAAGGGCTCCCTGGTACGCTACGTACTTTGTATTGTGTAAAGTCTGTTAAATACACGGTCCAGCTGATTCAGACGTTTGCGTTCCCAAATACAGCTCCGCCGGATAATGTCTAGATTATTTCAGGGTGCGAATTTACATGTCTGTTGCTCTGCCTTGTTCGGCTGTGTTCTGTCTGTTCATTTGTCTGTGGTGTTTTTACCCCACCTTCTTGTTTATACAGCATGTGGAAAAAAAACTGCTACCACAATCAATATCCAAAAGCTTTTTTAATAAGGCCCAGGAGTTATTTCAGACATCCAGGATTCTGGAGGAAAAAGTACCATTTTATGATCATAGTCACAAATACTGCATATATCTGCTTTTATGATAAAAAGCCGACAAATAAGAAAAAATCTGGTTTGAATGCAAATGCAGAATAAATAATAGCAGGACAGACGCACACAGAGGAATGAGTCATAGAGTGAGGGAGAGTGTTGGAGAGGTCAAAACAGAGCCGGACTGACTGACGGACGGTGAGGGACACCTGCAGAGGGCTGCTAATCCCAAAGTAAAGTAGATTACCGTGGCGGCCTGGAGCTCCCTCCCGGTCTGTCTGCAGGAAATGGAGTTGCCATAAGCTGCTAAATTGCTGTGGGCTGAGAAACTGCTGGCTGCGCTGCTGCGTTGACCAGAATGCGGCTCCATATCACTCAACAACTCTCTGAAGTCCTCGACTCTTCTTTATCCTGTCTGTCATCTCCTGCGTGTCACTTAACCTTCTCCTGCTGTCGTACAAGGCCTGTCTGTGTGGCTGCTGTCACCCTGGTGCAAAGATCCCTTGAGTTAGTAAACAAGTTATGTTTATTTAAGTTAATGACTTGCTTACATGGTCCTGACCTTTTCTGACTTAAACTATGGGGTTTTTAAAAGTTTTCCCTGAATGGCTTCTTCTTGTCATTTTGTTTGACAAACTAAATTTCTTTACTATGTCTCTCCTGTTGATTTTTCACACTCGGGATATATTTTCTTGTTATGTACTTCTATAATCCTCTGTACGTACTTCTGTCGTTTCTATTTTCCTGCTGGGGATCAATAAAGCATTTACATAATATTTCTACACATCATATACATACATAGAGTGGACCAACTGTGTTTGCGGCTAATTGTAATTTAGCAACAATTTAAGTGCAACAATCCCACTCGTGTCTTTTTTATATGTAGATTCTCATTACAAAGTTATAATTCAACGCACGGGTTTGGGGCAAAATGGGCTTAAGTTTTTAGCAAAAATGAATTTGAAAATGAATATTTTTCAAATAGCTCTGGTGGCAAAAATAGCATACCTGTTTTCACACCTTCATGCGGCAACCAGCCTGACAACCGCCTACCTGCAAGAGCGTTTCCCCCAAAACCACTGACCACTACCAGCCCTAAAATTGTAAAAGAATCAGTGTTTGCAAATATGTTGAGAAACAGTGCATCTAACACAGAAACTTGTAGATCACCACTCTTTAGGCTCCTCTCCTGTTTAAATTTCAAACCTTAAACTGCTTTCACAATGTCCCATTTTTTTGTTGAATGTCCAAATTACCTTTTCAGTTTTGGTAATCAAAAATGTTGTGGTTTTTTTCCTATCACGTGTTTGTGAACGATAGCTGGCAGCTGTTCAGTTTCACAGGCCCAGAGGTGCTACAGGTGTTTGGCCTTGAATAATCCGTACAAATGATATTTCATCATGACACGGTTACACCTCTGTTTTGCTGAGTTACACATAAACACACAGAAATGTTGAGACGAATGCAAACAACACCTCTGTGGACATCAGCGTCATCGCACAGTATAACGGAGTGAATGTCACCCCGTGTGACAAGGCTAATAACATGTTTTGTAAATGGGTTTCTTTGCACAGCATGACATGCGGTAAATGGAAAATAAGAAACTTGGGGGTTGATGAGAGCTTTAAACGCTGCTGTAATAGAAAGATTTTATGACCTGCTGGGACAGTTTCTGAATGAACTTCACAAAGATAAAAATGAAAAGGCAATGAGGAAACTAAACGTGTCATGTAATAGTCTATGTGTCTATTTATATTCATTAATTTCGCTGAGTGCAGTCCTGATAACCCAGTATCTGTGTCTGGTTCAGTAGTCTTATGTATTTGACTGACCTTTAACTTCTGTACAGAAACATACAGGATAAAGACGTGTCCGTGTAGACTGAATGCTGGGTGAGGCACACTGTGAACAGTCCGACACATCATTTTAGTGTGTTGATTTTACACCAATGCACATTAACTCAGAAATGTGTTTCCATAACGTTCATCTTTGTTCATATCTTGCATGACAATATCTATCAATGTTTTACAAAAGAACGTAAACGTAAATCTTTTCTGGCATTTCAGTGTGATAGTGAACGATGTACCCTAAAGAGGGAGTAGAGATAATACATCTATGTCTCCAATGATTACCTCTCTCTCTGTTTGCCTATCTGGTTGTCTGTCTGCAAGACTCTGTCCCAGTTTCTTGTTTTGATGTCATGACTCAGATTTCAAATCAATGGTTGATTCAGTAGAAAAATGACTATTCTGCACAGATGTCCTAATGGCCATATCTATGTGCAATTGTCATAGTTGGTGATTGAGACACACACCTGATGTAGGAGGTGCAGACACAAAGACTAGCAGACGTGTGGAGGCAATGCTGGACGTGTACCGCGGTGGTTTGTAGGATCTTATTTCCGAGATGTAGTTTTCTAACCTTGAAGTGAAATGAAAGACGAGCCGATTTCACCGTGTATAAAATGTTGATAATAGGCTGCATTTATATAACGCTTTTCTACCTTACCGAACAAAGTGCTTTACAACTTGTATCTTATTCACACACACATTCATAAACCGTGGCGGAGCTGTCATGCAAGGTGTGGGCCGGCCCATCGCGTTCAACATGAGCTCAAGTGTCTTGTTTAAGGTCACTTTGACATTCAGAAGGAGCCGACAATCTTGTCATGACCAACTCTAACTCCTAAGCCACAGCCGCCTCTATGTAGTCTAGTATGCCTTGAAAACTAGGGCCTGACTGATGTGGGATTTTTAAGACTGATCCTGATTTTAGAGGGGAAAAAAGTCACCAATTGCTCATATGGTATAGGGTATTTTTGAGCTGGAATGAAAATAGACCTTTCTATTTGGATTTTGCACTGATATGACTCTGCAAAGGCAGCTTTCTTCAACTAATAACTTTATTAAAGAATAGTTAACATCATTATACACAGTGTATTACATTGTCAACCAATTCCAAATGAACACTAAGAAAATCAGGAATAAATAAGAATAAAATAAATGGCTAAATAAACATCATGTTCAGTATCATTTAATTCCTTAACAAAAGAAAAAAATAGATATATGACACCATTACTAAATCACACAAAGCATTGTTTTCTGCATTATATGGTCCCTAAAAAAATCAGTGCTTATCGAAAAAAACATAAACAGAGTACAAGTATAAAGTCTGTAAAACAGCATATAGGAATGACGGCAGTGGGCTAGAAGCAATTTAAAGTTGTGGACACATTTCTCTACTAAGCTGCTCTATACTGCCATATGGCAGTTATGTTCTCATTGTTGCAGCCTGCAGAGTGAGCTTTAGGTGACACTGAGGACTTCATGCCTCGCAGGTAGGCCAGTAAACAAGTTACTTCTTTACTACCGCTGATACAGATGAGGGCTGGGCAATAATTAGATATGAGTATTAATCATCTTTCAATGGAATCACATCGTGATGAAATCATGTATCAAGATGTTGCGATAAACAATTGTCATCTAAATCGATAACACGTGCATACAGAAAATATGTATATGTTATGAGTCTATATTTTCCACTAAAGTTCTCAGAAAAATTCACGTGTGTGTGTGTGTGTGTGTGTGTGTGTGTGTAGAAGAAGAAGAAGAAGAAGAAGAATTACTTTATTTTTATCCCACACGGGGAAATTCAATTTTCACTCTTATTATCATACATGTTACACACACAGGCCCGAAATACACACATGCACAACCAGGACCTATACATGCAATTGAGGAGAGATGTTAGAGCGAGGGGGCTGCCAGTGACCAGCGCCCCGAGCAGTTTGGGGTTCGGTGCCTTGCTCAACAGCACCTCGACAGTGCCCAGGAGATGAACTGGCACCTCTCCAGCCACCAGTCCACGCTCCATACATGGTCCACACAGGGACTTGAACCAGCGACCCTACGGTTTCCAGCCAAGTCACCTATGGACTGAGCTACTGCCGCCCCCCTATAACATTGTAGTAGTTTATACTACTTATTTTATGTATTATACCTTTTTAAACTGTATGTGACCCATTTCCAACATCACAAAGCAACAGCAACTTCCTCATCAGCTGGGAAGTCTTAACGCTAGTGTGTTTTAGCACTAGAATCCAAATGCCAGTGTAGGCTCTGTTGCGGCTGTAGCTGTAATGTAATGAGCGCTTTACTTTAGAGTGACGATCTTAAATCTGTTGGGATTCCCTGCACATGGTCTCCCTTTTTAATTGAAGGCTTTGGCCTTTATAAGACATTTAATTGACAAATGAGGCAGCAATGTAATGAGAGTCCACAATCAGAAGTTGAATTTATGGGCTTTTCTCGTTCTCTGTGGGTAGGAGACAACCACCTATCATCAGCCAATCTGTGTGTGTGTGTGTGTGCGTATGTGCGTGTGTGTTAATGACTTAGGGTCTCTGTGGGACACCGAGAGACTTGGCACGTGGCAACAAGGGGTCAACAGTGACAGACGCAGACTAGCAGATGTTGGAGAAAAGGGAGGAGGGGGCACAGAGAAAGGAGATGAGAGCAAGAGGATTGGCAGTGGAAAAAATTATGGGAGGAGTGGAGAGGGAGGTGCTGGATTGATGGATGGATAAGCAGATACAGAGAGAGGGAGGAGAGGGTAGAGATAAAGGGCTGGAGGAAGGGACGGGGCAGAGGAGAGGAAGACTGAAGGGAGGTTAGAAAGAGGCCATCAGGCAGCTATAAAAGAACCAAGGAGAGACATAAATTCAACTGTAATAAAATTGAAACATCACAAGTGCACAGACTAAACTGGTGTTAAAAAGAGATATTTTTAAAAATGCTGACTGTAAACATGAAATGCAGACATGACATGACATATTGTCATGTGATCTGAAGTCGCTTATTATCATGTGAGGTATTTTCGAGAACTTTGACTTGCTGACACGTTCCCTTCTTCCGACTTTTTAATAATAATATGGCCTTGAAACATTGTGAAACACAGTTGGTGGGGATTTGATGTGACTGCTGGGTTTAAGTGGCTTACAAAAGATGAATAAGAGTGTGAAACTATAGTAAAACAGCCTGGCGATGCTAGTGCAAACAAGGTTTTCAGATGTGTCTGCAGTGGCCTTTATAAAGAGAGAGCTGTGTGTGCAGAGTGGCATGATACCCAGTGACAGTGTAATTGAAGAGCTTGAAAGAGAGAGAAAACTGCATGTGTGCTGTACAAAGTGAGACTGTGACTCATTATAATGAAAGAAGACATGGAAAGGATGTGTTTTAATGGAGAGAAAGAGGGAGAGAGGGGAAATGAAAGCAGCAGATTACTGTCTGTCCCTCCTGCTGCCTCCATTTACCATCATTGATTGTGCAGCCAGGCTGAATAATGCCTACCTGCTGTACTCAGATGGCCAGCATCTGTATCGATGTGTGGGAGAGGGAGAGGGAAAGGAGTGGAGTGCCTGAGCGTTTCAACTTTTCTTTTGTGTTCACACGCTATGACAACTGAATGTTGGTGTTCTTGTCTTCTTTTGAATGTCTTCACATGCTGAGAAAGATGAGGACAACACTCTGATATGAGGACAATGCTCATTTTAAGGGCCTTTATAGGACTGAGTTAATGGAAAGATAAGATTTGTGTTTGATATGGGATGAATGAAGGTTAGTTTGAGGTTAAATGGGTTTAGGGTTAGGATTCAAACTTAGTTTAGCAAAATGTATGAACATAACAAATACTGTTTATTGATACCATAGAATATTTATTAAAAAACATAGTAAGTTGATTTGATTTGATTTCTAATCTAAATGGAGAACTTGTGCTATTTATGTTTCCTGCATTTGCAACAGTGTTTTGAGAACAGACACCAAGGATAACAAAGAAAATATCAGCGATTGTGAGGTTCTTCTACAAAAAAGGAGACACCGGTCAATCCCTCAACAGAGGACAAGTGAGTTAGAAGGAGCATCAGACTTTTCTTTGCAAGATAAAAAGTTTTAACGTATAGATGAAAAAGGGTGATGCAGATTAGGTACAATCTCTCCTTTTATTTGGAGGAAACATCAAAACAATGAACATTTAAGGTGAAGAATTAGGAAGAACTTTGCAGATTATTACTTCATGCATGATGGTGTTGATTACAGTTATGATTGAAGTGTAAATGGGTAGAAGAAGAAGAAGAAGAATTCCTTTATTAGTCCCGCGAATGGTTAAATTCAATTTTCACACTATTATTTTTCATTTTACACACACACAGGCCCGAAATACACACACATCCACAGGGTAATATAACATTTTATTTTTTTCCTTTTTTACTGAGATGGGAAAGGGTGCAGAGGAGGGTAAACTCTGTTCAAATCGGACATTTGCATTTGCACATACAGCCCCGCTGGGCAACGTCTGGGCTTATGACTCTTCAGTCAGGTGACGATTAGCTTAGCTTAGCATACAGACTGGAAACAGGGGATGGGGCTTAACATGTAATATGTCTTCTTTAATCCAAAAAACCCAAATATCAAAAGGACACATGGTTTTACGAGGGGTTATGAGGGGGAGCATTTCTTTGCTGCAGTTTGCAGTGACTTACTTGAGTTTCCGATATGCCAGGCAACCTCACAGTGACAACAAGACTCTAAGAAATGACCGCGCCTGGCTAAGAACTAGACCAGCTCATTAACGCCGGTGAAAACACATTGATCTTTATATCAAACTGAAGTAAAAAGTAGATCATTGAGGTCCTCACAAATACAAGAATATAAATATTTGAGGGTGTTTGGGTCCATGTGTGAAAAAAACAGCTGATGATTTGATCACAAAATCTACCCGTGTGTCCTTCATCATCCCTCTTTCTCTCGTCCAAACTGGCCGTGCTCCTTCCACTCTCTGTCTCTCTGCCATCTGCCATCTTTTTTCTTTCTCTCCCTTTAACTGTCCTCAGTCACCCTTCACCCTGAGGCTGCAGGTTTCAGACCCCTCTCCCTCCCACGTTTTCTGTACTCCTCTTCCCCCTTTCCATCCATCCATCCATCCATCTGTCCTTCAATCTATCCCTCCCTCTCTGTAGATTCTTCTCCCCTGGGCTGTGCGGACAGTTGAATGGCTTTGTGTTTGACACGTGTGTTGGCAGGAGTCAGCATGCACACACACACACACACACACACACACACACACACACACACACACACACACACACACACACACACACACACACACACACACACACACACACACACACACACACACACACACACACACACACTCGCACACACAAATGCACATGCACGCACACTTCCAGTTTCTATTGTCAGTAAGCAGCTCAGCTGTGAGCCCCCTAGCCCTAATTCTGTGTGTGGGGTTAGGACAGAGCCCCCATTGTCCTGCAGATTAACTCTCTCTAACACACACACACACACACACACACACATACCCGCACGCACACGCACACACACACACACACACACACACACACACACACACACACGCACACACACACACACACACACACACACACACACACACACACACACACACACACACACACACACTCATAAACTCTCCCAAAACCACATGGGGTCCCTTAAGTGTGAATGTGCCTTGAGGCAGAAAATCAGGGGGCAATTTACGGCAGGGTCCATCTGAGAAGATGGGGGATGTACCGTAGACTCAATCCTCCGTTTGAAGCGTTAATGTCCAGCTGTATCTTTGGTTTCTTGTTCTGGATGATAGAAGTGTGCCTGGATCTCTTTTTATTAGTAATTCAATATCTTAAAATGTACAGGAATTTGTTATAGTGGATTTATGCATGAATGTACTGACAATTCTTATAGTGATAAACTCTATGTACACTGATACTCAGATTAAAAAAGCATTGAAATTGTAAACTCTACATATTCTCCTGCATATTTACAGAAAACCTCCTGCCTTCTGTATATCTCTGTGCGGGCTCGCTGTAAGCAACAACAAAGTTATGAAGCTCAAAACAATTTTAGGATATAAGCTCTATAATTAGGGATGGGGATCAAGAACTGGTAACAAATTGGAATCGGGTTACATTCCTCCAAGCTGATCAGTTCCTTTTATTAATGCCGGCATGTTTTTTCTGACAGCTACACATTGCAAAACAGCAACAACAACAACAACAATAATAACAGCAAACTTGTACCCTGTCATGTATTTGACTCTACGCACAAGTGCCACCGCTTCCCAACCGAGCAACACGTCTGTTACCGAGCGTAAACATCCTGTTTACAATAACATTAGCGCAGGCAGGCAGGCTGAGCAGATTTTTTCTTTTACTAAGAAAACCAAATGAAATAAATGCTCCACAAATATTCTTTCATTTCATCTACACTGGGCTCAGACTCAGAGTTAATTAAACAGTTGTGTTGTCACTAAAACCTGTGTAGGTCAAGTGTTTTACACATTATTAATATTTAGTTTAAACAATCACATACATTGAGGGATGTATCTTAAACACCTAATGTTACTTCAAAAGAACTTTACATATACAGTATTTTTAATGCTGTGATGCTGGACAGCACAATTTAGGTGATCACTGGTTTGAAGCAAAGCCTCCCACAGCTAAAACCCAGAGAAGCCTCTAATCCATCAGAATTAGGGGGCTGTGTTTGTGGGTTTGTATTTTAAATGCAAATTAAACTGTAAATAAGCAGCTGTAAAATAATGAGCTGAGCCCTCATGTACTCAAATTCTAGCTGTCTTTGGGCACACTCTCTAAAGCTTTATTATCAGTGCTGCTTCGCGGGGTCGTGTCTCTTGATGAGATTACAAATCCAGACTTCCACAATCCTCCTCTAGAACTGGGAAGGAACGACACTTTTTTTTCTAGAAATTCAAGGATATCTGCAGCAAACAGGATTACAATATAGTAAGTGATAGGATTATAGCCATTAGGCTAATGTATACATATAACCTTAAAACCCAATGAACTTATTTCATGTGCACACAACTGCCTGAAAATACAAATAAGGCTTCACTTTTTATCATTATTTAACTGGGAAAGTAGTCAGTGAAATATTTCCTGAAAACCATAAAATTTGAACTTGGCCTCACAGCAGCGTGATGGAAACGGAGCCTTAGATTCTTTGCCAGATTTCTAGACCCGGCCTCAAAGCCCCCTCCTCCCTACCTGTGTGTATTATGTTGCATACAGTGACTGCTTACATTCAAAACCATTGACCTACATCGGCTGGTGTCTAGAATAACGGCGAGTCAGTTAGAGGTTGAGGTTTGTGTGTGTGCACATGTATGAATTCCATGTGTGTGAGGGGCAAAAGGTAACGTGTTTAACCCACATGTCTGCTTCAGGTGATCCATGGCCAGTTTGTGTTTGTACAGATCTGCACATTTCCTGAGTCATGTCTGAATAAGGCCAATTGACTGGCTTCGACGTGGCCACACTTTGAGCGTACCAATATGTGAGTGTGTCAGAGTTTTTTTATATGCCTATTTATTTTTCTTAATAGTTTTAAGTGAGGCCAGACCATACAAACATTTTGGGACATTTTTTCCCTACAAGAAATAATGCAGCCTGTGAAAAACTGCAGGAAGGCAGGTATTAACTATTTGCAGACTGTATTTTCGGCAATTTTCAGTATGCCAGTAACTGTACCACAAAATGTAGCAGACCAAAGCCTGAAAAAATTTGGATAAGTGGTTGGAGATGAGTGATGAGTTTTTGGTCTGCTACAAAATGTATCCCCTCTCTAAAATGCACAGATGCTACCATCAAATGTTAAATTGTGCACATTCCTTAATTTCCCAGCAAAAGTTATAGGGGGTCCCACACCGTTGGCCCTCGTCGGACCTCGTCGGCCCTCGTCGGCCCTTGTTGGACCTCGTCAGCCCTCGTCGGTCTTAAAGCTAGGCTGGTTCTTTCCCCCTACCAGTACCTCTAAAGCTCTCCAAATAACATGATATATCTTGGTAGTTTAATCAGTATGAAAACTGAAATGTAAAAATTCACTCTACGTTTTATTGGGGTTTTTGTGCCTGAGTATTTCTTGAGTCTGAGCAGTTGCCAGGTAACCACTTGAGACAGGAAGCTAAGCTAAGCTAAGCTAACTTGGCTGTAGCTTCATATTGAACAGACTGATATGGGAGTGGTAGGAATCTGTAACCCCTCATCTAGACCACAACATGCTTTTTACTTTTACATCTCACACCACTCATTCACTCTCATTGTAATCTGTGCAGGCTGATGCTCCAAGCTGACTTGATGTTTGCTGTCTAGACTGAGAGTAACTCTCATGTAACTCTTTGCCAGAAAGCACATAAGTATATTAACCAAAATGACAAACTATTCCTTTAAACATGTGATGTGCATTTATGTGCGTTTGTTAGTTTGCACAAGCGCCTAATTAAATGAATCCTCTTATCGTTAATTGTATATGTCTGAGAACAAAACTGTGATTTAACATCCTACAACTCTCTCGTACTGCATGTTGAATACTACCTCAGACATGTGATGTAATGGTATGGTAATGATAAGTGGGGGCGGTGGGGCTGTGAGGAGTTTGGTTCCCAGTGGTCACTGCAGCCCTGGGAAAAAGGAAGTCCATACAGGAAGTGCGCTGGCTGGGCCTCAGTCCTGCATGACTGCAAACACTGTAGTCTACTCCGCTGAATGTATGTGTAATGTGTATGGATGAAAAAAAGCAACTGTGCACATGCTTGTATATTCACACACACAAGCACTCTCGTACAATAGTCTAAATGTTCAAGTGTGTGTAAGTACATGGGTGAATAGGTGTGATTCGTTTTTAAATGCCACATGGAAGTGAAAAGTGTACAGTGTGT
The DNA here is from genome assembly GCF_963691815.1 of Echiichthys vipera. NCBI lineage: Eukaryota > Metazoa > Chordata > Actinopteri > Perciformes > Trachinidae > Echiichthys > Echiichthys vipera. The sequence goes on along the minus strand of NC_139840.1, from coordinate 18,668,528 downwards.
GTGGTTTTTTTTGTTTGTTTTTGTTTTTTTAACCTGTGCATGTGCTGTCCCAAACTCTGACTTGACTTCCATGACTTTGTGATTGACTGATGTAGCTGCGGGAAACATGACAAATCCCACATGACATGGGATTTTCACCTTGATGTCTAAAATGTGCCCCCTCCCAGCCAGGAGGAGGGAGGGAGGGAGAGAGGTGAACCGGGTGTTTCTCTCAGCTGCCTGCCGGTCTGGTTGCTGTTGGTAACTTTGCTTGATGAGATCAGAGGGGATCGGCTTTCAGCCCTTCATGTCTCTCTCTCTCCTCTCTGCTCTACCTCCTTTTCTCTCTCTCTCTCTCTCTCTCTCTCTCTCTCTCTCTCTCTCTCTCTCTCTCTCTCGCTCTCTCGCTCTCTCGCTCTCTCTCCCTCTCTCTCCCTCGGAAAGACTGAAGTGGAACTGAAACTGGAGTGGGTCTGAAAGTCTGTTCGGAGCTGTAGTTGTCAGTGGAGAACGTCGTGACAGCGCTGCCTTGGAAACACTCTAGCGCAAAGTGTGTTTGGGGGGAAGAGGAAGAAGTGATAGCCTCGGGACAGATAAGCTCCAGGGAAGGGAAAGAGGGAGGGAACAAGGGAGGGAGCAGGAGGGAGAGGTGGGCAGCTCTCTCTTTCTCTCTCAGTCATCAGACTTGCCGGCTGCTGGTCTCTTCTTCCTCCTGGCTGTTAGAGTTCTGTCTTTGCCCGCGGCGGGCTGGAGGAGTTAAGCTGTTTTCTGGATGGATTTGATTATGGACTGAGCAGCTACACGAGAGCCGAGAGGAGTCACTGGAGAGTCACTGTAAGCGGCTTGATATGTTGTGTTGTCTACAAGGTGTAGTGTGTCATCACTGAAATATGTCTTACTGAAAGAGATTGCTATTTCAGGAGTGTGTGTGTGTGTGTATCTGTGAAAGAAATGGAGTAGCCGCTACAGCTGTATGTGATGCTTATTTATATGCATGTCTTAATGTTAAAACTAGCTGTAAGTATGATCTGTGTTTTATTATTTTACATTAGACAAGATAAGCAGGTTTCTCTTCAACCTTTTGATGATAAACTCAACATTTCCTCTTCTCTGAATGCTACCATGCACTCAGCCCCCCCCCCCCCCCCCCCCTCCTCCTTGCACATCTCCTGTCACCTTTAATTCTCCTAATGGTCTGGAGGACCCAGCTGGCCAACTGGGATACCCCTGTGTGTGTGTGTGTGTGTGTGTGTGTGTGTGTGTGTGTGTGTGTGTGTGTGTGTGTGTGTGTGTGTGTGTGTGTGTGTGTGTGTGTGTGTGTGTGTGTGTGTGTGTGTGTGTGTGTGTGTGTGTGTGTGTGTGTGTGTGTGTGTGTGTGTGTGTGTGTGTGTGTGTGTGTGTGTGTGTGTGTGTGTGTGTGTGTGTGTGTGTGTGTGTGTGTGTGTGTGTGTGTGTGTGTGTGTGTGCTTTTGTTTGGGAGAGAGCATTGAGAGTTGTGGGATAAGCTACCCAAGGATTTCCCCCGCTCACATACAATAATAGGATAGATCCTGCTTTCTATTTTTAAACCCACTGTTTGTCTATATGTTACAAACACCCCTAATCTGACTCCTTGCTCCGCACTGCCTGCAGTAGCTTTTCTCACAGTGTGTGTGTTTAGTCTATGGATTGGGGTGGGAGGGTGTATTTGTGTGGTCCATCCTGGGATAGAGAGATAGCAGCTCTCCGTTCAGACTTTATCCTTTTTGTTTTGTCAGCTGCTGACCTCAGTTTTCTCTCTCTCTCTCTCTCTCTCTCTCCATCTCTTCCATTGTTTGTGTTCTCTTTATTACTGTCAGATCCATACAGCCTTCCTCCACCACAGCCTCTGCCTGCTTTTTATAGTTAGTCCCTCCATTTAAATTAAACAGCCCTTTATAGGCACTGTTTTTTATTTCCTTCCTTATTTTCTCTTTGTTTTCTATCTTTCTTTTGTTGCAACAGTGGGGAGATTTCTCAGCGTAACGCTGTTCGTGTTTGTGAATGCTTGTGTCCATGTACTTTCCCCTGTAAAATGTCCTGGCACAGCCCCCTATGTTCCACTTTTGGAGAACACCATGTTGAGAAAGACAAGTGCTCCAATCATAAAATTTGGGCTCATTGTTTGTGTGTGTCACAGAGAAAGACTGCAATTATTTCCAGTAACTGTCAATAATTGTTTGACTAATTGATGAATGTCTTAGACTATAAAATGTCAGAAGATGGTAAAAAAAAAAAACGCTCTTCTCAAGTTTCCAGAGCCCAAAGTGTCACCTACAAATTACTTGTTCTGTTCGACCAATGATACAAAACCCAAATAAAGGTCAATCTACAATGATCCTCACTTTTGAGAGCTGGAAAGGGCAAAAGTTTAGTATTTTTAGTCGTTCTAGCAGCACGCTTTTGGAAAGTAAAATGTCAGTGTGCAAGTCCATCACTTTGGCCCAGACTGAAATAGCTCAACAACCATTAAATGGATTGACATGGTTCCTGTCATAAGGTCAACATTTCCATTTGTCTAATACTTAATATCCGGAAAAGGAATGACTTGTGCTGTTCTTTGTGTTAATAAGAAAATATAAGCATGCTTACATGCTAAGCTAAGATAGTCAACATGGTAACATTGCCTGCTCAACATCTGCATGTTAGCATTGTCACTGTGAGCATGTTAGCATGCTGATCATAGACTGAATAAAACATGGACGTAGTCTCTGTGATGTCACCCATCAGAAAAGCCATTGTTGAGCTTTGTGTGGGTGCCTCCGGTCGTCACCATCTTGGCAGTGTGCCTGTCTCCGGCTGCTCCCAGCTAATCCAAAAATGGGCAAAGTGGTGGAGCAGGGATAGAGCTGAGGTGGGGCTGAAAGAAGCTGGGTTGCCGAAGGACGGCTCCAGCTAGCATGGCTATAGACTCGTAGTAATTTTGCTTAATTAATAACATTAACAATTTATTGACTAAAATAATTGTTCATTTAATTTTCTGTCGGTTGACTTATTTATAAAGTTACTTGTGGTTACAGCTCTATAAAGTATATAGTATATAATAAATTCTTGACTCCTAAGTCTGCCTCTCTTACAGTAGGTGTTTGAAATTAGTGGCACAAATGTTGTTTTAATTATCATTTCATCACTGTAAAAATTAATAATTCATGATTTATGTTTGACTCGTGTGGATGTGACAAGCTTCATCACGCTCTTGTGCAAGCCGGGTAGGATTTTTAAAAAAAAGAGCGAGGCAGCAGCAGTGCGTCATATTCAGGCAGACTTTGATTCAGTTTCATTACTGCTAGGGTCGTGAATCTGCCACCTGAATCTACTGCTACCCCAGAGAGAGCTTTATAGATGGCACAGCCAAGGCCGGGTTTGTGAGTGTGAGTGTGTGTGTGTGTGTGTGTGTGTGTGTGATGAATAGGTTTCGTGTAGGTGTCCTTAAAGGAGTGCTCAATCACTGTAGCACTAATGTCTTCCCTCAGGACACCATGGATTTTAAAGTGTCAAACAGGAGGCATGAGAGGAATATAATATCTTAGGAATAAGCAGTTTTTGTTTGTGTGTGTGTATGTTCATTTGTCTTCTGTATTTCAATGGGTCTAAATGAACTGCATTTCATTTTTTAGGCAACTAAATTTAGTGTCAATTCCTAGAACACCAATGATGCAAGCTGGGTATTTAAGAGGAAGAACGAGGGAGTTTAAAGAGGGAATTTTTCATTTCAAGAGCAGTTTGAGCAGAGGAGGAAGATGTAGGAGAGGGAATATGATTCATTAGGGAGACGGTGGCTGGAGTTACTTAGAAAAGAGTTCAGACTGTGATTTAAGAAAGAAAGGAGGAAACTTTTTTTCTGTCCGGAGTGGGAACACATAAGTGATGCATCAGGGTAATTTTACTAAAGACAATCAACCCTCTTGTATGAGGGTAATTTCCTCCACAGTACATGCATAGTCAAGTGTGTGTGTGTGTGTGTGTGTGTGTGTGTGTGTGTGTGTGTGTGTGTGTGTGTGTGTGTGTGTGTGTGTGTGTGTGTGTGTGTGTGTGTGTGTGTGTGTGTGTGTGTGTGTGTGTGTGTGTGTGTGTGTGTGTGTGTGTGTGTGTGTGTGTGTGTGTGTGTGTGTGTGTGTGTGTGTGTGTGTGTGTGTGTGTGTGTGTGTGTGTGTGTGTGCGCGCGCGAGCGATGCCTGTTTACTTATATGCAGCTGCATGTGAATTCGCTTGTGTGCAGTGTTTTGCAGACCATGCTTTTCCTTCATGCTGAGCTGGCATTGATTGCCGCATGGTAGACGCTTGGGCATTTTGGTGGCAGGCCTGAGATAATATGTACCAATTGATAGGCTGTCAGCTCTGCTGAAGCCTCCAAAGATGTACTGGTACAGTAAGACAGAGAGACATGCAGCGAGACAGGGACATAGACAAATGGAAAGGTGGATATGGAAGAAAGTAGTGAGAAAAACGGGATAGAAAGTTGGTGAAAATAGAGTGTGTGAGGAAAGTTCAAGTCAAACCTACTAAGAGAGACAGTGATGAAAGAGTACTGCTTCTTCTACAACTGCCTAATAAGTCCAGAGATGTTCGTATGAGTGCAACACTTCTTCTCATCAGCTGCGAGATAAGTTTAACGTCCCAGTCTGGAGTCTCTCTCTCTCTGTATTTTGACATCCTGTTAGGAGCCAGACGCTACAGTTTATGTCTAGCTCTGGCATCTTCAGCTACCCAGGGATTCCCTCAGTAGGAATGAATGTCAGCAATGTAGAGAGGATGGTAGTTTGTATAATCTAGTGGGTACAGCTGTTGCCATGAAGAGCTATAATATAAATATGTGTCTGTTTTTCTGTGTGTTTATGCGCTCTGTTTTTATACACTGCGGTGACCAAACTCCCCCCCCCAGGAGTGGAAAGTGGAAGAAGTGACCTCTGTGATTCATTTTTCAGACGTCATAGGAACAAAGCAAATTCACTGTAATTCAGCATGACAGTTAAAGTTCAAATAAGGTCGGAGTGGTTTTGTCTGTTTTGTAAGGCCGGTAAAAAGTGATATGGTCAGAGATTAAGTTGTGAAAAAATCGTTGAGTAGAAAAAGGCAAATCTACAATACATCTGTGACAATGAGACACAGAAAACGAGTTCAAATTGTGCCCTTCTGCTGCTCTCCGCGATGAATTTCAAGCCTGAACAACATCTCAGCGAGCTAGCAATTTTCAAATGAGTGCACTCCCTAATTCTGCGCTTAAATCAGAATTCACTGCGACCAGAATAATTCCACTTCATCGACCCTTGAAAGTCCATTTTGCACACCGCGGCGCTAACAGTAAAAGACAGAGACCTCAATATTTCCAGAGGAATCTGCAGAATTTCTCATGTGATAACCAAAACAGAAGCCACACATGTGAAACGGTTTAGTTGCAGCTCATTAAATGTTATATTGAAAGAACCGTCTTTCTAAATGAATGTCCCTGATGTCTCAGCTGTCTTTGGGTCAAGATAAGACGTGTGAACATTGCTTAAAAGGAATAATTTGATATTTTGGGAAATAAGCCTTTCTGCTATGGCAAGAGTTAGATCAAAAGAAAGATCAATACCATCGTTTGTACAGAGACAGTCAAACCATTCCTTTAAGATGTCTGTAAAATATTCATAAACATTTGACTGAGAATGACGTGCTAAACGAAGCCCATTGTTTCCAATGCGGCGTATCAGTGGTGCAGCTGTTCCTGCTGCTGTCACAGTGTCTGCAGGTGGCTGCTATGATAACGTGTGGCCCAGCTGATTTAGGATGAAGGACACACACACACACACACACACACACACACACACACACACACACACATACGAGCATGCTCCCAGGCCAGACATTCATGCATGAACACAGAAACAGGAAAGCTGAATGACTGTTTCGTTATTCATTCAGATCCTGTGTGGCCTCGCGGGTCAGCGGCCGTCCTTGACTGACCCTCTCAGACACAAACGGTAATTACATATGTACAGTAAACACTACTGTACTCTACATTACTTGGAAAGCTTTGTTTCTGTTAGTCATAAATGGGGTGAGGAGGGTTACTTTAAAAATGTGTTGTTGCCATACAAAAATTTAGACAGTAACCCCATCCAAGTATCACAGTAATAAAGTTGCATAATTTTATAACTTTGAGTTGATATTTGGATTTCTTTGATACCAAATATGGGCGTAACTTGCACAGTACTGTGATGTTCTTCCCCTTTACTGTTTTAATGTCAAAATTATGCTGAAATTTCCACCCAGCAAAAGCCTTTTGATTTCACAAACGATAGACGTGAGACTTGTGAAGTGTTGTAATGTGTGTTCATGTGCCTGGTAGTATGGTTCTTTTTTTTTAAAGTTGTAATCCTGCTAATAATCCCCTTTGTGTGACTGGAGCTTGGTAGTTGTACAGCAGTTGAAGCCAGATGAAGTTAGCCCACACACCAGGTGCACACTGCTGTCTGTCCTTTCTTATCTCCTCCTTACTTCCTCTCCCACTTCTTTTTGACAAGGCTTTTAAAATAGTTTTTACTCTACTGTAGCTCCTGTTTTGTCTCACATTCACAAAACGGTTTTCTTAACTTCTCTCAATTATTCATTTTGTCTTTTTATCCTGCCATGTTTACTGGGGATGCACCGATTGTGAAATTCGGGTCAAATACAGATACCAATTTTATCCAATCTTATATTTTCGTTTTTGTTTATTTTGTTTCTTACTATTTATTTCTAGTCTTTGAATGACCACAAATTTAATCATACAAACAATCTTTAATAAAACCTTATTTTAGATGAAAACGATATTTGGAAAAAAACTGCTTCAAAAGCCCATTCAGCACAACATTCACTCACGCAAAATGAATGTAAAACAGCAGATAAGTATCGGCTACTACTCAGTGAATACCATCTTATTTGCTGACTGTAGAAAACAAACCAAATATCATCCTTTATCGATGTTCAGCCAATTTATCAATGCATCCCTAACGTTTTCCCATCTGTACCTTAACATCCATCCCCTGTAGAAATGACTTGTGTTATTTGATATTTACATAACTGAGCTCAAATCATTCGCCTCGGTTCAGACTTTTGGATCCACCCACTTCACCGTGTTGCCTTAAACGCAGTTATACAAGTTGACAATTCTGTCTGGTATTAGGCAACAAAATCATCATGGAGCTGAAACTATGAATCATTAACTGATTGACAGTACATTAATTTGCAACTCTGTTAGTGATCAAATAATAGCAGAAGTTTTCAGCTTCTAAAAGTTGGAAAATCCCTGCTTTCCTTTATCTCCTGTGGTCGTGATCTTTATATTGGTGACACAGGAAGAACTTTGTAGACTTGCAGATCACCTGTTGATTTGAGTTTTCACTATTTTCTGTCATATTCTAGTCCCAATGGTGAATTGGTTAATAAATCATAGCACCACCTGCGTTTTGCATATGTGTGGCAGCATGTGATCTTCTGTCTTGTCTAACCCAGCTGAAAGTACAGACGAAGGGAGGGGGCGCTGAGTGTTGTCGGTCCTAAATGAGTTGGCTGCAGAAGCAGCGAGGGAGATGGAGGGAAAGTAAACAACAGATGGCTGAAGCATGTTGCCGCTTTTCGCAGCAACAGACGCTGTGCCAGCCCACCACCAGCCTCTTGAGAGGTTACTACGCAACGGTGACCGTGACGACACGGGGGTCAGAGGTCAAGTGCCTCCTTGACGGCAGCCCAAAATGCCAGATTGTCATTCACATGCTGTGCCAGCTGAGACACACACTGAGAGTTTGTACAGTGTTAAATAGTGTTTTGGGCTGAACTTGGCAGCGATGACTCTGGAATCTTCCATGCGGCGTCCAGCCTTAACCCACCTGCCAGCCGTGATGACACACAATGAGGCGGCTGTATCTGTGTGTGTGTGTGTATGTGTGTGTGTCCGAGCAATGAACCCTCTCATGCTGAGAAGTGAACTGACTGGTGGCACACATTGGCTGCCAGCTGCCATGACCTCATTCAGAGCGAGAGAAACAGAAACAAAACAGGGAATAGGCAAATACGAGCGGCCAGAATGAGACGAAGGTGTGTGTGTGTGTGTGTGTGTGTGTGTGTGTGTGTGTGTGTGTGTGTGTGTGTGTGTGTGTGTGTGTGTGTGTGTGTGTGTGTGTGTGTGTGTGTGTGTGTGTGTGTGTGTGTGTGTGTGTGTGTGTGTGTGTGTGTGTGTGTGTGTGTGTGTGTGTGTGTGTGTGTGTGTGTGTGTGTGTGTGTGTGTGTGTGTGTGTGTGTGTGTGTGTGCGTGTGTGTGTGTGCAGGGCATAGAAATTTTACACAGAATTACACCATGGCCTCACTCTGTGGCGTGGTGGCTGACTGGGTCGTTGTGAATATGCTGGTGTCATCAGTCTTTGGTTAGAAATAAAAACACTGTACAAATACTCATTAACATTTAATGTACTTTGGTAATAATGTATTTTTCTAACTGTATTATCCGCTCAATATTATTGGCTCTCCAGGCTGCTCCGTGCTGATTCATGTGTGTATCAATATATATATATATATATATATATATATGTGTTTATTAGAGCAAAAGCATTTGCCAGGATGTCACATAATAATACAGTATTGTCAACAGTAGAACAAGGCTGAACCTTTCTTTTCACATCTGTGTGCAGTGCAGCGTTGATAAATTAATCAGCTGTACATCAACCCTATCGAGGTGCCAGACACTCGTACCAGTAGACACGTCAGCTCAGTGTACGCATAATACTGAATAGGTGCTTGTGGCGAGTGAGGTAAAGACAAGCAGCAGATACATGAGGCACATAGAGAGTTGTGTCATCCACTTTCCTGTCTGCCCGAGGTGTGACTCTTTTCCTGTGAACAGGAAGCACCAGCTACTGTTCCGGGAAGAGATAACTACGTCAGTTTAAACCACATAGAGGTGTGTGCGTGTGTGCGCGTGTGTGCGTGTGTGTGCGTGTGTGTGTGTGTGTGTGTGTGTGTGTGTGTGTGTGTGTGTGTGTGTGTGTGTGTGTGTGTGTGTGTGTGTGTGTGTGTGTGTGTGTGTGTGTGTGTGTGTGTGTGTGTGTGTGTGTGTGTGTGTGTGTGTGTGTGTGTGTGTGTGTGTGTGTGTGTGTGTGTGTGTGTGTGTGTGTGTGAGATCCTCTTTGTTGTGGCTTCAAATATGGTATTCAAGACTAATGATTGTTAAGTAAAGCTCACTGACTTAAAGTTTTAGAGGTACATTTTGTATATTTGTCTCTACTCCCGTAAACTAGAGAAATACCTTGAGAAACAGTAGGTATTATTTTTAAATTAACATTTATTTGAACGTTTTTAAGAAAAAAAAACAGTGTCACCTTAAGAAGTGACCTGAACTAAACCTGATATGAAAACTAAACTAAAACTGTCTTGCCCTCACTGGTTACTGTTACACTACTTTACACAGAACATGACATAAAAATTGAAATAACACTCAAAATGAAACCACAATATAGTGGTTATTCTATAATACTCAATAGGATTTGGGTTTGTCATGTACACGGAAATGTAGATGACAGAGCATACACTGCCTTTTACTGTTACATAATGTGTATCATACCACCCATCTATAAAGTGTGAGGGTAAGCGTAGGTCAAGCTGACTTTTTCAACTATGTTTCACTAAGGAACAGAGATGAATTATTACCTGGTGTTTTTGTTTTCCTCCTGTTGTGTTGCCTTTTTTGCAGACTCAGGCAATACTCATTAAAGTTACATAACCTAAATGAGAGCGTGCCAGGTTCAGATCTGGGTAATGTTGCACAACTGGGGAATGTTTGCCTGCATGTATTAGTATTGGCGTATGAGTTTGTGAGGGTTGTGCCAGATGAGTCAGAGGAAATATATGTGTGTGCCAGTGTGTGTATATCTTTGTTCATCCTGTTCATTGTTTATTCCTTTTTACTAAGCCACACAAAATCTGTGAAACAAGGAGTTTTGCCAACAATTGCCACTAGCGTAATTCTCTTTCTCTTTCAGTTACTCTTTTTGCCTTTCTCTTTCCGTCAGCACAACTCTTTTTCGTCCTTTTTTTTCTAATTACTTAGACTTTAGTTAAAAAAGCTCATAACTGTTTTGTTTTTTTAACAGTTCTTTCTCTTGTCCTTCTCTTAACAGGAGTGGCAGCAGCTTTCTGAAGGCATTTGTGGAATGAGACCAGATCGAATTCATCTTTCATTCATCACCTCCTCCTTCATCTCCCTCCACCACTCTCCAGTTAGGAACTCTTACCTCAGCTCCACCGCATTGATGAGGTAACGTCAAGCTCTACTGCAGCTCCCACCTTCCTTCTGTCAACCTTTCCATCGCAGCCATGGGGCAGAAGATATCTGGCGGCATCAAAGCCGTAGATGGTCGCGGGGAAAGCGGTGGCTCCCCGTCATACCGGCCTTCGGCTCACCGCCGGCAGCACCCGGAACTGAGGGGCCCGGATTTCGCCAAACCTCCCAGGCTGGATCTCCTACTGGACATGCCATGTGCTGGGCTGGAGACGCAGCTCCGTCACGCATGGAACCCTGACGACCGCTCTCTTAACATTTTCATAAAAGATGATGATAAACTGACATTTCACCGCCACCCGGTCGCTCAGAGCACAGACTGCATTCGGGGGCGGGTCGGATACACAAGGGGTCTCCACGTGTGGAGGATCCACTGGCCTTCCCGGCAGCGTGGTACCCACGCCGTGGTTGGGGTGGCAACCTCAGATGCTCCTTTACATTCTGTTGGCTACACGGCTCTGGTGGGGTCGGACTGTGAATCCTGGGGCTGGGATCTGGGACGCAACAGGCTCTACCACAACAGTAAGAACAGGGCCCACAGCTTGCTGCCCTCTTACCCTTGTTTCCTGGAGCCGGAGGAGTCTTTCAACCTGCCGGACTCTCTGCTAGTGATTCTGGACATGGACGAAGGGACGCTGAGCTTCATGGTTGAAGGACAGTATCTAGGAGTCGCATTTAGAGGACTGAAAGGCAAGAAGCTGTATCCAGTCGTCAGTGCCGTGTGGGGACATTGCGAGATAGCCATGAAGTACATCAACGGCTTGGATCGTAAGTATCTTATATTACACTAACACTAACACATCATGATTGACGAATACTTAATGCTGATATTTCTTGATAATCATGTATATAATATTGTTTAAACTCATGTTTGAATGACCGTAAAAACGAGAACAGGAAACTAACAGTGACACATCTAACGGTTGGACACATCTCCTAGATGGTGTTAAGACTTTCAGTTTGTTATGTAACTCTGTAAAGTCAGAGATTGAACATTTGACGAACAGGAGGAAGGTTTGACTGAAAATCCACATATTCTGCAATAGTCGACAGGGTGATGACACCAGTTTCTCTCCAGGAAACTAGGAGGCGGTTTAACTGCTCATCATGTGTCGTCATATCATAGTGAGCGCAGTGCATGTCTTTAGAGATATCTTCTCCATGTGATTGTTGTCTTTTCAAGCTGAACAGCAAAGATGTGAAACATTTGTTGTTGGAGATTGCGGTTCTGTGCTTAGTGCAGTACCAACATTTAATTAGTGGTGACGGACATTTGGCTGACCTTTGTTTTTAAATTTGAGGTACAGGAGCTAACCTCCTGGATGCAGCTTCTCTCAGACTAATTTCTCCAGATATTACTGAGCCATTCTTGTGCTAGGTTCCCAAGGAAGCATTAACAGATCCTTTTTTATATGTGGTCTTACAAATGACACCATGTAACCTTGCTTGTTTTGGCTGTTTCAGTGATAGCCATGGGTTACTATCATGGCTAGAAGGGTTTGTTTTGCACTAAATAGATCCTGATTGTAGCAACACCACATCTAGTGTTATAACTGTATCCAGGGGTTGTTGTCTGTGTGAAAACAACTGTGGTATGAGAGAGAGATGAGCTCATAAAGAGCAGTTTGGAAGTTGTGTTGAGCCGTTTGAATATGGTATGTTTTGTTCCCTGGAGACACTACATTCTATTTGACCCCCATGTCCGTCTACATGTGTGTGTTATGAGAGACACTCTCATCGCAGTCTAAACAGTGACTCTTTGAACAGCTTTTTAGAAAAGCTCTTAGACACACATCACGGCCACCTACACACATCGACACACACCTGCCAGGAAAGGAAAGTGTGTGTTATGAAAACACGCTTATGATCTGACTCTGGCCGTCTCCCTGCCCCTGTGTTTGCAGAACCCCATGGGTCTTATTTGATATCACAACAGGGTGTGTTTTTGCCCGTTACCTGTCAGAAAGCTGAGAGAACCCCCCCCCCCCCCCCCTCTCTCTTTCTCTCTCTGTAGTTTGTTACGTCTGTTTCTTCTTTGCCCAATCATCTCAAATGCCTTTATGAAAATTTTCTTAAAAGCTGCTTCCTAAGGGTCTCCACAACATCAAGAAAGTGTTTACTACCCCCTTCCCAGCTTTAAATCTGATGTTTATGGTCTTAAAGCTGCAGCTGTCCAACTAGAATATGAATCAGAATGAATCACAAAAGAGCCACAGAACTGTAAGACTTGAAATTCTTAACCTTTGGTTCAAGTCCCGTCTGACTGTATGTGTGATGTCTGGCAATGTCCTACACTCAGGTTTAGTTCAAAGTACATACTTTGGCTGTTGAAAGCACCTCACCAAAACCACTTCCCATTTATAAAACCATCTGCTGGATTTCACAGCGAGTCCATGTGATGGGCCACCTAGGAGAATATGGAGAATACTAAGTGTGTTCAAAGCACTCACTTCTACAAGCGCGTATAGCCTGCACCATGCTGTGAAATGAGGTTTGACTGTTGGAAATGTGCACCGTTTAATGCATGGAAGAGAGTGAAGGTTGAAAGGCTCATCCTGATAGGAGTGTCTAAAGGAAGATGAAAAAAGGGACGGTGCAGGGATGTGTGTGTGTGTGTGTGTGTGTGTGTGTGTGTGTGTGTGTGTGTGTGTGTGTGTGTGTGTGTGTGTGTGTGTGTGTGTGTGTGTGTGTGTGTGTGTGTGTGTGTGTGTGTGTGTGTGTGTGTGTGTGTGTGTGTGTGTGTGTGTGTGTGTGTGTGTGTGTGTGTGTGTGTGTGTGTGTGTGTGTGTGTGTGTGTGTGTGTGTGTGTGTGTGTGTGTGTGTGTGTGTGACAGAGACAGCAAGACGTTAAGAAAACACACATTTGTGATCAGAGCACAAAACTATAATCCTTATAACTATATATCTCTTCCTGGGGAAGAGACCATATATAAAAAAATGGTCACACCAGAAAGCGGTACGGAGAAATGAATCTGCACGTCTTTGCAGAATATTTGTTTCATGTAGGTTGGTGATGTAGTGACAACTCTCAGTTCTAGGGGAACTATTTGCTGGTTAGCTAAGGGCTAACATGCTAGGAAGCTAGAAATGTGCTCCCCAAGCTTCTTTCTTGGGATTTTACAAAATATAATTCAATAAAAAGTTATATTGAAGAGGGAACAATACTTTTTTAGTCTCTGTTAGCTAGCCAGGTGAAACATTTCACACCTTTAATTCAAAAGACGCATTTTTATACGCATATTATCGACTACTGTCTCATAACTGTCTGCAACCCATTCTCCTGTTGTGGAGCAGGTCTTGTTTCCCCTGAAAGGTCAGCACTGTTGAGATGGCTTGCAGTTGGTCCACAGTGCAAATTCACCAAACTCTGATCGAATCCACTGACCTTAGAATTCATTGATTTTGATAGATTTTCCTGTTTGACTAGACTAAAACAGTTGTCTCCTGTAAGAAATTAGTTTACAAAGGCACTTTATTATGCAGCTATGCATTCCAAAAGTCATAAACAAAATAAATGAAATCATATGTGTTTGCAGACAGACAAGACAAAGGCTTACTTGAGAGACAGGCCTCAGGTTGGGGAAATCCACTTGGACCACCAAACCTGAAACAATGCTTTTGGTTTCTCATTCCATTCGCACATAACCACATTGGTAGCTGGGAGGTCTTTTTTTGAAGTTATTGGTGCTGCAGTCTGAATCTGAAACAAAGACTGTGATGAGAATAATATCTCCAGATTCAGAGGTGAAGTAAATAGCCTTGGGGTGCTCTCTCTGTTGCAGGGTGTGCAAACAGGGGTATGATTACAGTCTGTGTAGCGGCTTCATTCAATATCAGTTTGGAATTGAATCGGCTTGTCTGCCCCACAGATGAGTCGGGTAGTGAGAATGAAGTCATAATTGCTGTGTGCCCGGGAGTGCAGTATGCAGCTGTATGTGGTCAGCTAACAGACATTGTATCATATAACTGACTCGCTGCTTCCTTACCCGGTAAATGCTTTATGTATCATTTGTGAAATGTTTGAGTTTAAACCTCAATGAGTGTAACGTATAAATCTAATCTACTTGTTTATGAATGCATGGTTATAAAACCTCCTCTGGGTAGTAGGGTAATGACTTTATCTAACAGGCCCTCCCATGAGAAAAGAGTATTGGATTGTTTGTGAATTATCGTTGTGAGGGGAAACAACATGACTGCGGGGTATTAAAAAGAGATTTATAGACGCAGCGTCTCCTCGCCACAAACTGTTTGTTTTTCTCATCATTCCACTCAGGCCTTCACGAGCAGTTGATCATCACTTTTTTTTTTTTTTTACCTCAGATCGTTGCTCCCATTCCTGCAGTAACCCAACACACACCGGTGAGGCTTATAAGCACCAGCACTCCTAGTTAATAGTAGTTTTGGGAAGATCACACAAAGCAATCAGGTTCAGGGAAGTAGGTGCACTAATGTGAATAAATGCTGAGTGAGGTTCTCAAACTGCATTATCCTGTAAATGTGATATTAATTATTCATCTTCCAGTGCTCTGACTGAAGAATTCCTCCTCTTACATCAAGAGGTGAAAAGCTCCCATTTACCAGAAACTGTGTTTTATTTAATTGTTGCTAAAGTACATTAATTATAATATAATAATAATTATTTTGATACCTTGAAGAACTCCCTCATCGGCATCCGTCTAATGTGTGTGTGAATCTATCCTTCTCTCGTCTGGTAGATCCACTACAAAGGGAGATGTCTTAGCTTCGGCCCCGCTTCCTCTCTTTTCTTTCTTTTCTCCTCTTTTCTCTATGTACTCGAGCACTATTAGCACATATGACTGTTATCAGGTGAAAACCTTGTAAATCCAACTTCAGTCGAATGATTATATTTCCTTCCTGCTAGTGTGTGTTTTTTTCTTTCTCAGTTGCTGAAAAGTTGACATGAAAGGTTTTATTTTCCAACAGCTGTGATGTGATTCACCAGCACAAACCAGTTCCAGGACAGGACCGATCATAAGTGTCTCAGAGACAGTGAGGGAAGCAACGAGAGGAGAAATAGTGTGGAACAGGGAAGTTGGGTTGAAAAGAGAACTTTAAAATTTGAGGGAGACGGTGACAGAATGGAAGAAAAACGGATCGAGAGAGTGACAGTGAGAAGAAGTAAAACCAGGATAAGATCTTAAAAGTAGCAAGGATGGAGCCAGAATACAAAAGTAGTGAGAGGGAAGGTGTGAACACTAAGGACATAAAGTAGAGAGCTAGCAGAGCCGTGCATTGTGTGGGATGCTGCGAATGGGGCAGTGTGACACTGACACTCAGCTGATCAGCCTCCGGATGGAAAATAGTCACATTTTCAGATTCGAGTTTCAAAACTGCATTGTAACGCACCCACATGTCTGCATGACGACTGTGACTATTTTAATTACTGTGTGAAAAATGTCAAACAAACACGATAAAGCCGCCGGACTTCCAACTCCGCTGAAAGAAATAGGGAATTTGCAGCATGCTGGGTTTTTGTTGGCAGGGATTAATTCGTACTTGATAGTTAAAATCACAATTGCAAGTTTATTCAGGCATCACATTCCAGCAGATCTGTCAACAACCCCCCCACCCCCTAAGCTGTCCTGGCCTCTCTCCCTCTTCCCTACTATTTAGTCTGCACCACACTAGCTTACACACTCTGGGTCAGACCTAAACCAGCTGCTGCCGTCACTTCTGCTGCATGCAGACAACCGTCAGCCCACACTACAGGACACTGAGACCCATTCAGGACCAGCTAGTTCAGATGAAGGCGTAGCTGTAGCGCAGATGTAGCATCCTGCGGGACTGCGCTTTGGTTACATTCAGTATGGAGGGTTGGCCTGCACAGTTATTATGTCTTTCCCTGTGGAGCAAATATAGGCAACATCCTGTCACAGTACACTACAAAGCCGTCTAACATTAAAAGTGTTGGGCTTTTCTCTGTTCACTGTGATTTCAGTAGCATACTTTCTTCTTCTAACAGACTTCTCAGTATAAAAGCTTGGTTTAGTAGTTCTCATTTGAAATGAAATGATCTGAAATGAGATCCTTCGAGGTTAGTTGTTCTCCCTGGCACAATGTATCAGCTTCACAGTACATTACAAAGATTCATCTCTTCAATCATTTCCATCAAGATTATTTTCCTTTGTGTTCTAGATAAGAATTTGAGTTAAGTGTCAATTCATGAGAAAACAGTTTCCTAGGGCCCCTTGTGTTATTTACTTTAGATATTTTTGGTTTTTATCTACTGAGTTTTTGACATATTAATCTCTCAGACTTCTTCCACCACTGAAACACAGTAGCTTCTTTCACACGGAGTTTCAGCAGCCATAAAGAAAGCCTTTACTTTCTTACACTGAACCAAGCAACTGTGGCATAATGCTGTCCCAGTGTGTGAATTATAGCATACCGGCATTCAGAGAACCAAAGTGGCGAGATGTATTACACATCAGCGTCTACTGTGTGTGTAGTCCTGCCTTTGCTTTGGTCCCTTACACACAAACGTCGATGAGATGGCTTAACGTTGAAGAACTCTGTTCAGTCTTCATACCTTTTGTACAGAATGACAAGGCAGGATATCGATGCAACATTCACGTCTTAAGAGGCTGTGTGAAAGGGGCTAATGAAGGTGAAATTTAATTTGGAAAAAAAGAAAAAGTCAACAGCACCATGTCCTTCCAGGAACAACTGTTACTATTTTCTACTGAAGAAATAATCCCAAGTACAAGTGTCTTCCATGAGGTCTGTAAATAATCCTGTGTAACCCTTTTGAAGGATTTATTCTTTGTGAAATTCCAGTCATCTTCACTGTATTCACAAATCCAAACTATCTACGTCTTTAGGTGCCACTTACAGTAAGTAGGAAAAGGTTTTGGTTGGGTGAACTGATCCTTTTAAAACCAGTTTATCTGCTGACGGTTAGGTTTACTTCAGCTCTGCTTGGTTTGGTGCACTTACGTTTCACTTTGTTCCATCACAGGTGTGTTGATGTCTTTGAATTATAAATCTTCCTCTTGGAAAGAGCGACTCAGCTTACTAGTGGCAGCCCGGTTGTTAGCAAGCTAGCGCTCAAAGTTTCACAGAAACTGCTGGCTGTTCGATATTTGGGTCAGTAGGTTAGCTCTTTCACTTAACTTAGCTGCTAGCTGCAGGCATAATGGCGTGCACTCTGCTTTTTTGTCTCCCTGATTTGTCTCCCTTTGCTTTTTACTGTCACATTCGTATGCCTGTCTTTCTGTGGCTACATTCTTTTCCCTTTCTTGTTCGTTTCCCCTGGAGTGTTGGCTCCTGCACATTTAGAAGAGCCATAAGTAGCCTCTCTGCTGGAGCCCACGCATCGTACAGACACACAAAAGTATATGCAGTGTGTTTTCCTCATACCCTACCCAACCCTGATTCTGAGTGATACCAGGTTGGATCAATAATTTCAAAAGCAAACTAAAGACAAATTTCCCCTAAATTAATAGAGCAGTTTGTGTCTAAACCTGCACTATATACTACAGAAAACATGTTTTTATAACATATTTTTATTGTGGCTAATATACGAAAGTTGTATCAACCAATATCATCCCTAAATTGATGTTCTTGTTTGATGGATGTCTCTTTGCAACTATGTTCTGTGACTTTGCTTTTCTTGACATAATCTAAATCAAATTTCTATGATTGGCTTTTCTAAAAACTGCTCTACGAGATTATATGACACAGAAATAGCTCAGATGTATGTTTGAAAGTGCCTCATGTTTCCTTCTTCATCCTTTGAGTTTTAAACACCCTCGGCTCCAGCGGGGAACAGTGGTGTCATGTCAGCACGTCCGTGATCAAATATTTAACAGCAGAGATGAATAGAGGAAAGAGGAAAAAAGAGCAAAACATAACACATAAGACAAGACAGAGAAAGAAAGGAGAAGGAGTGGGGAAACTAGCAACATGCAGGAGAAGACAAACAGAGAAACATGTATAAAACAGGAAGCTTAAAAAGTGAATATAGGGATTTTTGTATGATCCCTAGTGTCGTAGCTTTCAGGAAAGAAGATACTGACAGAAAGAGGGTATGAATAAAGCAAGAGTGAGATTGACTAAAGGGAAAAAGAGGCCAAAATGGAGAGGATTTGAGAAGATAAAAGGAACCACAACCAACAACAGGCGCCGTGTTTCCATTCAATTGTCAAGCAAATTTTAGGTGAACTTTTGAAAGAAAAAACAAAGTGAATTAGGCTGGCTTTGTCAGAAGTTGTAGCTATAGGCTGTAATACCCCAGTGAACAGAGGAGAAGAAGTAGAGGTTGCCAACCGAAACAAAACAAGTCGCCTTGGCCATCTAATATATCTAAAAGAGAAAATGGGGAGTCTTCAGGGAGTTGGTTGAGTTGGGCAAGTTTTGATGGTCATTGGCCATGTTTTGTGGTCCAGAGATGAAGATACATTTATTTTATTATTTTTATTTTTATTTTATTTTATTAATGTAGCAGACACTGTGACAATAACAATAAATGACAATAAATTCTACCTTATCTTCTTATAATGTCTGGTAAAGGTGCCGACAGCGGGAGCAGCTGATCAGCCATGTGAGATCATTTTCCATCTCCCATCTCCCAATTAGCACATTAATTATTTTTTGAAAAAAAAACAAATCAACCTTAAGCGACCATAAAAACATTTTTGCGCAATTGAGGAAGTTTCATTGAATATTGCCATTTCCATACAGCTTTTCTACTGTGAGACTTCAAAATACACATATAAGTATGTGGATGGAAACATGACCAGTGAGATGTTCAGGTGATCACAGATCAAAGTGTGGCAGCTACAATGAAGAGTGACAGGGATGATAAAAGACAAAGACAGAAAGAAAGAAAGGAGAGACATTTGAGATGTAGAAGATGAGAAGTCTAAATAGTGAAAAAGTCAGAAAAGGGGGGAGGCAGTGGAAGTGCTAATAATGAAGGGCTGAAGGGCAAAACCTTGAATGATTAGTTACAGTAAGTGCTAGAATATCAATTAGGATACAATATTTGCCATGTGCACCAAAGTTCTGTACAGTCAAATTGTGTACAGTGCCATCTCATGCACAAACAAATAAAACTTGTGCTGATGGGAATGGCTAAAATGCAATCATCCACCATCTCCAGCAGAAAAACAAACTACACTGCAACCAACTCGTACTGTTTTAGATCTGCGGTTAAGTGGTGCCTTTGCTTAAGTCGATCATGCAACTTTAATAGACGAAGCCATGTGCTGGTACAATACTGACCTGGTTTTGTTCCCAGACTTTAGACAGATTCCCAGGCTGCAATCAAGCCCAGGTCTAGGTTAGCAGACCAGCCTTTTTAAACCAGGTCGACTGCAGCACAGACCATTTGTATATTTGCGAAACCAGATTGAGTTAAATTGGTTTTCTTACATTTCTGTTAGTCAGTCATTTAGATTCAGCCTAGTTTAGATTAGAACAACACCTAGATTTATTTAAGATCAACGTTATTCCAGGACTCCATAAATCTGCTGTTTGATTCCACGGCATTAATGGACTTTTATCGATCCATTCCAGCTTTTACGAGCACCCTGAGGCCAGACCCACGAGCACCTGCTCTCAGTAATGAGCACTAACGCAGGTTCTTGACATTAATCTTGTTTTACATGCGTAATAACGTTTAGAAAAAAAAGCTGTTTCAGTTAGCCACTTTGGAAACCTGGATGAACTACTCTACATCAACCCCCCTTTACAGGAAGCAATTAAAAAACAGTACACAACAAGACGGAGCTCTTAAAACTTGCATAGACTTTCATTCTTTTTCCCATGGTACAAAAAAAAGGCTTTTTATGCCTTTCTTTTGAAAGTAAAGCTGGAGGTTGACAGGAAATGGGGGAGAAAGAGAGGGAGAGAGAGAGAGGGAGAGAGAGGGTGACATGCAGCAAAGGGCCGCAGGGCGGAGTCGAACTTTTGCCACTGTGGTTCATACTGTGATGAATGTGAAGGTATTCATAGGTTGATGTGTGCTTGTATATTTGTAGAAGTGTTAGTGTGATAGAATCTATGTAATGTAGTAATTAGATGATATGTAGTGTTGCACGTAAATTAATGTTTTTATATGTCTAGCGACTATTCTCCGTGTACCAGCCCAGGGACTGCAGATGGAAAATAGCATACAACAGCTTAATCTTTCATAAATCCTCTCTTCTCATTTTCTCATTTTGAGGTTATTGTTTTTGATGCATAGTCCTTGTTTATTAAAGATGAATTCATTATTTAAATATTGGCCGTAGTGATTCACAGATATAGCTGTCTCTATAGCAACGTGATTGCCAACACCTTCACCTACCTTTAGATATCGAAAGCTGGATGCTGGAAGATTTTATTCAACAAAAGGACAATAGAGTTACAAATATATATATTTATGTAATAGATGTAGTTTATTTGTTAGATGTAATTCTTTGTTCCCCCTGCTTCACTATGAAGATGATGGAATGAAAGAGCCTTAGTTTAATGAGATAACCAGGCTTCTCTTGTTAGCTAGTCACCCTTTTAAATACGAAATAAATATTATGTTATTAAATAAGCACAATAACATAGGTCTCTGTTTGTGTTTTAGCTGGTGTTGCCTGCAGAGCAGTTGTGACCCGTTACAGCAGCTGCTTTTAATGCCCCTCGTCTCTCTCTGACAATATGTAATGTGAGATACAGTGTATTAAAGATTTTAACTTCTAACAACATTAATATAGTCCTTTGCAACAGCAGAGCTCATTAGATGGACTTTGTGTGTTTTTGTGTGTAGCATGTGTGTGTGTTTCTCCATGCAAACTCTCCACAGAGTCCATGTGCAACACCAGATCTACTGTTTGCTTTCTTGCAGATTGCTGCCAGAGAACAACTAAATAGTGGCAGGCATGCTGGCTTAGTTACCAACTGTCAAGTGAATATTTTTACCCGAAATTTTGGAATGTTTAATAAAAACTTATGAAACACACCCACAGGGAGAATTTGGAGGATTTCTATATTGCATCACCTTTAGTTGACATTACCATTTATTGGCCTCTTTATCTGAACATATTTTAATTCACATTAACATACTTGTATACAACTGGAGCCGCAGAGAGACTGAATAGGAGGTAAGCAGGCGAAAGGATGAGGCGATGACTGATCAAGAGCAACAGGGAATAATATGAAGCTCATGGGGAAAGGATGAAAGTATAAGGGCTAAAAGCCCTTTGTGGGAGAAAGCAGAGAAAAAGTGTGAAATGCTGAATGCTTGTGCTTCCATGGGAGTCATGAACGAACAGGAGCCGACCGGTTAACATTTCCCTACTGTCTCAGCAGTAAGTGTCTTAAAAGCCCTGTGATTAGTGCTATTAGTTTTGTGTAAAACAGAAATTGCCCTACACGTTTAGAGACCTGAGAGAAGATGAGAGGCCGACTGAATTACTGCAGAAATAAAACCTGAGTGATTTCACACCGGATTATCTCCCCATTTATCCCTGTTCTCTCTCAAGACTGAACCATTCCCCTCATCTCTTCCACCCCGTGTGTATGTGTGTCATACAGAGAGGGAGAGAAAATCTATTCAGACGTAGGCGTTGGTGGAAAGATATTGTGTTTACTGTATTAGGACAGTAAAGCTATCATCCTCATGAGCTGGTCAGTCTGTGGGAGAGTCATTTGAATGCAATTAACTTCCAAAAATACACTCTAAACTGCCAGACAACACCAGCTACCAGAGAGTCAAAAAATACATGTGAGCGAGGAAAGCTGAGGAGTTGAAATCAGTTTTGAAAGCTCAGCAGTTGCTTTTTTACAAACCCATAAATCCTGCGTTTAACGCTGCTACAGACTAGACTATGAATTTCAGCTGCACTTTTCCCAGACACAAGTGTTTTCTTTAGATGAGGGTTTTTATAAAAACAGAAGTAGTAAAAGACTATGAGCTGTTTGACATGCATTGAAGAAACATGATGTTTGTCATCATTGTTGACCAGTGATTCATGAGGCCATTATTTTCATGAATACAGACACACACACACACACACACACACACACACACACACACACACACACACACACACACACACACACACACACACACACACACACACACACACACACACACACACAGGTCCAGTATTATTAACGTGGCCATCCAATCCCTCTCTGTCTCTGTAATGACTGAGAGCAGTAATGAATGAGAATGCGATAATCCTTCCCAATCTTTGTCTCCTTCGCCCTTTGTTCAGGAAGCTGTAGGATCGGCCTCTAATCAACACTTCAATTTGGCCTCCTGACATTACCAATTTAGGGACAGGCTCATTCCTTTGTGTGCTCTGAAAGATTCAGCTCTATTTAAAGGTCTCTCAGCCCGCTCTCTCTCTCTCTCTCTCTCTCTCTCTCTCTCTCTCTCTCTCTCTCTCTCTCTCTCTCTCTCTCTCTCTCTCTCTCTCTCTCTCTCTCTCTCTCTCTCTCTCTCTCTCTCTCTCTCTCTCTCTCTCTCTCTCTCTCTCTCTCTATGTCGCTCTGCAGAATTAGATGCGTGTTTTGTCAAGCAAAGAGTTCAGATAAAGCCACCTGTGGGCACTGAGAGCTTCTAGTCAGTCAACAACACTAATACACCATCTTTCTGTTTGACTTAAAGGAGCTGCACCGGACATCCAGTGCGTGAATACAGCAGCCAACAATAGCGGGTTCGGTCACATGTGTATGTTAGTGGATGTATCAGTGACCAAATGTCGGTATTAACACGTATTGGAGGGTCTGTGAGAGCCATGTTGAGGCAATCCCAGTCCACTTCTCCCCCCCCAGTATTTCCAGTACGGCTCCTTTCACCGTTTTTCAACTGTTGTCTCTCTTGCGACACATAAAGGGGAACTAAAGTCTGTCTATGAACTCACTCTGAATTGTATCCATCTGTTACTGTTAAAGACAAGTTGCACCGTTTCCATGACAACACTTTTTTAAAAACATTTCCTGTTTGCACGTCTTGTGAGAATGATGTCATGACTTCAGCCAGGTGAACAGGGTTTGCCTTAGCGCTCAGTAATCCCGTCCTTTGCAGCAGAGAGCACAGACGTGATGTAATGGGTTTTGATGTCCTTGAAAAACCTTTTTTTAACCTTTTTATGCACGGAAAGTTGACGGAGCACGCTCGCTCTTTTACAGCAATTCCCTAATTCACACTCAGTTTCCCACCTTCACACATGGGCAATCCTCTTTTTGCCACTGAGCAGCTCTGGAGCAGTTTAAAGGATAGAGTGCCTCACTCAAAGGCATCTCAGCACTCTCTTCTCTCCTCGTTCAGTGGCATTGCTCATACACTTTTCCATTTTTTTTTATTTTTTACTTACTCAGAGAAATCAGATTTTGCATGTAAATGAATAATTCAGGCTGTACATGCACTGTAACCTGGGTAATGTAAAAAGCATTACTTATTTTAACAGCTCTGGTGATGCAAGACACTGTCTTTTCATTCTACTGCATTGTTGAAACAGCAAGTTTTTGCCAGGCATTTGTGCATATGTGAAATGCTGATTAGAAACCTGGTTACATGTATACATGGCCCAGAAACTGGGCTGAGGGGAACAGGTTTCTCAGTCACCTAACCGGAAAGTGCATGCAAATGCACTGGCAGAGCTGTAAATATTGCTACACAGTACACAAACAATTTCCAGGCTGATGTTTTTTATTTTCATAAAGTAAAATATTGCAGGGCATTTTAGGTTTATTCGACCCCTGGTTAATCTCAGAGACCTGCTGTCATAGCCATGTTGTAAACCTAATGAACCCAGGATGTAATGTGCAATGTTCATTTCAATATTTTGCTTATAATATTAAAGTACATCAATAAATGTAATTAAAAGCAAACCATCTGTGACTCTTGAGTGCAGCTGGCCAACATTTTCCACTGAAATTGTTACCAGCCATGACAGCTGGTATTGTTTTCAGTTTGTGAGTCTGTGTGTGTGTCATCATGGCAAATTGTGGTCCTGGAGACACCTACAGTAACAGGAACTATTGCAGATGCTGTTTTGAGTGTGGTGTATATATGTCAGTAATATTGACTGTGGTAGCGTCACAACCCTGCAAGATACAGTCATGAAACATTACAGGTGTGTAGTTGAGATTCAACCCAAACTTCCTGTGGTAGGGCAGAATCTGACATTTCTCTTTAGGAGCACAAACTGCCTGTTCTGGCAAATATAAAACTCCTTTTTATATATTCAGTTCTTTCACAATATGTGAACTATTGAGTAATCGTATTTGTAGGTCAAAATGTGTCCTCCACCAACTTATATTAGGGGAAGTCGGACAAGACCTAAAGGTCATGGTAAAAGAGTCATCAAAAGTCATAAAAGACACAGTGACCTGTGGTGATAAACTTAATCTCTTATATGAATTTCTAAGGATGTTAAAGTAACTGTTGGACAGCAGAGGGCATATTTTTCTTCCTTGACTGACACTGGTTTTGCCCCACTCACACTTGCAACATTGCTGGTTTCAATTATCCATGCAAGTAATGCTGTCATCCCATATGTTCTCCTTTTATTTTACTATAAAAGTCAACATGGGATTTGTCCAATTTATACTTTATTTATGAGCTGGGACTCTCTGTAACTAGCGAGTATTGCAAATTGATTTGAAAATATTGTTATATTATCTGGCGCCAATCCCTTAAGTCGACTCCATACTTTGTTTTGTTTTTGACGTTATGCTCCTGAGAAGTCCATCTTTGCCTGTGTTTCCCCTATTGTACTGTACGCCCTCGTTTTATCTGTCATACTGCCTCTAGTTATCCATCACTTCATCTTGGTCTCTCTATCTTATTCACATTGCCCCTTCGTCCCCTTGCTCTCTGCTGGGCGCTGTGCCCAGGCAGCCGCTTTATCTTGCTCTGTTGGCCAGTACTGCAGCGGTCCAGTCCACCATTGCTGTCCTCTGTCATAGGCTGACTGCTGATGTTACTAAGGACAGAAGACATGTTGAGACATGAAGAGATTTGTAATACTGGTTTAATCTTCATTACAATCTACAGTAGTCTAGACATGGTTACTGGGTTTTTTAATGTTACTAGTTACTTTAATGTTACCTTTTAAATTGACATGATCATTTACTTCTCAGTCTAAAACTCTGTCTGATCCCTGTGTACGGTTCACTGTTTTCATGGCTGCGCGCCTCAGGAAGACTTGATCGTTATCAATGTGCTTTAATCTGGTGCGTTTGTGAGATGAATGACTGCTATGTAGTAAGGACATCCATTGTAGACTGCGCCAGAATAAAAAGACAGGACGTCACCTTGCAGTAAATCATTTTCGACAGACTAGGTAGCTGCATTGCAGGTCGTTTTGCCTCAGCGGTTTTAAGTGGATAGTGTTCAACTTGTTTATGAGACTAAAGGTAGAGAAGATGTGTGAGGAAAATGAGGCAAGTCATAAAAAACTTTCATGTGATGTAAGTCCTTCTAGTCTCACATAAAGAAAAGATAATCTCTGCAATTAAATTAACTCCCGCCGGTGGTCTTGGTGCTTTTCTCTCCTATTGTTAGCTCACCTTCTCTGTCAAAAAGACGAGGCGCAGCTCTGAAACTGATTCTCACAGACGAGAGGAAAGGAAGAGAGAATCCTGTGTGTGGGTGTGAGTGTGTGTGTATGTGTGTGTGTGTGTGTGTGCGTGCATGTGCGTGCGTGCGTGCGTGTGTGTGCGCGTGTGTGTGTGTGTGTGTGTGTGTCGGTGTGTGTCTGTCTGTGTGTGTGTGAGTGTGTCACAAAAATAGAAAAAGTTAAGACAAGGTTTTCCCCTGCTGCCAGTCTTTGTGCTAAGCTAGGCTAATCATGTCCGGGAGCTGCCTCTGTGTTCTGCACAAACACTGAAGAAATTGAAATCGATCTCAACGCAAACAGTTTTTCTTCCTTTCCCCTGTTTATGATGGTGAGCTATCAATGATTGTTTTTTTTCACATAAACTTGAGAGAACAGTTCAACCTTTGCGTCAAGTTTTGCCTACTTAGCATATTGTGTATAGCATATGTGGTTTACTAGGTCTCTAGGTCATGTTATCATGCAAAACTGATATAAGTGTCTCGTGATTACGCAGTGTCAGATTACAGTTTAACAGTAACTATAGTAAAAAAAGACGTTAACAATGCAGGTTATAAAACAAAAACAAGTGACAGGACATCTCACTTTACAGATGAACTAATAAAAGTGCTTTAGTGATTATGTGCGACTCTTTTTAATGATAAAAAAGTCGCTCATAATCACTACTGATTTCCTGAATTGGTTCAATTTTGGTTCACAAGGTCCCAATTTGTTCCAATTTCCTTTTTCATTTGATTTAATATCGATTCAATTAGAGATATTTCAGTTACAATTCAAACTTTGTTTGGATATGAAAGAGATTCTCAGAGAACTGATGCTCTTATTTGTTAAAGGGAACCAAAATGGCGGGGACTTACCTAATAACACATGAATACAAGAGTCTCATCTTTCCAGTCAGACCCAGTTTATGTAATTCCAAGACTGTTATGCAGAAATTTTCAAATACACTATTTTAGAATATGCAATAATAACATTTATTCTGCAAGTGGGCATATGTATAAATGGGCGACTCATGGGTAGACAGAACCCATTTTCCTCCAGATATCTTAAGGTCAGAGCTCAAGGGACCCCTTTGAAAATGGCAATGCCAGTTTTTCCCCTCACCACTGGCTCAGGGATGGATGTACGTTGCTAGGTTACCTAAAGTACCAAAAGTGACACAAGAATGAGTAAAGCTTTATTGCATTATATGTACAGACCACTGACTCCTTCATCTTGTGCTTTCAAAGGGAAAGACGTGCTGATGTGCATCCTGTTGCTGCTCTGAGCCGAGCAAATTTCTTGCACTCGGTACTAAAAGTTGAAATATCTCGGCTCTGAGATAAAGAATGCTGCACATCAAACGGGTTGTCAGTTGTCTCATAGCAACAGCAGCAGCCATGCTTTTACGCAAACAGCTGTTGCATTGCCAGATATATGAAAGGTGGCGCTGGATCCAAGAGCCAAAGTTGTTTTTAGCTCCATGTCATAAGCAATCTGCTACTATTAGCTCGCAGTTAGAAGGGGAGAGCCGTTACAATGTAAGACTTTACTTTCTCACAATACAACAGTGCCGCTTATTTCACGGTGAAGTGGACTCCTGACTGACAGTGATCCTTGAAACTTTATACACAAAGACAGATTTTTTAACACGGTGTGTCATAAGCTCTCAGGTGAGTCATGGCAGATATAAAGTTAATAATAAGGAGCTACAGTATTACCTGACCATGTTCTAAGATTTCATCCTACGCTATAAAGATAATCAAGTTCTAGTTGAGTCAAAGTTATGTCAGATGCATAAATACAAAGACCTTGAGTGTGAAGATTAATTGTTCTGTTGTGTTGGATAGAGTTATATGTAAAGCCAACAGATAAATACATGTTTGTCAGTTTCACTGGAAAGTTTGTCGAAAGAGTCAAATCTTGAGACAAAAGGCCAACTCATACTAACTGAATTGCTTTAGCTTTTTTTTTCTTTTGTATTCCCCTTTATTTAACCAAGAATATTCCCATTGAGATTAAAAAATTTCTTTTCCAAGGGATTCCTGGCCAAGACAGCAGCATAAACAAGTACAATATACAAGTTTCACATTTAAAACAAAAACAACACACAACTAAACATGACACACAAGTAAACAACTGACTGCTAAAAGCATCTGGGGCCACGTGTATAAAACTCTGTGTTCGCACAAAGACATACTTTTTTTATGTATTATTTTTGTCAGACTCAGCCGCATGTTGTGCCACGCTCGTCCACTCATAGGACCTTTCAGTGAAATTCAGGAAAGACAGTGCAGTTCCACCAACTGTGGTAGCAGTGAGTCATGGCTGTGGCTATTAAAAGTGTCTGTACCGCCAATTCAACACATTTCTCTAAACCATCATTATGGTAAAATCGGAATCATCGTTATTGTTAGAAGGTGCTTCACAATTCAGGATCAAATGAAAGGATTGTTAAAAGGAAGATGATTGCTTAAATGTAAATAAAAATAATGGTGAAATAAAACTTTAAAAATGCACCTTTGATTCACATTTTACAGAGTGAAATTGGCAAACAACATAAAAACAATGTTTTCCATCTCAAAGTTTATTTAATCTCTCACAGAAGATGGCTAAAAATAAATTAATGGCTTTCTATGTCTATTTAAAGGACGTTGCTTTCTTCACTCTGATGGTCAAAACTGTGTCGAAAATCATTTTATCACTCCAAATAATGGTCTGACCTACGAGCTCGGTGCCTTTCGGTAGCTTTTTATAATTGCAGGCACAGTTTGAATGTACTGAAGCAATTCCAGTGTGAGGGACAGAGATATTTGCTTAATCTGATTTTGTGTATTTTGGGCTTTTCTGGTCCCACCTAGTGTCCCGGGCCATCACTAACCTCGTTGGTTACTACACGACTGACCTTGTGTGGGATCATGACTGTGAGCCAGAGATGAGGATTAACTGTCAGCCGAGGAGAGACAGCGATTCTCTGCAGCCAATTGACAATTTGTTGAGATGTAATGAAATGGGTGGTAGACCACACGTCCATCATGCTGCCATAAAAACCTTTATGCAGTGACAGTGATTGCCTCATTTTAGCAAAGTAAAAAAGCAAAAATATTAAAAGAATAACAATGACAAACTCAGTGGTCAACCTTTCTCCTTTAGCAGTTTATTATCTAACTTTTTAATTGATCATTCTTTATACATCTGCCTTTCATTAGCAAGAAAATTATTTTGATTACTGTGTTGCATTTTCTCACATTCCATAAGCATTCCCAGTGTTTGGGAATGTACTGGCTGACATGTGGGATCACACAATGTCTCACATTCCTGGTAAGCAAGACAAATACAATTGAAACAATCCTGCGATGAAAGGCTTTATAATTATAAACCTACAAAGGAACTAGACACGTGACCAACAAAAGACTCACCGCAGAGCAACTGGTAACAATTCAAATCACAAGGCTTTGAGCAGAAAAGGGTTTCATTTATCATGCAGTGCGCATGTATAATCGATCATTAGACGGTGCGTAATAGAAGTTTTTAAATCAATATTTTGTTTCAAAATGAGTGAAGTCGTAGGGGTGCACAATATCAGGAAATAACATTTCTTTGACCAAATATAGAACAATAAAAAAATAAATCCACAATATTCAAAATCTAAGATGATATCTATTCATATGAAAATATTGATATATTGTATTGCCCAGCCTTTAATGAGTAGCCATGTAATAAGCAGGATAATGTAGACAGAACAGGTTATTATTGCCAATGATACCCCTTCAGGCTGATTCAAGACCTGCTTCATCGTGTCGTTGTTCAATTTGCAGCAAAAACACTTCTTTCGTTCTTTTTGTACATTAAAGGATTAGATGGCCATTTTTTTGTCAATGCGTGAGAAAATGAGCCACTTTGGCCGTTTAGCAGAGCCAAGATGTTCAGCTGGATAGTGTTTGTGACCGTAGTTACTTTAGGAAAGCCTGCTAATTGGACTAAAAGCCAACCTCTGACCCCCATTAGGATGACATGGAGCCATCATTCCAATTTTCGCTCCAGTACGCCCCTCCCCCTCTCCTCCGTTGTCAGAGCTCGTACCCCACCCGTCCTCATCACTGCTCAGTCTCTTTAGCTCAACTGTCGCTCTCTCCTCTTCATCTTCTTCTCTATTTATCTTCCTTTCCGCATATTCCTCCTTGTTCTCTTGCTCTTTCCTCGGGCTATCTTCCTGCTCTTCTTTTTCTGTCTCTAACCCCTGCTCCTGCTGCGGCTCCGTGTTTATATTTGTCCCCGCTGTCTTTTGTTTCCTCCTCACACTTCCCACATCCGTCTCTGCCTCCAGTCGAGCTCTCAGCTTCTGCTCCCTCTGGCTCCATTCCTCCTCCAGCCTTCGGTACATGTGAAGGGAGAAATGCCACCCTCCGTTCTCCTGCAGAACATCCTCCACTTTATGCAGCAGCTCTCTCACCTGCTCCTGCTCTTCTCCCTTTCTCCCGTCTGCCTGACCTCCTGTGCACTTCCTTCCTGTGCCCTTGTCATTTACCTTCTGCCAAGTCCTTTTCTGTTTCTTCCCGCCTCTATTTGCATCCTGCTTCCATCTCTCATGCTGTCTAATGACAGCTGCCTTGTTATCAAACACGTGGTATCGATAGCAACACATCTTCATCAGCCACTGCAGGGCGGGGCCTCCTGATCGGATGTGCTCCTCGACGCTGCGGCCCCCTACCCTCAGCCAGTCTCCACATGTGAACAACACCATTGTGTGTCTCCAGACAGCAGAGGTAAAGATCTCCATCCTCCTCTCTACGGCTCTTCTCTCAGGCTCAGTGAAGTCCAACAGTGGGATCACCAACAGAACAACGTGTGGTCCTCCAAGTCCACAGAGAGAAAATGCTCTCTGCAGTTCGATTTTTTCCTCTCGGGTCACAAACTCCTCAGATGAACCCCAACCTTGTGCGTCCACCACGGTCAAATGACGTTCAGCGTTGAGGGCGCTGGCAGCTGTGCTGGCCCCGCCTCCTCTGGTGTCAAAAACCTGCCCTCGGCCCAGCAAGGTGTTACCAGTAGAGCTCTTTCCTGTCCGTCTGGGACCAACCAACAGAATCTGGAGGTCACGAGAGGCTGGTGTAAAGAGAGAGGAAGCTTTTAATCTGCAGCTGGGGGCTTTAATTTTCTTTTGACCCAAAGATTTGTGAACATGGCATTTGTCGTCTAGTACAGTACGTCATTGTAGAATGATCAGTTAAGAGCAAATATACCCATCTCATTATCTTGAGATTATGAGATTTTCTGTTATCTTATGTTTTTTTTAATTCCTCCTCCTTGCAGTATTTTTTTTCCACAAAAGATGAGATTTACTGCAAGTTTCATTACCATTACTTTAGTGAGAAAACATTTGTTCCCAACATATTCCTGTATTTGACTGCAGAATTTATCTTGATCTGGAGCTGATGACAGGATTCTGCATGTGTAAGATGCACTTGGCATACATGCTCATGCTTCTGCTTACACTTGACTTTGACTTACAAAGAAACTTGACTTTAAACTTACAACTGTATCCAGCACTTAAGAAAAACTTAGGTTTTAAAATGAACATACCAACATCTCCTGGTGGGTTCCAGCTTCCCATTGTCTTTCTTGTGGAGGATTTCTACAGATTTCTACTGGATCCCATTTCATAGGAGAAACAACACCTAATATGAAGTCTTATTTGAGTATTGTCTCTCTGGCTGCACTTTCTACACTTACTATGAGATGTCTGAGGAGCGGAGGTACACCTTCCTCTTAGCAACACATTAACTCAAGCACCTCCCAGTTCTTATTGCTGACTTGAAGAACATAAAACCATCAAATCCTTTATGATTCCTTTCAGTGACATGCACAGACTTAAGTTGCCCCTGCAACAGCCCAATTGCCCTCTTTGGCTTAGCTGTCCCTCTGGAGGAAAAACTTTTATATTGGCTGTTGTGCAAATTTACTGGGGTGGCAGCTGACAAACCTGACAAAACACCCATATACTGTATTTATGAAAAGTTGTTGCTGACAAGAGCCGAACTATCCTGAGTGCAGGGGAATGCAGCAAAAGACAGATGACAGTCCCACGTGCTATAATGATGAAGCATGTTTAATTGTAGCCCTTGTTTGATTGTGTGAGGGATGGATTAAACCTGACTAAACCCATATATTCACCGGTGCCTATGAGTGTCTCCTGATTGCCTGGAGCTACTAAAATCTGTGAAACTGCTCATTCTGCAGAAACCACAATTCTTTAGATTAGTCATGCTAGTGCAACATACAAAAGCGGCCAGTATAAAAGGCACTAAAATCACTCTCTCCGAGCACAAAACAAAAAGTCAGCAATGCAGTGACAGTTCATTCAACGCTTAAACCTGAGAGATTTCACTTTCACCACGTTTTCAAACTGAAGCTAACAGACAAAGTGCTTTTGCCGTTGAATCAGCATTTCTGGTAAACACTGGAAATCTTCAGATTAGAGCAACATTCGCTCAAAATGTCTGTGCACGTCCCTGATTCCTATCAAACTCTCTTTCAGGAATGCTTCAACTGAACTAGATGCGTTACTGTTTTATAGAGAGCTTGAAGATGCTGTTATTGTTTAACTAGTGTTGCTGTTACTGTTGAGTGGCTTCTGGTGAGCGACATGGAGCTTGATTTACAACAAAGGGACTTAAGTTTTAGTGTAGGTTTAGGTGGCTTTATACATTACATTATACATTATTCTGCATTACGGCAGAATTGTCCTATCTAGAGTTGCATCAAAGACATTTCCGGTACATCCTGATAGTACAATATGTATAATATTTAATGATGAAACGAGGAGTGCATCATGCAAAGATTTTTTACAGTAAATCTAGGGGCAGTATGTTAATTGATCGATATAATGATCTTGCAAAGAAAGTTATCAACACTAATAACTACACAATGGAGTCATTTACGTGTTAATTAACAAACAATGTAGTGGTTTAATTGAAAAGCACAGATGGTGTCCCTCTCTCTGTCATTATCGGTACTTTTATGTTTGTCTGAACAGACCAGATTATATCTTTTGAGTGTTTGTGCATACAGTTTGAATAATCTTTTGTTTTTTTGTGCAGTCTTCAAACTTAATTATGGGATCTTGTGTTTTACAGCTGGACCTACACTTGGAACAAACAATTAGGATAACTCAGCTTCTGCAGTACTAATTTCCAATTTCAACTGTGCTTTGTTTCTTTAAAATCAGTCTCTTGTTAGTCCCTGAACTTTATGGAAGTGCAATACTAAGTCGTTGCAGTATGACTAGTACATACCTACGTAATGAAATGCTGTAATTTACCTTTTTGTATCCACCTGGCTCATCAGTTTACTTTATTTAGTGATTTCCAACATTACACAACTTGAGGCCATTTCCAGGCAGCAGATATTGTTTAGATGGTTGTTCTTGTACTGAAAGTGGAGGTGAGCATTAGCGATAATAATATACAGCTGTATTCTCCTCTTAAGGGAAGGTCTTTTACCTCTTCTTGTAAATCAGCTATCTCTGGGGTGGAGTGTTACGCACCACTGGAAAGCTACACCTTTCTGTTTCTGACCTCCCGCTGTGTTTTGTCCTGTGATCTTCAGTGTGTTTGTGTATGTGTGTGTACAAACACACACTCAGATAAACTGACCTTACAGGTAAAGCCAGTGAAGGATCAGCAGGGTTTTTATCTTCGCCAGGTTGGTGGTGAGAGGCCACCTGCTACGTAAGCGCACGTGTAACAGCTCATGCTTTTAGACGTGCACGTGTATGAGTGTTTCCCTGCTTCATTTAAAGGTAATCCACTGAGGCTTCAGCAACAGTCAAGTTTCTCCAAGTCTCTTCTCCATTGCACCTTTAACGCCTTAACAGTGATGCTAAACAGGCTTTACTGTCACCCTGGCTGATGACCAAAGAGGCAGAACGTGTTTACTGACACCTGCTTTCGATTGGCCTGCTTCTTTTTGTTTTAAGAGGAGAAAACTAAGAAATATCTGCTCTGGCCATATCATATTCATTTACATTTAATCTTAATTGCATACAAAACCACACACACACACACACACACACACACACACACACACACACGCACACACACACACACACACACACACACACCCTCACACACACACACACACACACACACACACACACACACACACACACACACACACACACACACACACACACACACACACACACAACATATGTTTCACACACAGTCATTCATATAATTAGGTGGTCTTGTTTAATGATGCTGCCTTCCACATCTGGACATGTTGGGCTGATGTACAGAATGTATGTATATGTAATTATTTATCAATACACCTGATGTTTCTTCCCTTAACATTTTATTTTTATTTTTTCTACTAAGAAGAGGACATTAGATGTTTATTAATACAAAAAGATCATTTTTGCTTGTACAATACACACATTTCCAGTAATTTCCAGTTTTTGATGTATAAACAATTGACAAATAATTACAGATTATTCCCCTTTATCTTACTATAACTACAGTTTTATTCCAATAATTTGCTCTACACTGTCATTAAGACGGGTTGCAAACATATAGATGTGATACAATGCTGCACTAAGGATAAACAGATTTACACCTCCACCAGTCTAGGCACAACACTTATTTGGAGTAGTACTTTTGGCCACCTGGCGACTGACAGTCCAATACTAACTATTAGAAATATCTGGCCCATAGGCTGTTAAACACTGCTGCTGAAGATGAAGCTATAAAAGCAGTGAGAATGAACCAAAACACTAAAGTTGCTGGTCGTAAAAAACAAAACAATGAGCTAAAAGACACTTAAATTTTACATAGCTGAGGGAAACTGCAGAGGGTTGATGCTAGGACAGCTGAAATTGTGACCCACCCTACATATAATGGAAATAAGTCCTGTACTTTGTTGAGTTATGCCTGATGATATATATATACACAACTTTGTTGAATAAACAAAATTATAAGTAGCATCATTTCCATTGTTCACATAAAAATACTGATTAATACTGCTTTAAGCGTTTATCTTTCCTTGTCCTTTTCAGCTTATTTTTTGCCAATTTAAAGTGCACTCCGTCAACAGGTTATTCATTTTGGTTATTTATTTTTTAATTTGTAATACACTAACTAAATGCCCCAGTGGATCAACATCAGCAGTTTCTGTGCAAATTACACACAGCAGGGATGAATGATGGTTTATCCTGTTTGAAAAACTGCATGTAAGCAGGAACATTAATTGTAAGCGTGCTTAGTAAATTATGTCAACAGATTTCCTCTAATATTGACATTTTTATGAATAAAGTCTTGCTACCTGCAGTATGTCAAGGATATCTGAGGGTCAGACAGGCCGGCTGTGCTCTTTCCTTTTATATTTATCACCCTCTCTCCTCTTCCTGTTCATCCTCTCATCTCATGTCCTCTTCCCATCTTTCTTTGATTCATCTCCTTCACTCTCTTCTCCTCTTCCTCACCCCAGTCCTCCTCATCCCTTTATTTTTCCACCTCTCCTTCACATCTTCCCTCCTCCTGTTTCTCTTATCACTCTGCCTCTCATCCCAGAGGAGACGGCAGACAGTGGATTTACAGTAACGCAGGATGGTAAAGAGAGAACTGGGCTTTAAAAAGAAACACTGGCATGTCTCGTATTACCACCAACTCCTCTCTACTAGCCAGCTCTGCCCACAGTGCTATCTTTCTGTGTGACACTAATGTGGCCGGTAAGATATGACTCATACCGCAGGATCTGCACAAACATTTTAAGCACTAAAGTTAGCTTTTGCCAGATATCTCAAGATGGAGTTTGCTCACGGAGGACACCAGAAGAAAGGATTTTCAAACCCTCCCTCCTAAAGCTGTGTGGAACGGACTAAGTACAACTTTGTTTGTAGCCATTAGTCCTCCCACCCTGTGGTTGCATCTGTTTTAGTACAGAAGGGTTTTCTAAGAAATCCTCCATGGATTGTAGCAACATTACCGCATTAGTTCTGCCCAACACGCTGCTTTAGTGTGTGTTTATGTATGATTGTGCTAAAAACGGGTGGTGTTACACAATGTGCTGGGGAACAGGATATAGGACACCACCGGAGGTACATTGGTTACGGATAACGCAAACTTTCTTCAGTAGCTTTGAAGGACGCTTGTGTTTGAAAAGGAGCGTGCTGTGCTCAAAGAGAAAAGCTACACCTCCTGCTAATCCTTTGCAGGAGAAAATGTTTACATGCTGTAATGTGCAAAAAACACTATATTTCTTACGATGCTAAATTGAAATTGGGGTGAAATTAACAACATTGCACCCATGAATACAGGTTTCCCTGATATTAGCCTGTAGCTACTGATACTAGTAGTGTATGTAATGTAAACACTGCAGTAACATGCCTGGAGTCTGAAATCTGAGTTCTATGTTTTCTGTTCTATTACTGTTTACCATACATTTGCTTTGTTACATTATAAATAGACTATATGACAGAAAATAAGGAAAAGCATAATAGGTCCCCTTTTACAGATTCAAAAAAATATTTTAATATATTATTGAATATTAAATATTATTTTTTTCTGAATTAATGAAATACCTCAAAATCCAACAAGATTGATTGACTGATTGATTGATTTAACCATTCAATAGACTCAGAATGGAACTAAGTGACATATTATTTATCCTGGCTGAAGCTATTGCATGGTTTAATCAGTGAATTATTAATATCATGAGCACAGGAACGTAGGTAGCACTGTCACAATGCCTGAAGAATCAGTCAACTCTGTGGAGTGGGCGGATTTGAAGGTCTGTAAGCAGGCAAATGCTGGTAATAGTTTCCCTACAGCTCAGAGCTGATCTGGTGGATACGCACATGCAAAACATGAAGATCCTCAGATTCTCCTCTAAATCTCTTACTATTTTAACATCTGCCATGCAGCTGGAAACATTTGGTCTATTAGCCTGCCATGTTGTGAGCCGTAGGAACATTTTTATCCTGTCGAAGAGCAAGATCATCCCAAGTCCTTGACTACGGCTGGATATCATTTTACATGTTTTGATGTTCTGTAATTGGACCCACAGAAACATTTCTGTTTGCACCAAAAAGTAATGAAGTTCAATAACCTTACACATGATTCTATTAGTCTGTTTGCCCTTGACCGAGCTCAAAGCCTCTGTATATGCATAGCATGGGCCTTTGTGTGCTTAGCTCACACCATTTGAGTTTCTCTGGTCTTTCTTGATTTGGAGATGTGTGTGTTTGTGTGTTTGTTTTCCTGTATTCGTGACCTGGCATGCATATGTGTTTGCTATTTGCCCCTTGTTTTTCTACCTGCAAGACAGGATTGTGGATATCCTTTGTGTAAATGTTTGTTCTTTCATGTTCACAGAAAAAACACACTGCACTGATCTATTGTGTAGATTAAGAAAGAAAAAAGCTTTGGTGCCTCATTACAGAAAAACAATCATAATAGCTTGTCCAATCTTAAAGCCCCTCAACACCCACACAGGTGTTTTCAGCTACTCTGGCTGATTAGACCTCTGCTTGTGTTGAAGGTGGGCAGGGCTTTGATGGGAATTTATGAGGTCATAAATGGCCGTTTACCACTAAGAATAATGAAGGTGTACTTTATCCAGCCTTAACAGGTGAGACAAAGCTAACAGGAGACTCGGGAAGGTGTCAATCGATCACAGTAGACACACCGACACAGTCCTGAAAAGAGGTCTAATCAACCGGATTAACTGAAAACACCTGTGTGGGTGTTCAGAGGCTTTAACTGAAGTTACATATGTCTATTTCAGAAGCTGTTCCTAAACTCATGGCTGTGATATCTTATCTCGGACCTCCTTTCTTATCTTTCCTAAATCCTAACTAGAACTGTAAAGATAAGAAAAGTTAAGTTAAGATAAGATAGTTGGATAAGATATTCCTTTATTAGTCCCACGAAGGGGACATTTCCTTATTAAATTGGATTCTTCAATCTTCAGTTAAATTCTCCAATAACTGCTGTGCAAGCTTTGGTACGAGTCAACTTTCCTGTTGATTTATGTTAGCTAGCCAGCTAACACATAGCTAATGTTATGTGAAAGGTCAATCAACAAAGATTGTATGTTTTTAAAAGTATTTTCTTGCAGGAAAAGGACCGTGTTCTCTATCACAAAAGGCTGTAAGAGAGACAGACCTAGAGCTGAGGCCAACTTGCTTTTAAATACAGAACATGAACACTCAAGTCAGCTTTTAGCTGGGTGACGTACAACGTAAGGCAGAAACATTAGTCACACTCATATCACAGGATTTCTCAGGAGCATACAAACAGGCAATAAACTCAGTCATAAGGGAACCGAAACAGCAGTGTTATGTGGTATTTCAAAGAAAATGCCGGATTCATGCTTTTTTTTGGGTAGACAATGTCCCTCTGTCTTTACAAGAGTTGAACCATTTGTATGTCAAGATAAAGAACTTCTGCATCACAAGGAGAGAAAGAATGTGTTTTGTCCAGTGTTTTTAAACTCAAAACATGTCAATTGTAACAATAACACTAGCCTACATCAAGAAGAGTTAGCCTTTACCTTTTCTGAGTAGTGATGCTTCATGTCATCTTAAAAATATGAAAGCAACCACCCTCTCTCCTTCTCTAATGTTAGCACAATGCTAGCTAACTTTTAAGTAGCTAGCATATATTAACTAGTAGGATAGCTATCATTGCTAATAATGGCTAAAGGGAAAGGGGGAAAGCATTTTCCGAGGTTCTACTGGGTCCTAAGCTTGTAATTGTTATACAGACCCAACAGCAGTGGTGGTAGTTTTAATTTAGCACAGGGTCTATGCCACCTTAACGTAGGATTTATAACTTCATAAATTCTTTTGTTAGGACAGTCCAGTAATGACTCAATTCCTATCCCAAGATAAGATGTTTATGTAATACCAAAAATACTAAATGTCATCCTAAACTGAGATAAGATAGGATTTCAGACTTAGGAACTTTCTGTAATGAAGCCCCAGGATTTCTGTGAAATATAGAGCCTACCACAATAGGTCACATTATTGAGCTGTTTTAACCTGTATCTGATTACTCTGTGAAGGCTATACTGCATGTACACAGCACTGGGGTTGTATATTCTTCTACAGTTTACCACTGTTGCTGCGTGAGAGCCTTGTAATTACAGTTTTGTTCATTTTCATATTATATCGACTTTAATTAAAGGATTAAAGGATTACATGCTCCTCTAAATTCTTCAACCTCTCGGGCTTAGAAGCTCTTCTAAGACCGACCGTATAATGATAAATATGCATTGTCATCAAGCTTAACACCTGTTTTCTGTCTCATGTTGACATTTTGAAGATAATACAGCTTTCAACCGACAGCAATAATTTCTAATGGGCCAGAGAAAATCAAACACTCTGACCTTGGAGTGTACCAAAAAGGAAAAAGATGAAAAGAGTAACGGGGAAGAAGGCAATGGAGAGTAGAGAAGAGAGCAGGCGGAGGGGTTCCTTTTTTGCTGGTGAAGCGGTGGAAAGAGGCAAAAAGAGGAAGGAAAACTTGAGAGAAAGAGGAGCGAATCATATTAATCCTCAGTCTTTGTTTTAACTTGTGTAATTATTTGGTCAACATTGTAAATGCCAAACAAGGAAATTAAAGTTTTATTCATTTTTCTGCAGTGACAGTGGCCCCTACATTAGTGTTCTTTAGGGGGATGTGAATTTTTGGTTGTGACTGAGTTGATTGGTACAATAACAGAACTATCTGAAATACAGCACTGACGCCCAAAAAACACAACTAACAGCAGTGGATTACCGCTCATCGGAATAATTTCATTTTACTGCAGCCGACAGGCATGTTCATATGTTTCAGGCAGAAACATAGGAGTCACAGGACTCTGTCACTGATTGGCTGCAGGCTTTATCTCGCTGCACTTTGTGGCTAAAACTGTGCCGAATTGCGCCTGCCGCAGGTTTTCATTTTATGGCAGCTCACCACCGGCCACACTTTGCACTGCTTGGTGTGTTTTCAGCATGAAATAATTTACCAGGTGTTAAAATAACCTAGAAATCAAGAACCATTGCTAAAATTAGCAAACTAGGCTAACTGTATTCAGAAACAAGCCATTGATTTCCCTTTCTGCAAGGAAGCTAGCTAGCCTAGCTTGCTATGACGTGCTCCATTCAGGAGCAACCTTAAACAACTTTATCTTCTCTTTAAAAACGGACTGAAGTGCCAGCTGCAGTGTCATCACCGTTTATATTTCCAAACACAAACAGAAAGGATAGTCTCGATTTTAGTTTGGTTCTTCTACTGAC
This sequence comes from Echiichthys vipera, assembly GCF_963691815.1. Taxonomy (NCBI): domain Eukaryota; kingdom Metazoa; phylum Chordata; class Actinopteri; order Perciformes; family Trachinidae; genus Echiichthys; species Echiichthys vipera. The sequence goes on along the minus strand of NC_139840.1, from coordinate 18,628,408 downwards.
GCGTTCTCTAGTTTCTCTTTTCCACTCACTCATCGTCTGTCAGGCTTTATTTAGCTCCCGGCCCTCCGGTCAATCTTTACATCCATCATAAAAGTGATGCTGCTGTTGCCATTTTCACCCCTCTCTCCCATTATCATTGTCTACAGATAATAAATCCTGCTCTGTACTGCTGAGCACTGCATCTCATTACAGGCGTCATGTCACTGTGTGCCCCTATTACTTCTTGTTCCTGTCGCAGCAGACTCGGGGGTCACAATTCATATCCATATAAAATGTCTCATCAGGGAAGAAGTTCTTCACTAGCTGGGATCACTTCACACATCAAGTAGTCCTCAGTAAAACCTTATTACAAAATTCATAGAGGTCAATCACCTTCATATAAATTAATCAACCACGGCAGATTGTGGACAAAGCAAGTTGCTAAAATGTCGCTGGGTTGATTCCCAGCGCTGCTCAGAAGCAAACAGGAAATAAAGCACTTCATAGGATTCTCGTTTATAAATTCCTGTTCTCGATTTATTTTCTTCATTAATGGCCAGTTCAGGATTCTTCTCACAGTTTAACTAACACATTTTAATTCAGCTGCAACGAAGGATGACGATTTAAAAAATTATCCGACCTGAGAAAAATGTTGTTTTAATGAAAGTGTCACTATCAAAATAGTGTTCCGTATCTCAGTGCTTAACTACAGGTGAATATATTTGTAATTATATTCAGTCCTGCCCCTATTTTGAAGTGTAATTTTTCTTAATGCACTGAATGTGTAATGATGCAGAGGTTAATGACCTGCTGCTGATCATCGTGAGTTTCTCTCCTCATTAGTGTCTCTCGCCACTTTTAGGAGATGCTGAGAGGATAAAACGTGATGGAAAATGTGCCGTTAAGAATAAATCTTATCGTTAATGCACTGAGTAGTGTAATGGAAGTTATTAAGCACAGTCAATTTTTGTATAATGCAATAACAGGGCATGCACATCTAGAGGGCAGTGGTTGATTAATGACGAGGCAAACTTACAGGAAAAGGCAGCAACTGGATCAACGACCGTACAATGATGGGGCAATGGCCACTTCCCTACTTTTTACCCTTCTACTTCACTTCTACTGCTTTTTACCCTTCTACTGCCCTACTGCCCCATCACTCCCATCTTCAAACTAGTTTTGATCTCAACTACATACCTGTGAAGTTTCTTGACTGCATCTTAAACAGTTGTGACTTCATGGCAGTGACAAAATGTGACAGACATATAAACAAAATATATACGAAAAAACGGCCTCTGTGGTAGTTTTATAGAGGTTCACATGTTTCAAAAGCAATGCTGCAATTACCAATATTTTTAAAGGGGGCCCTCTGTAACAAACCCACATTTTCACTAGGCTCTGCCATTTCCCTCAGCTCAACCAAGCGTTTCTGCGTTTCTCAGCTCATTGTCTTAATTTTACGGCCCAGTTGGAGACCACAATAGAACTAAAGTGAATGTTGGACTAATATTCATCAAGTGGCCAGAAACACGATGCCAAATAAACACTTAGACTGTGTATTTAAAGATCTTAATACATCAAATAAAAGGCTTATAGAGGCTATTATAATACAAAGAAGGTAATCATTAGAATTCATTATGAAGGTATTAATAATGCATTATAGATCTGAAAGAAAAAGCAGTGGTGGATCCTTTCTCAGTGATAAGATGTGACAGGGTTTTGATTTCTTCCTGTTTTTTCACGGGCTAATTAAGTCTCTATTTTAGGCTCTAGAGACTCTGCAGTACAACTTGTGAATTTTTACATCAGTCTACTTCTCACTTTTACTATTTCAAGTTCTCAGAGTGTTTTCCTCGGAGGGAAAGAAAGAAAGACAGAGAGAGATACATCGAAAAATAATCCCCAAGGTTTTCGGTTCATATTTTTTTAAACTTGACTTATTCCCATATACATATGATATATTGGAATATTTTGGGATGTTTCTCTCTCTATACAACTATGCACAGGTCTGTTTACACTTTATTGTAGTAGTTCTTTACATAGTGTATGTTTTGTTTTGTTTTCTTTATCACTTGCTTTGGTGCCCATAAAGCTCCTTTGAACTTATTGAATTGAGGATTGGTGGATCTGGTTAAAAACTATTCCCCTTGATAGGTACGTGTATTCGTCATGCACACACAGCTCACTCACTAAGATACAAAGTTTGCGTTAGACACAATATCCTCAAATTGACATTTTCATTCAGATGCAGTTTCAGTTGACCCTTCCTCTTTGTGTGTGTGTGTGTGTGTGCCTGAATAAACATTGCGCACACACATCGTAGATAATGTACAAAATGTTATTAATCATGTTTTTTTTTTCTCTTCCAACACCATATTTTGTTTTGCTTGACTTGAATACGATATGGCCAGAGCAGATATTTCTTTGTTTTCTCCTCTTAAAACAAAAAGAAGCAGGCCAATCGAAAGCAGGTGTCAGTAAACACTTTCTGCCTCTTTGGTCATCAGCCAGGGTGACAGTAAAGCCTGTTTAGCATCACTGTTTATTTCTGTTGGCTCTATATTTAGAACTGTTCATGAGTCTGCCCTGTTGTTCTCCAGCTTTAATACTCTACATTTAAGTCCAATTATCTAAACCATTATGAGCTGCTCTTTATGAGTCATTTTGCACATTAGAGATAAAACGATTAGTCTGTTGATTGAACAACAACAATTCTGAATTATCGCAGAAGTCTGTGGATCAAGGAAAAGTTGTAAACTACTGTATCGTGCAGTAGTACCAAAAAACATGCAAGTTTTTCCCAGTTTAGCATGTGTATCATATCTGATCAATGTTGCACCACTGCCAGTATGACATGCTTTCATCTTTTACTGTGTTTCTCAGTTTAATGCCTTTGTAAATCGAATATCTTTGAGGACTCTGAGAGATTGTAATGGGCATTTTTACTATGTGCTGAAATTTAATAGACTCAATGAATAATACATTTGTAAAATAACCAACAGTTGAGTTTATAATGAAAATAATTGTCAGTTACAACCCTAATATATGTGCATGATCCTTTCAGTGTACAACATAACTTGTGTGTGAACATCTTATCTGCAGCTCACTCACTGTATATGAATGTGATGACATTTAGCCACCATACATCAGCAACTTGTTAATGGCATGAGAGCAGCTCTCAAGATGGCAGTGTAATTGAGAGTCAAACAGAGGCCAAACTTTAACGTCAACACTGCCACTGTGTCATTGTGACTGTATGGAAGTGGGCAAATGTGGTTTCCAGGAGTGTGGATAAGCATTAAGCGTGCGTGCGTGCGTGCGTGCGTGCGTGCGTGTGTGTGTGTGTATAGGCTGGGCTGTCCTTTTATCCTGTTGGTTTAACCTTGAACACACACTCACAGCAGTGCAGCTACAGAGGTAGGTGGTAGAGGACGCTCAGAGTTACAACAAGTGATGGAAGTGGGTTTTTTCCTAAACAAGAACCACAGGGAGTGACAGACTGATGGGCTGGCTGTGCTCTAATGTCACTCAGGATCCTTGCAAGGCACTTTAAACCTTCAAAATAAGATAGGTACCACTAAAACAGCCTGTTACGAGATAAAGACATAACCTGGCAGAGTATATCCACTGACAGGAGCCCTTCACACATAGAGGGACTGGAGATTGTTGTTCTGTATCATTTCCCTGCATTTTCTGCCAGTTCTGAATACGTTTGCATGTACACTGCAGTTCAGTAAGCCATGTGTGCATACTGCATGAGCCTGATTAAGTGTTTCCTCAGGTGGAAGAGTTTCAGGAGGGGTGAGGGGGGCTGATGGATCGTGGAGTTAATTTTGATAATGTGTCCCTTTCCTCCCTGTGACACTGCTGTGCTGTGTAATTAGGCCAGTCAGACGTGGGCATTACTATGAATTGAAAGTGCTAATAATGTAAAATCCATGTAGAGGAAGGCCAAGTTATTACCACTCAATGAAGGGAGAAGGACAAAGAGTAGATAATTGGCATTAAATAAGCAAATTTATGTTTGCAGTTTGTGTTTTTTTATCACATCACATCAAACCCAGTCAGTCAACTAATTCTTGGAGAATTTTTCCACTATATTTGAGCCACATCTTCTCTCCCTCTGATTGTTTCTGAGATGCAGACAAGCAAGGTGTATTATCTAACATTGTTGCCAGATGAAACGTTAACAATAACTGCAATAATCTGATGACAGGCAACAACAACAACAGAGCCAGTGAAATCAGTAATGGTCCACATTTGTCATTGATTCACAGCATTACACTTCTTGTCCACATCCTATTACACACACAAAACATCTCTTATGTTCGGTTACCAAAGAATTGTGAGTCTAAGTGATATTTTAGAGGTGAAAGAATGAATTTATCAGTGCTCTGTGGTGGCTAAATTATGTTGGTGACATTGTTTCTAATTCTAAATTACCACAAACATCTCTGAACTGAATTTTTTATCTGCCAACCTATGGCGATACCAAAACATTAGCATAGGGTTAGGGTTCAAAAGCATTTAATCCAAACTGATCTGCACAATTAATCGATTTATTGTTTGATCTATAAATGAAACATGTCGATCAGTGGTTCCCAAAGCCCAAGATGACATCCTCAGATGATTTGTTTGAGGAAAGAAACCAGAAAAACTAAAGGACAAAAAAAGAGAGATGACTATTACAAGCAGGATTGAGGCGTCTTCTAAAGCACCGACCCTCCACTTCCACCTCCACCTCCTCTCCTCTGTGGTCTGTGTGTCCTGCAGCTCAGACTGCAGCCTCCTGTATCTGTAACCTCCTTAACCCCGGTGTGAAGATGAAGGTCAAAGACCAGGCTGACCAGCAGCTCACAGTAAAGAGAGCAAAAGTGAACATGGCACATTTTTCCAAATACCAAGTATTCTTTTCAAATTATGATTTTTATTTTATTTTTAACAATCAAACAGTTTCCCTGAAAGTCAGTGTGACAGGTGCTGAAAATGGACTCAAAGTAATGGGATATATAAGCCCTTACAAACAGGTGTCATTGGTGGCATGTGTGTGTGTGTAAGAGGAGGAGGTTTAAATACTTAAAGGTGTGCATCATTACTCTCTCTACCCCGCTACTTCTGTCTCTCGTTCATTCATGCATAACGAATATTAAGATGTATTATGCACGTATTAAAGGCTGAGGTATGAACATAACCAAACACCAAAACACATCAAAACAGTCATAAGTCACACTTTGCACAAGTCATTTCCTCACATACGTCTGTTATCCTCTTCTGAGTTATTGTTTAATCTTTCTCTCTCTATGCTTCTCCTCAGCTGAACCTCTTCCTCTGATGGACCTGTGTCGCCGTGCAGCCCGCTTGGCGCTGGGTCGGGAGCGGCTTCAGGAGATCGAGAACCTCCCTCTGCCCCAGTCCTTGAAAAATTACCTCCAATACCAGTGATTGACACCAGCAGAGCCAACTGGGAGTACAAGGACACAAACCAGACCACCAGAAAGTCTAAAGATGGAAGCATGTCCACACTGAGAGCACCATAGCTCTACAAAAGATGGATTTATAACAAGGATGGAGAGAAAGACGGTGGATGAACTGACAGAGGAGGTCTAGGCTATCAGACAAAGACAGCACCAGCTTCTTTTTTGGATTTCCAGCTGCTTTTGCATTTGTTTTTGACTTGAAATAAATTATTGATGATGGTATCCCATCAGTGTCTCACTAATCTAGAAAGGAAATCCATCCGCTGTGGTTAAGAGGTGGCAGTGTTCAGATGACCACTGCCACCTAGTGATGAGAATGAAAACTGCGCAGAGAAAGCACACTAACCCTATCCCCGGAGGCCTTTCTGACATACAGTCAGTGACCATATCATTGCTGTTGGATATCATAGTATGTATTCATGGTCTCGACTGGCACAGGTGGCAGGCTGCAGAGCACTAACGTTGTTTCATCGGATTGACTCAGGGCCCGACCAAAAGCTCACATCGCATACAGAGCAGATCAAGGTGTATAGAAAGTTGAGTAAAAGATAAATAAGCATGTTGAACTTTTTTCTCCTGGCTTTATGCTGACATTTAATGAGCGTTAAGCCCTTTTCAGACATGGAATAAATAAAGTCGTGTGCTAAAGTGATGGCATTTTATTATTCAGAGGTGGTTACATAAAACAATTCACAGTATTAAACACCTGGTGCACGAGCAGGAGTGGAGGAGTTTAAAATTAATGATATGAATGAAGAAAAGTGATTGATTTTAAAATTATATTGTGCCGTTTAAGTCTTAATTAATGACCATTGTCAGCATAAAATAATTTATTAGTTTATTTTACAACATTTATTTTACTCCGCTGCATGTTTTATAGCCTACTATAATGGCCAAGTGCAGAATGACAAGACATTGGGACTCTCGTTTGCTTTTGTACTGTATGCAAAGCATTTTTACATACAGGATATTTATCTTTTCATCCATGCAGTTGGCCAGGATGTAGCTTAAAAGATTAACGAGGATCTGATGATCATTGTTAACGTGTTTTTATACCTCTAGCTGCATGGGGATATAAAAATCGTTTCTATTGTTTGATTGGACATAACTACCGTCTTAGTGCATAAAAATTACAATTCATTTGTTACTGTTCTCTTTAAGCTCCTTAAAACGTGGACTCAAATCCTAATAATTTCTCTCTTATATAATACGAACGAGTCAAAGTTGGAAAAAAATCTCAAGAAGAAATGCACAATTCTGTAATGTGTAACTGATTGACTTCTAACAAACTGTGTTCTTTCTAAGGGCCTTTAATAAGATAACAGGACGTGCATTTAATCCTTTTATGTGCAGAATTTGTGCTGCTGTGGCCTTTATGATAATGTGATAATATCCAATTCAAACTTGCATGTTGTGGGCAGTGTTATGGTAATATTACAAGGTGCCAGTTATTAGGATTCCATCATGACTTTTACACAACGAGCTGCGTGTCTGAAAGGGGCTTTATCGCAGAAATAAACAGGACAAAAGTGCTTGCTGTTTAAAGTGTAACACTGAGAACCATTCCTTACAGGACACTCAATCATGTATTAAGATGTCAATCACAACCAAAGTATTTCATAGTAACTAAACCACAGAGTGTGTGAAAGTGTCTGTAGGAGCTGTAGGTCGCGGCCCGTCGCAGTGTCACTAGTGCTAACATGCTGTTGGCAGTAAGAAGAGCCTCACCTGCTGTTGTAGCACCCTGTAGCTCACTGGTACCAAACAGTATCCGTCTGCTGTCTGCACAACTGTCTTAATGACCACAAACCAACAAACAAACAAACAAATAAACAACCAGGACCGGAGCAGATCTAGTCTCTATAATAAAGGCTGGAGCAGGATGTAGAAATACTACTACTACTACTACTACTACTTCTGCAGCGGCAGGGCAGGGCAGATTCTGTCTCAGAATAGGATGCAGATGATGAATGCACACACACACACACACACACACACACACACACACACACTGTATACTGTAGACCAATCATATTTTCTTTCCTTTAAAAAAAGGCTTGAGTCACTTTTTTAACGTCTGGGTTTGTATTTTATTCTACATGCTATTATTAATATTATTGTGAGTGTGGAGTCTGATGATGGCAGGATGAGGGTGATGATGATGAGGATGATGATTATCATTATTTATCACAAGCTAGTTCTATGTTTTTTTAAATTGATGATTGATGGTTACATTCAGGTAAATTTGATACGAAGATGCAGGTGATGAAGGGAGAGAGAAATCAAAAGTTGTTTCTTCAATGCTGCTTTTATTATTATTATTATTGTTATTATTATAATTATTATTTGTGATGGTGGTGGTCTCACCTCCTGTTTTCATCAGTTAGGATGGGGAGAAAAGGATCATTCAGAAAAGTAGTGGACTGTATGGACCGTGCAGTTGAGATGTCAACAGATATGAAATGTGAATAAAAGCCAAGTGAATTTGAAAAATGTCTCTTGTGTTTCTTTCTCAGCCCAAGACTGGCCCAAAAACAACACGGCTGATGATTTTTAGGAATGCTAAAGTCATCCAGAAAACATGTGACTTCTTTACTAAACAGTCAGAGCTGCAGTAAGTTGCAGAAGAGCCTGATGGTTCAACTGAGGCACATTTTCAGATTCTTTAATTGTGTCCGAGGGAGCGTTTCATCTAACGAGGGGAGACCTTAGTGGGGTAAATTGGGCCGCAAAGTATCTGGCTGAAAGTTCTCCCAATTATCAAGAGTGCCGTTTCCGCTTCAAAAAGTTAACAGCTAATACACTGCTCATCAGCTCCTGCAGCTGTACATACAGCTCACACTCTCCCACTCAGCCAGGGAGATATTGATGCACTCAAAGTCTAAAAGAAAGAACTGCAGGGCACCACAGAGTGAGAAAGCAGACATGAGTGAGGCTTGATGTGGTTACAGGTTTCATATTTCCGCTGCACAATGTGGGACCCGACTCATCAGGTTCAACTCGTCACATCCAATCACGCAGGATGACTGATGTTTGAGAAATCAATAGCTGGTGTAATGATGATCCTGTCCAGGACGGATTCATCACTCCTTATGCATCGTACCAGAGAGTCTCCTCACCAAACACGCGCTTTCTGTCTAACAGCAGCCAGGTAATCATGAGTTCAGTCCATTTTCCTACTCACACACTGCTATGAATACTGAATGTGGTGCAGGCCCCTGGAGCTAAACTTTGATAAGGCTACACAGTAGATGGCAATAGACAGACACAGGCTCATTATTAACACATCAGTGTAAAGGTGCAGTCAGACCAGATAATGCCAGGGGAAATGTAGTTGTGAAGTGAGCCAAAAAGCAGGCCGGACAGGAAACAGGATGGCCTAGGTCGATTCAGTAAATACCACAAAACATTCCTAGCTAAGAGCGACTTCTTAAAAACTTCACAAAGCTGCAGAGACCAACTTATAATAAGGAATAGGGAGAAGAATTTAGCTACGAGAAAGGGCAGGGTTGACCCCATTGTTATGGACTATGTTACCTTTATGACAAACCAAACTATGACTTTTATGACATACGATACCATATCTTTTTTTGGCTAATTTGCTATGACTTTTCTTGACTTTTTAAACAAACCATACTATGACTGTTAGAGACAGGCTACCCTCTGACTGATTAAAGCATTTTTTGAATTATATATTATGTTATACATTATATATTGACTTATTTTGACTTTTTTCAACATACTATGACTTCTTTTTGTTTTGGCAAATTTTTTGGACACACTATACTTTGAATTTTTTTTTTTAACTTTTTTTCAACAAACCATGCTTTGACTGTTTTCGACACGCTATCCTGTGACTAATTTAAGCATTTGTTGGACATATTATATTTTTTACTTTTTTTCGACATACTATACCATGACTCTTTTTGGCTCATTTGTTTCTACACAACTATGTTGTGATTTTTCTTGACTTTTTTCAACAAAACATGCAAATTCTGTATAAGACAGACTATCCTATGGCTACGACTGATGAAAGCATTTTGTGGACAAATTATGTTTTGACTTTTTTCGAAATACTATACTATGACTTCCTTTTTTTGGCTCATTTTTTGGACACACTATACTATGACTTTTTGTGACTTTTTTGTGACTAGTACAAACTATGCTAGGACTGTTCAAGGCAGTATATCCTTTGACTGATTTAAGCACTGTTTGTACTACTAATACTATACTATACTATACTATACTATACTATACTACTTTTGGACACACTAAATTATGAGTTTTCGTGACTTTTTTCAACAAGTAATTATCTGCAGTACAGCTTCATTAAAGTGTTATTGGCCATGTAATGCTCATTACTTAAAGGCACATTAAGCTACTAATTAGCCAATTGTATTCTTTATGCACAGGGATATGCTCACTGTAGAAAGGAACAGTCAGTACTGTTGTGAGCGCTCCAAATGAGTAATATCATGTATTATCTTTATACAAATACATTGCATGATGTCGTGATGTCCTACAACCAGAATTGATGGACAAAGTAGATGCTTTTATTTCTCATCAATTTCATTTTTATGATTTTCGGGTTGTTTTTGTCTTGTCTTTCTTTTTTTTTCTTATGTTCCATACATGTTACAGCAGATGCTTTTATTCATCATCAAATTCATATTTACAACTTTGAGGGATGAGTAATCCTCTACAATGTGCTGCTAAAATAATAAATATTATGGGGAGGCATATTGTTGGAAAAATATTACTTTCAGTGTGTTCTCTGTGTGATACAAATGTTCTCAAATAACCTTGAATGTCTCCTGAAATAGCCAGGATGCAGAGCACAATTATCCTCATATGGGTTTGTCTTTTTGGTAAGCGTCTTCTTCTGAAAATGAATGTGTATAGACTGGTGGAGCAAGGTCACATTGAGATATGATGATAATTGCAACCTGTTCTGCACTGGCCTTGCTGACGCACAAGGGAAGTCTTCCACTACACATAAAACTGTGCTACAATGGAAAAGCTTTGAGCAATACTGTTGAACACAACCTGTATGTGAAACAACTATGCTCCTTTATGCAAGATACCACTCTTTCTAAAAGCAAGCACAGTGTTACTTTAGCGCAGAGACTGGACATGGGGAAACGACTAATCTGGATCCATCCAGAGGTAACAACATCCGACTAAGCTCACTACTCAACATGTTTGTTGAAAAAAATACAATTTGTGATCTTGTTAGGGGGTTAGCAGTGACTTCCTGCCTTTGCATCTCCACAGTCACTACAGGCATGGCCAAGAAAAAGAACCAAGATTATGTTTTTACTGTCTACTTGTGTCCTTACATGGTGAGCAGTTATATAAAGAGTGAGTTTTTCTTTTCAGAGTTTCATGTGAAGGACCTTTAGAGATCAGAACAGGGGAACTATGCAGATGTTGCAGATTGGTTTTTGCAGCTCTAATAAAGGTTATGAATAGAGGGCCAAACGCTATTATCCTGCATCATCTGATGTTCAATTGTACAACACCTTTGACACGTAAGTATTGTAATGTGCATTCCTCATATAATTTAATAAAAAACTCATTACATTCACCCAGAACACAGATCACTGTGAAAAACTTCCATAATGTCATAATAAATCACACCCCTCTCTGTCTCTTCAAGCTTATTATGTACACAAATTAAACACCCAGTCAGCGCTCTCCAACACATGATGAATTCAGGCAGCTTTCAGGCAGCTTTCCAACAGCTTATTAATAATGTAAGTCCCTCAGTCTGTCAACACACACACACACACACACACACACACACACACACACACACACACACACACACACACACACACACACACACACACACACACACACACACACACACTCACACACACAGGAAGAAGATGGAGAGATGTGTAGAGTCTAAAACAAGTCTTTATTGGTCAATATACAGAAAGCAGTGGGATGACCAGTAAAGAGAGAGAAATCCCAACCATTTTGTTTACAAAAAGAAAAAGAAACGGATATATAAAATAACTGTCTTGAACATTTTATACAGGGTTTGTTTTTATATGTAAAAGAATCTTTTTCTCTTTAATCTTTCAGAAGCACAATATGACAAAGGGAGACAAGAGAAACAAGGCAGTTGTTTTACAATGATGACATCACAATCACAGGTACTTAAGCCAGAGGGAGGGACAGGTGAACAGGAGACGTATCAGATAGAGCTCAGAGGGAGTAACGGTCACTGATACTGTGTGGACATGACCAGGTGAGAGTCACTTCTATGAGCAGAAATAGGAATGTGGAAGGAGTTACTTTCAAATCATTTGAAAAACTCATTTGTCTGAGAAATCTTACTTAATCTGCAATAATCTGGAATAAATATCAGTGTTTGTAGTTCTGATGTAGTTGTGCAGGAGTGGCGACTTAATATCGCCAGTAGGAGAAACAATCACTCTCCTTCTTCTCTCCAGTATTTAGCTAACTGTAAAGGGGCACTCCACCATTAAAAACATTATGTCATGTCTCAGAAAATAACCGCGATAATGTAATCCGGGTTATCTTTGCTTGTGCACGAGACATGAACTTTTAACCAAAGTCCTTCATTACAAACTAGAAGTGTGGAGTTCAAAAAGACCTGGGGCCTGTTTCACAGAGAGGTGGTCTATAGTGTTAGACCAGTCCTAATTATGCTCTCAAATACTGTCTCACAAAAATAATAAACACAGATTTATTTTTACCCTAAAAAATTAGCCTTCGACTCCCAGGCTAACACAGGACTCAGTGCCAAGTTTCCATGGTAACAAGCAGCCACGCCTTCTAATCAGCAGCACCAAGTGACAAAAACCAAAACCAAAACATGGCTCGTAATTTGTGGTTTGCTAAGAATGTTGTGGGGTGAGTAATGAAAAGGGAAAGAGCTTTTAGAGATTGCAGTGACTTGTTGGAAACAAACAGCAATGAGGACCTAGTCTGTCACTTTTGTTTTCCCAAAGAAACTATCCTGAGTCTGACTGACGAGTTAGCAGAAATACTGAGCGCTGCCTCATTACGAAACCTCAGCATCTCAGCTCAGTGACAGCTCTGTGCTGGGTGGAGATTTTTATGCTGCTGTTAGTTTTTTGTATTGTTACTCACTTCAAAATACCCTGTAGCTGTTGACTTCTTGTAGACGGCAAACATTTTCTGCTGGGGTCATGTTTTTTTATTTATTATCTCAGTTTTCCAGAATTCACAGAACATTATCCTTATCTGAGTTATTCAAGAACTGGACAGGTTTATGTAAAGGATGAATTTAGACGTCTGATACTGTATTTGATCTAAGCTGCATTCAAAGTCTTTCTATCTGAAACCGGACCCTGTGCATTTGCCAGTTAGTTCTAGTAAATGGTGAGTTGCATTATGGGAAGTGTAGGATCCAGCATTTTTGGAGTTTCACGCATAACTAGGCATCAAGTCAGGATATATCTGCCTTGCTGCAATCTCTCAAGTCTCACAACATTATGGAAGTGTAGTTGTGAAATCACTGGAGTACCCCTGTTTCTCTGTACTGGTCCTTAAGACTGGGCCCATAATTGCATAGAGGGCTCCCTTTACTGTGGAATTAAACAGACCGATGGGATATCAGCAGTAACATCTCTGTATCATTTCATCTGCTGAAAGAAAAATAATTGATCGAACCCTAAACAGCAAAAGCTACAAGAGGCCACTATGGATAGATTTGATTTCACACAGATGAAAAGGTTTGAGTTAAATATGAGAACAGAGGATATACACTAAGTGACATTACAGCTGTGTTATACCTACTATATAGGCCAAAGGAATTATATTTTTAAAGGTTTATGGATACATTTACTAATGGATATGTATATGGGTACATCTCACTAATCAATCTAATTCTAACTCACCATCTTGCAGACAATCAGTTTAAAACAAAAAATATAAAAGCAAGCTGAGGACACATGTAAGTGCACATATTAAACGTTGGGATAAAACACCACATTATTTTTGTGTTAATGTATTGAATGGAATTTGTGTAACTATACTCGAGTTTGATCGGCAAAACTTAGCACATATAATCAGAAGACTGTGCTTGTTTGATATTCATCATATATTTTTGCTTCATTGACTGTGATGTGGACGATAACGTACGTAAAGACAATGTTTTCCAGCACTGTGGGACTGCAGGTGATTTTGTAGTTCTCATATTCTCCAGCAGAGGGAGCTGTGTCATTAAAAATGAAAAGATGGGAAAATTAAATGTTTTTTTTTTCCAGCAACAGATTGTAAATAATTTTATCAAAGATTTTGTTTTTGTGAACGTGTCTGTGTGCCTGTAGCGAGCACGAGAGAATGTCTGCATGAGAGAGAGAGAGAGAGAGAGAGAGAGAGAGAGAGAGAGAGAGAGAGAGAGAGAGAGAGAGAGAGAGAGAGAGAGAGAGAGAGATGAACACGTAAAGAGCGTTTATATGTGCAGGTTAATTTTTATGTTTGTGTGGTCAGTATGTTATGGAGGAACTGTCCCACTCTAATTTTCCCTTCTGCTTCCTCTCTTTGACCTCTTCTCTCTCTCCTTCTCCGCCCTCTTCATCTTCATCACTGTTGTCTGACTCGGCACTTGTCATCCCTCCCACTTGTTCCTCATCCTCTTGTTCTTCCACCTCCTCACGTTCTTCTTCTTTTACCTCCTCATCACGCTCCTGAGCTCCTCCTATGTTCTAGAAAATAAAGCCAGATTTAATAAAGGTCCACCACAGATCCCAAATCCAGTTTACAGTCGCATCAAAGGACACATTTTAATCTTCTTCCACAGATAAGAATACTGAAGCTATATAATACCCTAAACCTGAAATAAAAATGTCACCCAACCTCCATGGGGTTGACAGTGATGGTGAGTGCAGAGTTGTCCCAGTCTTCCTCAGTGTCTTTGACCTCGTCCTCATCTTCTCTGGACCCCTCCTGATGTGTGGCGTGGATCCTGTACACGCCGATCACCACAATCACCACTAGGGCGGCGATACAAACCACAATAACTACTGTGGCTGCTGGAGGTGCTGCTCCTGAGGGAGACGACGAGAGACAAAAGATCATCAGATTATATTATATTAAATTCATAATAAATAAATTCAATACAACTGAGTCTACAAAGAGATGGTTTGAGCTAAATATAAAATAAAACATAGAACTAGTTCCCCATGATATACACTGTTTTGCTCCTGTCTGTGATGTTTAATCCACAATCTTATTTTCTAATATTTTCTTATTTCAGTTGTTTTGACAATCATTCTTTTTCTTATAAAATTTTACTCTTAAATTTGATTACTGAGATCTGGGGATGCTGAGGACACTGGTTTTAAACAGAGTGCTCTTCAGTTTAATCATCTTCTGTAGCCTGCAGAAAACAACAAATCTAGACATCAACTGTAATCATGGATTTACTGTACAGTACAAACAGCACAGTAGGTCTAAGCTGAACTGTTAATCTTATGCTCCTTGTCTGTGCTTATACTGTTTATGCTTCCGTGTATCTGTTCGTTGTGCTTTTGTCTGGGTTTAAATGCTCATGTACAGTATTTTAATGTGCTATATGTTACACATTTTTATTTTTTGTCTGTGTACTGCTTTATCAATTGCTTCCATGTGTATGTATCGTGTTTAAACTAACACTTCTGCTGTTTTATTTGATATGCTTACCTGACATGTGTGAGTTGAGAGTGTGTATCATGAGCGGGTGATGGACGGGTCTCATGTACTGAGGTTGGGCAGCCATATGATTAACATGCTCCGCGGGTGCTGAGTGGTGGAGAACACTGACCTACAGAGGTGAGACAACGACCAATATTGTCAGTGAAAAAAGAGGATCATAAATTTGTACGACCACAAAAATAAGAAAATCTGAAGGTGATGTAAGGAACTAACATGGAACTAAAGGAAAAGCATGGGAAAGATTAAACACAAGATAAAAGAGAAAATGAGCATGGAAAAGATAACAGACAGATGACATGGACCATTAAAACAGTGCACAACATGAAGTGAAGAAGAGAGTGAAAAAGAGTTGAAGTATGGTGGTTACAAAACATCAAACTGACCTCCAAATTTAACTCATTGCTGGTGTAACGTCCGTTGAGTTCAGAGCAGGAAAGTCTGAAGCTTCGTTCACTCAGGCTCGCAGGTCGCCAGTTCCTGTAGCGTACCTGTCTGAGTGCCTGCTCATAGTGAGCCATGGAGTCTACACCTTTTAACACGCAGGAAAAACATGTTATACTATGGTCTAAAATATGTCATGTAGCACTGTGTGTCAGTTTATAACTGTAATATGTTATGACAGGGGATTTCAGGGACCTTTACAGCTGTCTTACTCCATAGAAAGTGAATGCCATTAGTGCCACACATCATCCCTCTTTGCAGAGTGTAAGCCCTGCCTACCATATATTGATATTCCAGAGGTGGAGTTGGTGGCATCCAGGTGTTTTCCCAGTAAGGCGCTGTGCTGAATCGCCAGACTCTCTCTCTCTGGATTCAGTTCTTCTCCAATTACCAGCACATCGCAGTAGTCCAGGTTATGCATCACCTCCATCACACCTGGCCTGCGGGCTGTATGCATGCACACAAAATGATAGCAGCATTAGTTATGAATTGATTAATCTTTATTGTCATTACACCAAAGCAAATTTGGTGCGGTTATGAGTGAAAACAGATTTAAAATGATAAAATACAAATGTCCAGTGCACATAAAGGTAAAAAAAGACTTAAGGAATAAAAGAAATTTAGAAAACACATTTTCTGTCACACCTAGAAAACATTACAATAATGCTAGTCTGAAATGAGAGTCCTAACAACGCAGACGGCCCCTGCACTCACATCCACCGAAGCTGTCTCCCTTCATTACTGTGCTGGTGATGTGAAGCTCTTTGAAGGGTGCCACACCCAGCGGGCCCCGCAGGTCACTGGCAGGTCTGATGAGCCGATTAGATCCGGTAATAGTGATTCTTGGTTCACTGGGCGGCAGGACCATGACTGCTGACTTGATGGGAGGGATGGAGAGACACATGTCCTCACCGAAACACCTGACACACACAGAAGAAGAGAGAGGTTACCGGTTAACGCTTCACTGCTTATTTGGTTTGATTTATGTTACAGCCTTCAGATGACAGCTCTTTGGATCATTACATTTTACTGTGGTGCAGTCTTATTTCCTCTGACAATTAAGGCTGATCAACACGTCACTTACTACTGGTTAACACTTCTGGACCTCCCTTCTGTGTCTGCACACACTCAGGACGAGTGCTGAGCGAAGCATAAAATGTACGGTCATAGTTAGTATTTCTCAAGATAAGATATGAGGTCTGAGATAGGATAGGACAACAGCCTTGAGTTTAGGAACTGCTTCTTTAATAGAAAGATATAATTTTTCCTATCTTTAAAACTTAAGATAAAACAAGCTGTTTTTCTGTAATGAGGCCCCAAAGCTGTTTGAATATTTTACTCTCTGCTGTCTAACAAACAAAATCCCAAACTTTTTCACACAACCACTGTATAAGAGTCTGGAAGTCCAATTTAACTAGAAGCATTCCTATTACAGTGGGCTACTAATGCACAGATAAAGGAAAAAAGTCACACATAAGTTACACAAATAAAACTTTGCAAAAAAGTGAAGCATTACTTAAAAGTTTGAAGTGAGTGCAATTAGGACCAGCCCTTCTGCACATACAGGAATACATCTCCAGAAGATAAAATAATGTATTTTAAAATAAGTAAAATACTGTACACAAAGACAGATATTAGCTCTTAAGGTCTGGATTCAGTCAGGCTTCAAATGTGAAATACACTGACCCTGTGCATACTGAAGTGGCAATTATCTCTGAACTACTCCTGCTGCTCGTCAGGACTCGTAACACCGAGACAAGAAACGCAGATTTCAAACACAAAACCTTCGAATTAAAAATATATATTAGAAAGTATTGCTTTTCCTCAGTCACAGATGGCAGGCTCAACATATCTGCTGCTGAGTGTAAAGGCAGATCTATCTGTTTTTATCTTGAGGGGAGCTGTGAAGTGTTGTTCAGAGTTAGACAGCCTGTATTGCTGCTCCCCGAGCTCGCCTCACTTTATCGACCAGCACACGTCTAAGCTGATTTGACCTGTCTGAGTTTGCTGCCCAACAAATGAACAGCCGCTGGATGGGTGTGAGGACGGGTACAGACACATGGACAAGCGCTCACGTGTACACAGGCAGCAAACAACTAAACACACACAGACTGTCACACATGGGCATACAAGTTGCATGAGGATGAACAAATACTGTAAGAGGGAAGAAAAGCCACGCACACACATACTCCAACACACATGCATCAAGCTCTAAGTATTTTTCTCTGCCGTTCTTTTGTTAGAGGTACACTAGGCATTGTGTTGTTTTTTTCGATTACAGTTTACAGTACACACATGGTTATATCATGTGTTTCTGTTTATACTGATCCAGTTACTTGTCTCTCTGTCAATTATTTGTCTAATTACATTTTCATATATCCTGTCTAAGTGGACATTTTGACCTGATGACAGCATTAAAGCTGAAGTCGGTGACTTTTTGTGAAATATACTGTAGGTTTTTTTAATTTTCTCATATTTGCTGAAACTGTGACTATATCCTGACAATATAACGAGACAGGTGATGTGTGAAAAAGTCAAGTGCCTCTGCATCAAGCTGCTTCTCCCTGTCTGCTCCCAATGGCATCTGCTAGATTCCACTGCACCTGACCGACGACCAATCAGAGCCGAGGGATATTCAAACACAAATCAAGATTCTGTTACTGTATAACCTCTTTCTCGCATAAATTTTTTTCAGAAACATATCTTAGTGTATTGTTTAGCCGTAAAACTAGAACATTTTGTGACCAGTTTGAGACAAAACCCAGCACCACCCGCCACATTCTCATTTTATAGCTAAACAGTACACTAAAATGTGTTTCTGAAAATACTTTATAAGAGAAAAAGGCATTACAGTAAAGGAGTCTTGATTCAGTTTTAATCTGCGCTGCCTAGTTTCACATTTTGATGAGAGTTCAGAGTACTTATTGGTACTGTGTCAGAGACTCCTCAGCTCTGATTGGTTGTCAGTCAGGCGCGGTGAAATCTAGCAGATGCCATCAGGAGCAGACAGGGAGAAGCAGCTGGATGCAGAGGCACTTGACTTTTTCACACATCGTCTGTCTCATTGTGCTGTCAGGATACAAAATAAATACATTTCTCATTCAAAGTCACTGATTTCAGCTTTAAAGAAAATGTCAGTGAAGATGAAAATAAAGAGGTGATCCTTTATATATCTTTTGTAAACATCAAGGAAAGCCAGCCATTTTGATACTACATTTTTGTAATTTGATTTCATAAGAATGTGTAGCATAATGTGCTTTGGACAAACAGACTGACTCACATCACCATCCTTGGGAGCAGACAAAGTCAATTCAAATCGAATTAAATCCAGAGATAGAATCACAGAATGACACACCAAGGAAAAACAGACAGAAAATGAAACAATGAAACAAACAAAAAAAGCAAGGACAAGTAGACACTAGCAAGATGTTCTTTCCATTCACCCAAAGGCCTAATGTCTTTAATGGCCAGCTGGTCTGTTTGGCAGTTTATTAGTTTTTACACTAATGATCCATACTTTGCCGTTTTACTGGAAGTCCTGTGGCTTGAAGACAGACACAACACATCTGACAGAGCCTTCATTTAATCCTTTAACCAGCTCTCCTTCGGCTGTTTATAGCTCATGTGACTTAAGTTGTCTTGTGTATTATGTGTGCATCATTTCACATTTGTGTTCTACGGATATTTATAGTCCTTGCACTTTTTTCATCAACCGGATAGCTCCCACAAACAGAACACCTGCAAGTTGTGTCATAAAGAGTTCAAATCCAAACCCATTCACACACACACAAACAATATGAAGCAGCAAAATCTAGTTCTGCTGTTGTTTAAAAAAAAAAATTGTCATAGGCACTTAATAGAATAACATATACACAACAGACATTTCTTCGTAAATCACACACGTCACATATCTCTTTTTGGACTTCAAGGACTTTATTTCAATATATCATGAGATCTGTCTATATGTAGTAGTTTGTTAATCACATTGAACTGTGTGGTAAACTGTGATTATAAAACCAAAACTGCAATTTTGAAATGATATTTCCTCAGTTTTCAATTTGAGTTAATGTGCTTGTTATTCTCGTTTAGACAACATAATTGTTTGGCCCAAAACTTTGATATCAATATCCAATTCCATTGAAAGAATGATCATTGAGTTATCACCCTGCCCTATCATACTGTATTTATGATGGCAACACAGGTGTCATGGCAACAAACAGGTCCATTCAGTGCCGTCTTACTTGAGTGAGTGCTTCACTTTGAGAGTAAAGTTCAGTGTCTCTGAATCTGATTAAAACAACATAGAAACGTTAAATCTAAAGCTTTCTGAGATGTCAAACAGCAAAGAGAAAGATTTTAAGTTGTGCTCTTGAGTGATGCCGTAAACAAGCGGGGATGCTCAGTGACGACAGCAACTGAACTCTGCAGCTCCTATGGCGAATATGAAAGCGTGAGTGTAAAAGTGTGTCCTCTAAGTACACCTGTGTGTGTACTTACTGTACAGTGGTTTTGATGTGTAGCCGTCGGAGGCCCGGCGTAGGAAACTGGCGGGAGTTAATGTAGGAGATCTTGGTCATGGCTGTGTTGATGCTGTCCAGATCTTCTCCTTCTACCACCAGCACAGACTGGGCGGGGTTAAAATGGAACTGGACAAACAAACAAACAAAACACATTCTTGCTCCAGACTGAAACAATTTTGTGAATGTTTTGGCTCTCACATTATTTGTGTCTTGGTTTGTTGGGGAAATACATGTACATAAACAAACATTTACTAGACTCTTTAATATCAAACGATATGAACAACTGAGGGCTGAAAGTGTCTTTGTGTTTCCACGCACCTTAATGTCCTTAGCAAGGCTTTCAAGGGAGTTAATATCAAGGCCTTCTTTGCAGGCCTGCAAACAGGAAATAACCTTCTGGCTTTCAATGCATCCTGGACGGATTGTCAGACCTGACAGGCTGCCATGGAAATATTGGGTGAACCTCGGGCTCCCAACCTCACCACCTAATGGGAGAGTGAGAGAGAAAAGAACCACAAGTGGGGAAAAAAGGAGAAGTGAGATGTGAGAGTGTTAAGGACAGAAGTGGAAAGGAGCAGAGGAGTAGTGGGGCACACGGTCAGTTGGGTAGATACAGTTATATCGGCTGTGTGACAATGTCAGACAATTCCCAGTCTCACATTTTCCCTGTCTGCTTTCTTCCCCCTGCCATGTACTAACTCTCCTGTCCTCTCCGATCCTGCCACTCCCATCTGTCCTGCAGTAACCCCTGTGTTTGCACCATTCCCCATCAGCGAACCCCCCCTGCCACCAGTTCCCACTTGTGCATTAGTCCAGTAGCATATACGTAAACTGGCCCACTTCCACTCATTACTCACCAGTCCATCTATTGTTCTCCTGCCTTAGTGTTCCAGCCATTTTCTCTGCTAGCCCTGTTTTGCCTTTTGCTTTTTCCTTGAGTAAACTTTTATTTTACCTTTCATGCTTTTAGATTCAATACTGCTTTTACTGAGCCTTTGCAAGGTGAAAGAGAAGACATGTATTATGTATGTTTCCAAGGGAAAAGTTCACACAGTTTGCTGAAAATAACATCTGTGGACCTGCTTTGGAAAAAGCTTACAAGACCCAATGGGTAGCGAGTCATGAAGAATTTAGAGGTCATTTTCCCTAAGTGGACAAATGAGGTAAGAAAAGAAGCTCGCAAAAACACTCTGACACTAAGCTCAGACAAGAAATAACTCACACTTACATTGTGCTTCTACTGTCTAATGGAGTTTTCATTAACATATTTTATGGTAGGAATGTAAAACCCAGTGCCTGACACAGAGCCTTATTTAAAAAGGCTCTAAAAACCGTTCTGTACAGACTGGCTTTTGTATAATATTTTTATAATGTCTGATTTTAATAGGTTTTTGTTTGTTTGTTTTTACATTTTCTTTTATCAATAACATTTATTGTTAATACTGTTATTTGTATGTGTGTACATATACAGTATGTGTGCTATCAATTTGTGAAATCCCCGTTTATATCGCAATCTCCGTGTACCATGCTTTTTTCTTTTCTTTTGATAAGCACCTTGTAACACTGCTTTTGAAAGATGCTATAGAAATAAAGCTTATTATTGTTATTAATAAACTGCTAAGTAAAGGTGATGACAAAAGTAATTTACCTAGATGACAATGAATACCTATATACCTGCAACCTTTAACAAAACATGAGGACAAAATGCTCATAATCACATCACATCACATCTGGATTTTGTTTTCTGTATGACTACACCCATCCTAATTATATTGGCAATGTTTTTACTTAAGGGAGCTGTACTTGAAATACTGGTGAATCTTTTATTGCCTCCACGCGGCTCTCACAGATCCTAGCAACGTTCTGTCATGGCCACATGCACTAACAAACTGAGAAACTCTGATAACAACACACAGCAGGAGCGTGACTTAATTCTCTGCTCAAGATGCCATTACTCCAACATATCTAGATAATATTGTTTTACTGCTATATCAATGTTCTGAATGTAGTGTAAAGCTCCTTTAATAAAGAAAAAAGCTACATGGCACTAAACAGATATAGTCTGCAATATTGATACATTTGCAACATCTGACACAACTGCAGATATTTTGACAAGACCTGTTGAGTTGGACAGATGTAAAACATGCTCAATAGAACCTCTATGGTTAAAAATATTGACTAACTATCAGCTGAACATAGTGTGAACTGACAAACCCTAACCCCACAGTTCAAACATATTCAATTTGACCACTGTGTAGTTCAAGTCTACCGTGACATAGCAAGGCTAATTTGCAAATGAAACAAGAGCTTGCACGTCCAACTCGTTTCTGTGCTAGTGCAAGTCTGAATATTATAGATACTTTTTTAATATATATCTATATATATATATATATATATATATATATATATATATATATATAGACTTTTTATAAGATCTTTTCTTGCAATCCCTTTTTTTTATTTGTAGAACTGCTGTATAAATGATCAATTGGAACAGCCTGTGTGTGCACTGCAGTCACTTGGGTCAACTCTATTATACATTTAGTCAAGGCCTGACATCTTTGTAAGTGTATATTTTACACCAGAGTTTCCTGTAGAAAATAGCCTGTTCTGCCCTGCCGCGCAATTTCACCACTTGTGATTAAGTGTGTCATTAGTCATTTCCACTAAATCAAAAGGTCTGGTCCACTTAACAAAAACTTCCTCAAGTGTGTCTCTTGCTGTATGGCTTACATATTTTGACAAACTCTAGGAAATGGTGTTTAAGAATAACACCAGACCTGAATGTATCTCGGTCTATATCTATAAATACATCATGCATTGCCATGACATCTATATTTCTAAACTACTGACAAAGAACCCAACAAACCACAAATTTACAATGTATATGAAATGGGTTTATTTCTTTATAAAAGAACATCGAAGCAATAATTAAATGTTTTCTAAGTGTAATGTTAAGTTTCTCACAACCACTTAAACTTGAAAAATTAGGACAATTTATGCAATAAGACAACTCACTATCTCAACTGTAGTGAGGCAGAGAGGATACTATCATTAAAGGAATCTCTTGGTATTGGTTCAAAATCAAAACCCCACTCAATACAACATTTCAAAAGTAGGTATGAAACAATCACTATATTGTAGGTTTTTTTTTCACGTGTAATATTCCCTATAGTAATGGGCAATTGGACGAATATATTGGCTCTCTGCAATGGCTGAGTAAATTGCCAGTTGTCCTTTTTTGGGGAGATTATTTGGGCAATTGCTATAATTTTATTTTGCTTATTCAGTGTTCTGGCTTTGAAGAACAAGCCGCAGCTCCTCGCCCGCAGAGTGTTTAATGTCGACCTATTTTCACATTTTACTCTGAATTAAGGGCTTACTTCATATATTTATTTGATTGCCGGAACAGGGGAAGGACTAATATAGGAACTTTTGGTAAGCTTTATTCTTTAGTTTCTGTCGAGTTTGAAAGAAGTGTGTCTTACAATGACCCACAGGGTGAAATTACTGTTTTTATTTCAATAGAGTGTGGCGGCTTTGCTGTTTCTTTTCAAATGTTACTTGGTGAATTAAAGATTGGATTCAAACAAGAGTTAGTGACTTTTGGAACAGTGGAACAACTGACCAAGACGGGTTTTGCGAGTTTTGTTTTGTTCCTGTCTAATTTGCCGGGTGTCTGGCTCATGGTGACCAGTTGGATAACGTTAACATGTCCCCCCAACCGTAGTTCTCCATTCTTCACAAATAAGCCGGCACTCCTGGCCAAACCATATTTCAGCCTGCTGAAGGAAAATCTCCCGTTGGTATACTGAGTATGCTGTATGTTCTTCAGTGCCTGAAAGTTGAATAAATAATTTTGTTGTCTGAAGTTTACTTACTGTAACACAGCCCGACTATTCTGTACAGCAAGGCTCAGGGGAACGGTAGAGAGTAACATCAGATATTTCTGTGAACAGCAGCTAGAGTACCAGCCAGCATGTGTCTGGAGGCAGTTCTCAGCTCTGTCTGTGTGAATCATACAGGGGTGGTTATACATGTAGAGCTGAGAGAGAAGACGCTGTCACAGAGGCACCAAACAACTGCCTTCAGTAGAATTATAATGTACATTTTACAAATAGTGAGGTAATACAGCAGGCCTCCTAGGGGAAGGTAGGGGGAAGAAGAAAGGTAGACTGTCTACTCTCCAATATTAACAAGTTAGTGAAGTAACCATTAATGTTTTTTATTTAGATTGTTTGTATTTTCGTTGCCTTGGATCATCCCTCTCCCTTTAATCAAAGCACCAGCCCTCTTTGTCAAATGTTTGTTCATCTTCTGGAGCTCTGAGGTGCAGAGGGTGGATGCTGATGAGGCTAATGAGCGACGGTGCCATTTTAGGATGCAGACCATGTTCTCCAAGAACCGTTAGGAGCAACAGCATATGATTTACCTTCTGTTTTGAATCTTTAAGTATTGCTCAATGAGGGGAATCTGATTTCTAAAGGCTATTTCAATTTAGATCTTTGAGCAAAAAATCTGATCTTGGCAACTGTTCAAACATTTTTAACTCCTGATCCTTAATGAGCCGCTGGACAAAACTATGATTTATGTGCCTCCTTCTTTTGTATCCCGAGTCTAATTTTAAGGGTATAAAACCTCTGACGTGAGCAACACTTGACAATACATCCCCAAGGAGACTGAAAGTCTGCTGCACCGCTCTCCATGCTAAAAGGATATTTTTTGACCATCTACTCAAGGTCTCTTCTACAGATTTATTCTCAGTTAAAAGAACATTTCATCAGGACATTGGAGGACAGACTGATTCTCAATCTCCAGCCACCTTGTATCCACCCTGCCTGAAATGCAGATGGTCAATGTGCTTAATTAACCAGCCTCCTTGTTGTTTAGATAACTGTAGACCTTGGTATCTTACATTGACTTGTATTTTTCACTCCCTCTGTGTCCATCAGACGTTGTGAATTCTAAAGTGGCACAACCACGAACAGCAATAGCTAAGAACATCACCCTTATTAAAGGCTTTATTAGCTCCCGAGCAGCTCAGCCCAGGTGTGCAGAAATATTCATGTGCTTCAAGCTGGCAGGAATTATGAAGTCCATCACTCTGTAAAACTAATTAAACCTACTCAGGCATTGTGCTTTGTGGATTAGAGACACATGATTTCAAAGATTTCTCTTTTTTTAATTTTAATTTTTAAATGATTTTGGTCTGGAAAGTTCTGCTGATGGTCCCACCTGTATTTCTCATTTGTCTTCCTATTTTTTATTTTCCTCTTCCATCTCCTCCTTCTTCTTCATCCCCAAAATGTTCAGCCGCGACTCACTGCTGCGCAACAGTAATAATTATTCTTATTCTTTGTACTTACCCTTGCGTTATTTGATCAGAAAAAAACACTGTCTTTGTAACAACAGTAAGTGTAAATAGGGGGCCGGGTGAGAATCACTTCTTTTCTCTCCACATGCAGAAATATTAGTCATTATTCTGCCTGTTAGTCTCAAACAAATACAGTACATCGTTGAAAGGTTTTCATCAAATGTCTGAACAGAGCCATAATTAATATTTTTATGGCACCCGTGCTTCTCCTGCCTCAATAAGTCAAAAGATCTAGTGGATGACTGTCACAAAAAAATGCTGTTTGTGCTCGTAGAAGTGCATTAGGATATCAAATGTGACTGTTCTCATTTCACTGTGTACTAAAAGCATGCTAAAATAGTAAACTTATACTTCAGCTGCAAATGATTTAAAGCTTACTGATGACATACAGTATGGGTTCATTTGCATTTCATTATCAACATAAAACTTCTCCAGACTCTTGATGCCTACTCTGTGCTTCGTTAGTTAAGTATTCTTATTCTGAACTGTGAGAGTTGCTTTGAAATTTCACACCCACTTTCCTGTGGCACATAAAATGAGATGGCAAACACACATTTCCCTCCTAAGCAGCATGTTTCTAACCCAAAGACAAACAAACCTATTTTCTTGTTAGCCCCATATGGCTACACACGTCATCCTTTCTGCTTTCAGGGCAGTGGTGTCTCATGTTGTTGATTGTGGGGAAAAGGGGATGGAGAAATGAGAGACTCTGAAAGGCAATCTTGCTCGCTAATGGCCTGCAAAGTTATCAGTTGCAGCTTAGTGAAGCTTAAAGCGGCTTCATTGAGATGTAATAGCTGGCAAAGTTGTCCTCCATTCACTCTAGCTAATCCTTCCTTCAGGGCTTTCTCTCACAATCAGAGGTTCATGGAAAGAGGCAGAAAGAGAGGCCTGTATGCAGCAAGGAAAAAAAATGACAACCAAATGAAAATTGCAATCAGGCACAGGATGAAGAGAAATTTAAATGGAAAACCAAAATGCCATCAGAATTGAAGCTTTGGATGATGTCGGTGAGTGTTATAAGCGTGATTTAGGCAACCTGCAGAACGGATCACTACTGTCTCATTCTGCCCTCATGTAAAGCACTTTGTATAATTATTCAAGTCATAAACATGGCAGCAGGGTAGATCCTATTCATTCCAATGTGCTCACTGTTCGCTCTCTTCACTGGAACTGACACGCAGAATTTCCTGTTTGATACCCACTACGCCCGGGCCTCTCCATTTCAAAGAAGAAATATTCACAGCCCTGGGGCATAAATCTTAATCTCTTTATTTATCTTAAGAGGAAGTCCCCGGCTTCCTCTTTTTCTCGGTAAGTGCTTCAAATGTGATTTTCAACATCTTTTGGCGACTGTGCCTCTTTGTTATTTCTGTTCTCTTTGTTTGCCATACTGTATTATACTGTATATCAATTAAAATGGCATTATATTTCATTACACTTTGTGCCTTAATTGCCTGATTAGTTTTGTTTCAATGACAAAAGGAGATTCTGATCAACATGCTTGGATAAGTCTAAATAAAATGCCCTTTTATAGTGGTACAAATGTTACATGAAGTTGTGCGTCACCCTCCAGTCTGCTGCTTGGTTATGTGTAGTGTTTCAGGCTCATGAAACTCAGATCAAACTGTCAAACAAATATGACTCGATAATCTGCTACTGTACTGTCCATTTATTGAATTAAATGTTTTCAGAAACACATTTTAGTTTACTGTCTAGCTGTAATTTGAGGAGGTTTGTGACGTTTCCGTCATCGTTTCCCACTGAGTAAGCACTGCCATTGCATTGCTGTAACTGGTAGTAGGTAGAGGGCCAAGACTAATAAGCAATATTTGCGATTGGTCCTTTTATGCCAGGCTACCAAAAGACATTGCTTTATTTAATGCTTAACAAGCATTTATAACACTAATGCAGCTGTAACTATAAATGTGCAGTCATAAACCAAATACGTAACATATCAAACAAAAGTTCTTTTAAATTAAGTCATAAATGTTATGTTTTTCCTGTAATGGTGTGGCCCCATTTTGGCCTATAAACAACTGATTTCTTTATTTTATGTAGAGAATATAAATACCACAACATCAAACTGAAAAGGTTGCTGCGTCTAAGCCTGTTACATAAACAAAAAAACGAATAAACTTGTCATATAATAACAGGTGTGTCCTATTCCTGCCTGATTCTAGCTACTTTAACACACACGCACGCACGCACGCACGCACGCACGCACACACACACACACACACACACACACACACACACACACACACACACACACACACACACTCACACACTAACCTTGCCAGCAGGCACCCACAGTCAGCTGTGTATCAATCTTTGCGGTGTGGATCGGCCAGTCATCCGTCACCAGGTATGGTTCATAGGTCACACCATCCACAAATAAAGTCACTGCAGGAAATTCCACGTTGATCACATAATAGTGCCATTCCTTGTCACAGATCTGTACAGGAGAGAGAGATTCAGATGTTATTAAGCTACAAAAGCTACAGAAGCTACATGTTCTGCTGTGTCCACTTCATGCATTCAAATAAGAATATCCATGGTTTGCACGTACAGGAAAATAGGGCAAATGTAAAAATACATTTCCCTGGCAAGTGCATCTCTTTTTGGGGGGTCTTATTTAGGTTAGGAGCTTTTTTTCCGTGGTGGATTATGCTTATAAGGATGCTGTTATGAAGATCATGTTGTTTACTCCAAGCATGCAGCCAAAGCAGAAGGTGCATCCTTGAACACTCCCCGGCTTCAATGAAAGAGAAGCAACACTTTCCTCTCCTCTCTGAATCATTTGCTCCCTGTTGTCAGAGAGCTAATGAGATTTCCATTTAATGAGCTGTTCATTAAAGGCATATGATGATGAGTGACAAACACGCCTGTGGAGGACTAAACTGTTACACACTTATTAGTCATCACAAAACATCTTTGATTATTTGGAAAGCTTCTAAGGATATATCCTGTTCTCGCTCTTTCAGACTGCCTCTCTACCACAAACACACACTTTAACATATTTTAAAACATTTATCCTACTTTGCTTACATTGCTTTAGGGCTATAACAAACAATAATTCAAATAAGTGGTCAATCAGCAGGTTAGTAATGAATGTAAGAAACTATAAGAGTCTGAAAAGATTCATATCATATTATGTGGTATTATGTAAGGATGAATGACACATACATCACAGTACGGGGTCGTGAAAGCAACTGTGCTTCAGTGCCTATTATCTAGATCACAGATATTCTCAACTTAAACCCCTTAGACTGCAAGTGTTCCTCCTTTTAAAGTGATATTTACAGTTTTAAAGTCTTTGGCAACTTGGGGAGGTCTTAAATAATTTCACACATTATTGTTTCACCTTCTATGGCCTTCCATGTTTCTGTTATCAGTCTGCTGTGAAGGATTTGGTTGAATTAACAGCGAACATCAATCTATTTGCACAGGAGAGGAGACTAGATGCTCATTTGAAATGCACGGAGAGAAACAGCAGGAAAGTATACAACACTGATAGATTTTCATTTTGTTTGATTTCTTTCTAAGGCTCAGTGGCCAAACACACAAACACACATGTATTGGTAGTTTATTCAAGCTGTGCTGTAACCTAATGGTTAATCTCCAGGGATTTTAATGTAGAAAGTCGAGGCACACCCTTTACGAGTGTAAAGGGACAGGAAGATATCCTAGACACCCCTCATATCTCTCAGCAGATAAATATGCTTAGTTACTCTTTTATAGATTGCTTCCTTATATGGCCAAGTAGCTCGGAACCTCATGATTTGAGGTCCAGACTCATGTGATTTGAAGAGGAATACGTTGAATATTAAGAGCAGAAAAAATAAAAACTCTGTAAAGAAAATTAAAGTATAACTGGGCTCTCTATGCCATTAACACTGTGCGTTTTACTTTCATCAGCTCACATTCAGGATTTGTATGTGCACTGGACAAGACAGACAGGATGAATTGCCACTTTCATTTACCTGCTGGCTGAGTGTCTATGGACGTTGCTGAAAGAGATACTGAAAAAGTAGAATTGCAAGAGGCATTTGATCCTTTTGAGCTTGCTGGACTTTGACATTAGTTACAGCTCTTGATTAAGCTTGATTTTGAGGGTTTTTTTCTGCTCTCTATTTGGTTGGCTGCCGGAGCTATAAGGAATAAAATAAATAAAAATCATAATCTGATAACAATTTCACACCATTATGTGTGAAACAATACCAAGAGGTTTCAGTCATGCTAGCAGCTCTGTGAGGCTGTATTACTGTAGAGCTTAATGCCAACACTAGTATGCCGACACGCTCACAGAGACTCAACATGTTAACATTTGCTGATAAGCCCTTAACAAAAAGCACAGCTGAGGCAGGTGGGAATCTTATTACAATTTTGAACCAATAATGGCCAAAAAGGAAAGTCAGTTTATTACCAGAGTTATTACCATTAAATCTGAAGTGGGCATGAATGTGTTCATTCAATTTCATGGAACTCCATGATTGTCAACACATATCAATCTTAACCAAAAATCAGGGGGTCACAAAAATCACTAGGAGCCATCCTCTGGGAAACACAAATGTCTGTACAAAATTTCATGCCAATGTTTAGATATATTCAGTCTGGACCAAAGGTGGCCTAATCGATGGACAGACAAGAATGACAGACTAATATTGCTATCCACAGAGCCACACGGGTAGCATGGAAAAGAAAATGTTTGGGATTACATTATTTCTATCACACAGTGAGACTGATTGTTTCTCATCCTGGGCTCTACCATTCATCCCCTCTGTCTGCATCTTTGAGTGTATCAACTGATAAAGTGGATGCTGCACGGAATTGCAGAAATAAAGGGAATTAACAATGTTCTCTACTTTAGAAATGCATGCATGGTGATTGCATGTACAAAATCCTTACCTGGAGCTTTCAGTACAGCAGTCAGCCTTTACTGCATGGATATTAAAGCACAGACGACTAATAGAAATGCTGTGTGTTTTTTGTTTAGTACGCAATAACGTGTTAATAATAAAACATTGTTGGCAAGAACATAAGTCATCCTGTTGTATACAATCATTTATGTGCTCATACTGAATTCTACTGTACTTAAAAAAAAGCCCAGAATCCAATCCAGCATTTAATTTGCTTATGTTGCTGACTGTCCAAACCTGAAAAAAATCATACTTGCAGACAAACGCATCATTAGTAAATACCATCAGCAGTACGTTCTCTACTGCTGAGGCACGTTTGTATTCACATTGCTTGTCTCAAGGCACATTAGGCAGTGGGAGCTCGAAAGTATTTCTCCTCTGCTGCAACAGTGAGTGTAACAAGACAATGAATGCTGAAACACTGTAATGAGCTGTTCCCTGAGCAGGTTGCTGGCCTGCTAAGGATGAACACAATCACCAGAGGAATCCCACAACAGAGAGAGAGAGAGAGTGAAAGAGAAGCAGAGACATAGTGACACTGGCAGTGCCCCTGACCATGTTAGATGCATTTCAAAATACATTTCTTCACTCCATTTTGGACTTCCATTCAAATTAAATTGCTGTTTTCAGACACCAAAAACAATATTTTGAACAGTATTGTCCATGGGGGTCACATGATACACTCACAGTGAGAGGAAAGTGATCCTTTTTGCTCTCAAAACACATTTTCTTTCTTTCAATCGTTTTATTTTTTGTTTATACCTCTTACTGGAGATGTTCTGATAACATTTTGTCCTTCC
This sequence comes from Echiichthys vipera, assembly GCF_963691815.1. NCBI lineage: Eukaryota > Metazoa > Chordata > Actinopteri > Perciformes > Trachinidae > Echiichthys > Echiichthys vipera. Next base: position 18,597,199 of record NC_139840.1, on the reverse strand, counting down.
TGATACAGATTCTAATATCTGAACTTGTGTACTGGCCAATAGCGAGTACCGATACAGGTTAAACCCTGACAGACAGAGAGTAGATGCCATAGGACTTTTTCTGGTTTGATAGTCATAAGAGAAAAATAATATAAATAGGATACTTCTAACGTAGACTTTTTTCAGGACTAATCACATGGTATCAAGTCACAGATCGGCATACTTGTCAATACCAGCATTTTAGGCAGTATCAGAGGCTTGTTACCCTCCAAAAGAATGGTACATAAATGTAACTCAAACATTAGATCCAGACAAGGGCTGACAACCATAGCAAAAATCCACAGAAACAGACAAAACAACCAACAACAACAACATTTAGATGACCATCCTCCATAATATAACCCCTCTAACAAGGAAATGTTAATGTCCATGTGGACAATGTGGACTTAACCCTTTAGGGATCACAAACTTTAATGATTCCAGCAAAGTCTTCCCCAATTAAGTCTTTAACAGGGCTCCAGACATAAAAACCCATTCATGTCTCCTTGGAGGACATGTGTGAGCCTTTCCAATGGGAGAAGTTGTAAGACGTTATGAAGACAACTTGAAACAGATTGTGCAGTATGACATCATTTAGCCAACAGAGCAAGATGGATAATTGTGCACAGTACCACAGAAGTCTAAGCATTGTCTGTTTTCAGTTCAGGCGAGGCCGCATGTAGGCCTAAAATACACTATAGAGGATTAAGATCTATAGGACATTATATTACAGATGTCACCAATTTCAACCCAAAATCTAGGACTTCCTGGACATAGTCAGATTAAATGCACAAGCGCCCACAACAACATTTTATCTTTCTTCCTGTTATCGCTCAGTACTGTGAAGATTTGCGCCCTAGAGGAGCAGAAGTTCAGCTAACTATGACCCAACTCACATACAGATTCAAATCTTAAACTGAACAAGCTGAGGACAGCAAAAGCAGAAAATCCTGTAGAAAGAACAATAAATTCGACATAAAGAAGGTGAGCAGGAAAGTTTTTTGAATCCTGGTTCCTAAATATGCTAGATCTTGAGATTGTTATAAGATTTCAATCTTATAATGATCTCAATGATCTCAAAGACTCGTGGGCAGGTACCGACTGTGCTTTGACTGATCTCTCCCTCACATGCGACTTAGTTTTGTTGCACCTCATAGGCCGTATTTAACTTGTCATAGTGCAGTAGGAAAAGCACAGGTGTTACTAATGACAATACCGAGACACTGACACTTACACAGCTAAATAGTATTCAGCCATCATTCATTTTAGGATATAATGTCTTAATTTTAATTGTACTGGTGAATACAACAAAATGAAGTAGCACTGCCAGAGCGGAAACTGAATGTGTTAGATATGAAAAAATAACAATAAAAAGAATAAAATGAAAAAATAATAAAGTCATAAATAAACATACATTCACACAACATTGACACATACACACATATTTCCACAGTATCCACGTCTATCGGAATATCAGATATTGCACAGAAAAGTGTAACAATAACATTTTATATCAGTATTGCAGAGAGGTATTGTACAGTATAAATATTGTCTATAGGGTGTACTTTAAGTGCAGAGTTCAGTGTCGTGATGGCTTGGGGTAGAAACTGTTTGTTAGTCTTGTGGTGTGCGGTTTGATGGACCTGTAGGTCTTTCCTGAGGGCAGAAGGGCAAACAAGTGATGGGCAGAGTGAGATGGGTTCTTTCAGCAGACAACAGGAGCTGCAGATGTCTTCCAGGGCAGGCAGATGTGTTTGTGATGTTGTCTTCTGGTCTATGCCATGAATCTCTGATTGTCTACAAGAGCCTTCTTGTCAGCTGCAGAACTCCATACCGTACCCTACCAGGTTCCCATGTCACACTCTCAATGGAGCAGTGGTAGAAGGACGCTAGTAGCTGTTGTTGCAGGTTGACTTTCCTAAAAGTTCTGGGGATGTGAAGTCGACAGAAGTCACCTTAACCAGAGAGTTTGTGTTGGTTGACTACGTGAGACCCTCTAAGATGTGTGTCCCCAGGAACCGGAAGCTAGAGACTCTATCCTTTCTTTCTCCATTTATTTGTGGCAGATGGTAACCCTGCTTCTTCCTGAAGTTGAAGATGACCTCATTTATTTTTATTTTTTTATTTTGAGTAACAAATTGTTTTCTGAGTTAGCCTTATCCCTGTAGCCTAAATAGCCCTCCGTGATCAACCTGACCCTTGTCCTGTCGCACATTTTATGCGTTTGTGTTGTCGGTTGGTATAAAGTAATAGGTGGAAAGGGAGTAGAGGAAAAGGCTCAGAGTACAATTTATATGTGGGTGAGCTTTTATTTAGGGTTCGGTATTATGCATTCTGGTTCACTGGCATGGCTTACTGGGACACTTAATGGACCCGAGCCACCACTAATGAAATGTGTTTCACCTGAGCTTTTCCTTCTATAACAGGTCAACTGTCTGCTGTGAAAAAGGTGCATTAGGAAGGAGATAGTCAGGAGTGGTGTTTTACTATGGACAATGTCTTCTGTTTATCTGAGGGAGAATACATTTGGAAAGTGCTCTATCCCTCAGACACACTGTAACACTACACAGTCTTCTCATTCAGGTTAATTCTCTAGAATAGATTACTTCCATGTTTTTAGAACTGTGTTGGACAGGATTGAGGATTGTACAAGTGGTATCCAGAAAGTGTCTGATCATCCCTCTATTACTGTGACTATCTCCCATCCTTAAAGATTCATCATGCAGATACTGCCAAATAAACCCTACCCTATGGAGCGCGATTCCCTTTGTTTATTATATTACCATGCAACAGCCGTGTTTTATTGCTGTGAATAAAACACCAGAGATAAGCCCCTCTATCTTGCGCAAATCTACCATGGCATATTTATGAGAGGCTATTACATTTTATACATCGGTACAAATGAAAGAAGATCTTCAGAGCCAACTGGACGTAGAAAATACTACAGTCCGGAGGCTGAATTTAGGTTGTCATCTAGAGGATCTCTGGTAAAACAATTAGGTGCTGCCAGCTCTGTGTTAGACCAAGTAGAGTCCCAAATCTTCTTTTGTGCAGAACAAAAACCATCACTCAAAGATACAGATATCAAGGGAGCATTTTGAATCTGCAGTCAGAGAGCCCTTTAATAAGTTTTAACGCATCAAAGGGGTTTAGGATGGGAGTAGACTTCTTTATATGAATAAAAACCATATATAATGATGCTCAGATCTGTTTTATGTGATAAACAGGCTTGGTCGTTTTTGTTATTGTCCACTCCAAACATATCCCTCTGTTTTTCCTTCTCCCTTGTGCAGATGATGATTTTACATTAATATTTGTAATTTACCCAGTAATAGTTACTGTAATAGTCTCTTTCCCAATGTATTTTATTTATTTGCTCTGTGTTATGTATGTACAGCACTTGTAACTATTTTTGAAGAATGCTATATGAATGAAGTTATTATTATTATCCCCACCTCCACCTCATCAATCCTTCCTAACTTGCACCGCTCTTTGCTTTCCTATCGCTTTTGTTCCTATTTACATTCCTCTCTTCTCTTCTTCCACTGTTGTGGCACTGCATTATTGATGCAAGTGTATTATATGTCAGTGTGGTGGTAGGGAATGACAAGGGTAGTGAAAGAAAGAAAGAAGACAGTAAAAGAAACAAATAATGTAAGGCAGCTTTGCTTACATGCAGAATGTACATAATCCACATCTTATCGTACAAAAGCTGCTGTCCCAATGAACTTTTGTACTAGTCAAAAGAAATATATATGTAAATTCTATCAAAGTCATCTTTCAGTTGAGTTCATGTCAGGGACACAACTCAAAAAGCCAAACAGGGTGATGTGAGGCAAAAAAGTAAAAGTCAAGTCAGTCAAAAAAGTTATAACTTGGTAAATGCAGCAATATACTATCAGTTAATTTGTTAAGTTGTAACTTTTACGGTCTGTGTGAAAAGACCATTTTGCCTAATGTAAAGGCGGGAGTTAGAGAGGGAGGACAATTGACAAGCAGTGAGACAGACGGTTGGAGAGGTTGAGATGGAGTTAGAGAAAAGAGAAAGTACACAGATGGAAGTAACAAGCTGTCAATACATTAGTATTCTGACAGGATTCTTATGAGTAGAAGATAGTGGAGTCAGGCCCCCTGCCTCTCTCTCACACACACACACACACGCACACACGCGCACACACGCGCACACACATGCACACACGCACACACAGGGAGTGCCTAAAGCAGACAAAGTACAGCTGAGCTCTCAATTGAGGTCATATGAAAAATAGAGGCTAGGAGTAAAACAAACTGAAGGCAATGCTCACTATCTTCTCCGTTATCTTTTTGCTCTCACATGGAAGCGAAAAATGTGTTTCATCATTGTCTGTTTGTATTAAGTATGCTGCATACCGAGTGCTTGTAAGGGTGACTTGCAAAATTAGAGAGATTTCAGAGCAAACAGTACCTGGAAAAGGAAATAAACACAGCATTGCCAGAAAACACATTATGTTGACTGAAAGAAATGATGTATTTGTGTGAGCCTTTCATAGAACAAACTAGAATTACTGCCTTTCAGTTGTTTGCCTCCACCAAACTGTCAAGTTGCAGCTTACATCCAAACTGACTTTGAAAGGAATTGAATTTAAGTTATTAGTTGTATTTTTTGGTGAAATGTGGATGTTTCACGAACGCATCCTCAACTCAGAAGCACAGATGACCCAAACAACCACCACAGTTTCGAGATCAGTGTCACCAGCTCAGTATCCGACCAAATCTCTTCCTGAGTTATGGTGTTGGATAATCGAGAGAAAAATGAAGATGACCTTTGACCTTTTGGATATAAAAATGTCTTCACGTCATGATTTTATCCCATTAGACATTTGTGTGAAATATTGTCATAATTAGCATAGGAATTCTTGAGATCAGTTCAAGATATGTGTGATGATACAGCAGCTACAGTTTTCAGTTAGAGAACAAATAAAGACCCTTGGTGGAGTCCTGTGTAGTATTTCTGCTGCTGAGTAAAGTGACGGAGGATAGCTCCGGAGACTCCGGCCAGGAGACAAAATAAAAGTTTCTCCTCCTGTGATTTCTGACCAGGAACAGCTAACACTGAGCTACTGGAAAATATATTATTGAGTTTCCTTTTAGAGAAATGCTCTGATGAATTTGAGTTCCCTCTGGTAAACAGTTAACTATGTAGTGCGTGTCTAGAGCTTTTACTGTGAAAGGTAAGAATGGAAGAAGTAAAGCTATCTGCGCTGCTTTTGAAGTAGACAGCACACAGCAAACCTATGTTGTTGTCTAATAAACAGCACAATGTGATGAGAGAGGAAATCACAAAACATTTAAAATAACAACGTTCACATGGAACTAATTAATAAGGAACACTCCACATTATGGCACATAATACAGGTAATTTATGTGCCCCATTAACACACGACATATTCGACTCACTGCACACAATACAATTACTGCCGTTGTGCATTGTACACGCCCTCATTTTCTAACGCATCCTTGATTGCAGTGGTTCCCACAAAACTGATAGAAATTCGGACTCGTTTGCTAGACAGCACCTACGTTCAAATTATTCTGAACGGCACCCGTTCAAGAACCCGTTCCCCATCAGTGGAAAAACACTATAGTGAATCTTTTAGTCCAAGTTGACATTCGTGCCAAATTTGAAGAAAATCCCTGTAGTGGTTCCTGAGATACCCTGTTCACAAGAATGAGACATGGGTTACCTTACATATACATAAAGATGGACATACAGACAACCGAAAACAGAATAGAAAGAAGGAAAGCATTCATTTATTAGTCCCGCATGGGAATTTTTTGTTCATCATATTACACACACAAGCCCGGAACACACACATGCACTAAGAGGACCTATATACAGTACATGCATTAAATGGAAAGATGTCTGAGCGATGGGCACTCGGCAGTGACCTGGAGGTGAATTGGCACCTCTCCAGCTACCAGCCCACGCTCCAAACTTGGCCCGTATGGGGATCTTTCTTTAAAAACATAGTCTAACGTGAGGTGCTATACGGCATTCTGAACGTTATAAGCATTGATGAAATACGAATAACTGATTGAACAGAAACATTCATCAATTAGTCTCTTGTGTTTGAAGTGGAACTAAGTCACTTTCTGAATACTTTCCTCAATCTCTCCTGGTATCTACAACAAACATCCACAGGACAACATCTAATTACTCTCCTCATAAACAAAGGGAGGTTTCTAATCAACACAGCACAGAGAACAAGCCATGGCACAACAAGAATTGTAATAGCACGCGGTTAATTGTAGATGCTGTAGACAAGGCGTGACGGTGATTTTGTACTGCTCTAACATTCAGTCCTGACAATCGAACCCTGAATGATAAATAACGGGTCAGCAGCTGTTCCCAGCGGTGTAATTGGAGAAATTGGAAAGTTTATCTGTGATCGTGAAGTATGATTCTACCCACCGATAGTGGAGTTATCTTGGATTTCTGTAAAATGGATGCCAAATAAATCTATGGCCCTTGACTAATATTTTCCAAATCTCAGAACTCAGAAATACGAAAAAAATACCCTGCATTTGTCTCAACTCTCACCCTTCTACTTACATAGATTTTTTTTTTTTTTTACTACTCTATCAATAGGAACCCTGCTGTTAGTAGATAACACCTGATTGTTAAGGTTTTGTTCTTTATCTTACTGGTCAAACTTAGAAAACTGTCCAAACTTTCACTTTAGTAGTTTAGTATGAAAAGGCCCAGACAGAGAAAAAAGGCTTTGTCTTTATCCCCTTTTCCCCCTCCACTCTGGTTTGTGTGACTTTGTTTGCCTGTTTGACCCATTCCTGCCAACTTTGGCTTGTAGGACTCCACAGGACTGAGTGAAAATCTTCTGAACAGCTGGATTTAACTAATAGGCTTAATTAACACAAGGAGAATGAACGATATACCACACAGGGGAAAGAGTCATCCTCTGATCTCAAGGCTGAAAAAGTGTGTGTGTGTGTGTGTATGTGTGTGTGAATGGTTGAGTTGACATATGCATTAAAACTAGAAAAGCGGTGTCTCCCTCTCTCAAAATTGAATTTCAGTTAATTGTCCCTCCTGACTCCCTTACAGACAAGTTGGTAGCAAAGATAACAAAAACAGAAATTTATTTATCTACTATTGTGCCTTAATTTAATGTATTAAAACATACCAGGTACACAACTAATTTGCAGAAGCTCTGGTTTTCAAAATGAGACTACATTTTTGTAAGGACAACACTTATTGAGTCCTTACAAAGTCCAAAATATTACCTGCAATAGACGATGTAAGGCTTGTTTTGTAGCCAGAGTGCCGGAAATGCTTTGTCATGCAAATCATGAACATTATCATTAACATGACTGTGGCGTAGCCTAGGTTGTCCATAGCAGAAACAAGATTTTCCTTATCTGGAAACGGGATTCCAGACTGAAACAGTTGTTAATCACTTGTGGCTCCTGGCGGACGGTTAAGTGAAGTTAGGAGTCAGCAGGCAGCAGTCAATGTCGACATGAAATAGTCAATAAAATAGGCTTTTCACGAAATGTGAAGCAACTACAAGAGGTCCCTGAGCATACAGTCACGAATGTGCACAAGAAACATAATGCTGAGGGTTCCAGTAGTATGTGAGAAACACAAAGACACGGATGCAACCAAATGCATGACCCCCTTCCAGACTTAGGCCTGGCAGAAAAAAAAATGTGAGTGTTGATGTGTGTGTGTGTGAAGGTTTCTGTCAGAGGGGACATTCCTTCAGTGTGTTGATCGACATGGAAAGCAGAAGCCTCTTTCCATCACCCTCTCTTTGTCAGCTTCCTTTCATCCCCCTCTGCCCCTCCTGTCATGGGGTGAGAACTAAAAAAAAATCAATAGATCTAAATGGAGCTGCTGCGGAAGCCACTGAGTGTCTCTTCTTTTCCTTTCTATTTTCTAAGTGTTGGAGGAATAAGGATAGAAGCAGCTGTGACACCCCACAGCCACCTCTTCGCCTTCCGTCTTCACGGCACACCTTTTTTTTACACTATTACTCTCTGAGCTTGTCCTCATTATCCACAAGCCACTGTAGTAGCTCCTACGGTTAAATAACCCTTTATTTATCTACAATTCAAATATTAGAGTATTAATCCATTGTATAATGTATAGAAAATCACAAAAGTGATGAGGAAATGTGTTGAAATAAAAAAAGCTGTTTATCACTGAGGTTAGATAAGACACTCATTTACTTTCATTTCCGAGGATTCACAATTTAGTTGGTTAGTTTAGCTATATTTATTTAGTTAATGTCAATTACAAGAGAAACCTTAAACCTAATTACATAACATTACAATGAATTATGATGTGTATCTGCAAATATGTATCTCTATGTTCTCTCTTGAGAAGGAGACCTTGTGACTCAGTGAGATCCCCTGTATAAATATAGGTTAAATACAATTAAAAAAACAAACAAACAAGAAAAAAAATCTTCAGTTTGTTGAGCAACGATATATTTTTAAATAAAAATTATGTTAATTATAAATAAAAATAAAGATAATAAAAAAAGAAAATCGATTTTCTGATTAAAATCCACCCAGTTTTTTGGTCTTGGGTTGCCATCAGTGGCAACCACCTGACATATAAAAATAGGAAGGCAAACAGCAAAACTAAAATATTAAGAACTAATAAATATTTGTGGCATTTATAAATATTGCTGTTACAGTCACAACTGGAACAAGACAACGTTGCATGTGTGTTGGTGTGTTTACTCCTGTCCCCTCAGGCATCTGATTTAGAGACAGAGCTTAATCAAACGAAGATGTTTTACTGTGGGATGAAAAGTTTGACTTACCTGTCAACATCCCAAATTCCATATGACAAAGATACAATTGAACCCGAACGAACAAACAGGACATTTGTCAATTTTGGGGTCTTATCATATTGTCATTATTAAGCTGATGTATAACTGCATAGTATCTTAATAACTTAAAAATACAAGGTGACTAAAAAACGACCACCATATTTTCAGTTTCAGCAACCAAAACCTGGTTGGAAAGACTTTTAAAAGTTAATTATGAGCCCTGAGACTATTCAAAAGTAGTGCTGTGGGCTAATAAAAGTAGATACCGAATTTAACAAAAATGTTAACATATCTCATGAAATACAATTGACAAACCGGCCTTGTAGATATCCCTGACTGTTATGTTACATGTGATTCTGTATGACATGGAACATGCACTGTATGAGGGTGAAATTAAATATTCTGTACTCACAGCTTTTGGGATATCTCTATTCATGCACATGTGTTGTGTGAAAAAGCATATCTAATCAAGTTTGTGTTGCAATAAATATATAATCAAGAAAGGAGTGAAGCTCATCGAGTTTGCTCTATTATTCAAAGTGGAGATGGACCAGAACAATGAGTTTTTCTACATCAATGTGAATTTTTACTCTAGTTATACAGGCCATTAAACCTTCCAGCAGAGAATCCAAAAACAAACAAATAGAACATAATATTTGCAGAGGGCTGCAGCTGGTCTCAAAGACATTGTATTCACTTGCCAAAATACATCTCTGATCTACTGCTCAGGTACGAACCATCCAGATCCTCTGCTTCAGGTCTGCTCTGTGTCCCCAGAGTCAGAACTAAACAAGGAGAGGCAGCGTTCTGTTTTTATGCTCCACAAATCTGAAACAAACCTCCAGAAAACTGCAGGTCTGCTGCAACTCTCAGCTCTTTAATCAAGACTGAAGACTTTTCTGTTTGCTGCTGCCTTCCAGTAAATACAATTATTTATTGAGTGCTTGTACTGCACTGTAACTATTCTATTAACTGTAATTGAAAACTGAAAACTCCTTTTCAGAAATTTAATGTTCTGATGTTTTAATTGTCTTATTTGAAAGTCATTTTATATATTAAAATGTCATTTTATATGTGATTTAAATTGCATTGAATGTGTCTCTTTCCAATGCTTTTAATGTTTTATGTAAAGCACTTTGAATGACCTTGTTCTTGAATAACGCTATATAAATAAACTTTCCTTGCCTTGCCTCGTCTTTGACAAAAAGAATCGCGTGCTGCTGCAGGGCCTACATCAGATTTTGATGTCAGTTTTTCAGATTAAAAAAAGAAATAGCTTCTTTGTACAATAATAACATACGCCAAAATCCACCAGAAAATGTTTCTCCTTTGGCATTAGCCTTCCAGATGCAAGACATGTTTTCATACAAATAAATCAAACCAGTTTCACTAATGTACTGCTCTTTCCACCTGCATGTAAAACTAATATATTAGTTGAGTGCATAACATGCTCAAATATGCAGTCACTATAATTAAAAAGCACATTAAACCAAAGTGAGTACACCAAACTGCACTGTATCTCGCAGAGTGATGGTCACACAGTAGCTTGTTCTTTCACTTTGTCCTGTGCTCCTATGATTTAATTTCTTTCATTAACCTCTCATTGATTGCAGACCAGTTTCCACTTCCGGGGTCTCTGTCCCAGGGATTTGTACAGGTGAGCAACTCACCATATATTCTCTTTGACTGTATTGTATGCTCCCTGTATGCTCCTTCATAAGATCCACAAGCAGCAAAAAAAAATCCCAATTATCTATGTACTAGATATGTGTGTAGTGAATGAGAGAGAGAAAATAAAGGAAAGTTAATAAGAGAGGGGAGAATGAGAGGAAGCAAGACTGAAATAGATCTGAGTCTTGAGGTCGTTTGCTTCTCAGCAGTCTGCTACTTGGCTTTGTCAAATCCACCTCTGTGGGACTCAGGAGGATACAACACTGGACTATGAAAAACACTTTTCAATCTACCTTTGACCTAGAACAAACAACCACCTGGTTGGAAGGTACACACCAGCTCCAGATGAGATAGTGCCAAGGAAACACTCTGGGGTGTTTGCATGCACACAAGGAATGACTGCATAACACAAGAAACCGAAGATTTTTATGTAATTTCCTATGCAAGATTAAAAGAAATTAATAAATTAGTCATCAGAGAAGACACACATGCTGATGCAAATACACACAGCCATGAGCACAAAGAAAGAAAAAGGCCCAAATATAAATCTCTTATAATCTGCTTAGTGAGCAAAAACTCCTAAGAGCTTCCTGTAATAATGAAGCATTTTTTTTTTTACTAATTTCAGAATGAGGTGGACGTATGCTGTATCCCACGGGTAAACAATTAGATTAGATTTACATCTACTATCCATTATTAGTGAGCTGAGGATAGTTTGTTGAAAAGGGAGATTCCCTTGCAGGGTTCATTGGCTGATCACGAAAAGGAAAGGATTTTCTTTTCTTTTTAGAGTGGAATTTTCTCCACTCAGTGACTGCCTGGTGAACTAGAGTGACTAGACGCCCTTCAGCCGAATGATTCTCATTCAAGCATCAACCTCACTGAGGTGTCCTTGAGCAACACTTTCCACAGTCACTGGTCTCACTATGCATTGTAATGGCTTTAACAAAGGGGGCAAAAACAGATATCACTTTCAGCACTAAACCATTGAATATATGTCTTTAAATTCAGATAAAATACCTGTTGTGCATAATGTCTTGTGCAATTCAGGAGCTATATACCATTGTGTAAATCTGCAGGATAATTATAGTAGGAACAGCACTGAGCGGCATTCAGAGAGAAAAATAAATCTTATTATATGCATCTTTCTAACTGAAGCAACTTCATATGGTGCAGATTCTTCCTTTCAAAGGCTTTCTGCAGTAACAGTTAACGTCACTGCAAATTAGTCCAACAACTCTCCAGAAGCATGACAGATAATAGAGATCTGCTGCTGGGTGAGCTACTGCCCATAACTAAATTCCACTTTGGGTCTATGCTTGTGGCTGTGTGTGTGTGTGTGTGTGTGTGTGTGTGTGTGTGTATTGGATAACAGTATCTCCTACCCTCTTATCTCCTGCAGTGAGCAGAAGAAAGTGATGGAGGGCCTGCTGTAATTAGAACGGAGAGCCTCTCCTTTCACTACACAAATAATGATAGCCCTTCACCTGCTGAAGAAAATCACCCTAATCACGCACACACGCACGCACGCACGCACGCACGCACGCACGCACGCACGCACGCACACACACACACACACACACACACACACACACACACACACACACACACACACACACACACACACACACACACACACACTTACTCACTCACCTGCTCTAGTTTCCAGTGGAACTCGGCAGGTCTGAAAGTGTCGACCTGAGTGAAATCTCTTCTGAGCAGGAACACCAGCCGGCAGTTGTGGACATACAGAGAGTAATGGTGGCGGTTCATTTCTGCAAGGATCACAAACATGCATGGTCACACAAAGACACAAACATAGTTCTACATTGTGCAGTTAAACATAATTCCATATTATGCAGTGGATGAATCAACACAAATATGCCTTCTACTTTCAGACCAATACACTGATTCACCTGCTATTTAAGTGGTTCTTATTGATTTCTTTCTGAGGCCATCCCAAACATGTCATACAGGCAGCTGGGCTGTATGAAACTCTTTTTAGCTACCTCAGATGTACCTCAGATGGGTTCTCCACGTCAAAACAGAGCTGTCAGCATGACTGAAAGTATGGTCACAGAGTGCATGCTGCTGTAAGTCTATTTTTTTCGATTGTCCACTTGTCTGTACTGTATGAGATGGCAGTAAATGGTGAGTCCCACATGTCTGCCTTTGTGATATACTGAATCAACTTGAGGTATGGGGTCTGCAGTATGAAAAAGATCATTTTCTAAATACAACTCCATAGTGATGAGCTAGTGCTTGTCTTACATGTAAGTGTTCTATAATGGAAACAGATGTTTGTCACTCGTACCCACATAACTGCACTTCCAAACAACGTGAAAGCAATACTGTGAAGATTTACGATCATTTAGTTTTTAATAACAAAGTTAATAGAGAGCTTTGTTTGAAAGGTATAATAAGCAGAAGAATGTTTTGTGACCTCTGATCTCCAAAATCTAAGCAGTTCATCCTTGAGTCCAAGAGGTCTTCTGTGCCAGATTTGAAGGAAATCACTATGGGTTTTCCCTGAGTTTACGAGAATGGGACAGACGTGTGGTCACAGTGACCTTTGACCACCAAAATCTAATCGGGCCACGGCAATCGCTGGTGCGGCATAAAAAGGATTTAAAAGAGTTTGATAGTTTAACACAATCTGCAGTTTTGCATTACAAGATCAGACTTCACATTTCGTAAACTAATACACCATCTGTGAGGCCATTGTGAGAGCGTGCAGTGTGCAGATGGCCTGCTTAATTACACAGTTCATGCAGCTCAGTTCACATAAGCAGTGAAGAAAAAATTTAAAGTTTCAAAGACTATGTGCTGATGAATTCTGGAAAGAGTGCACAGGGTGTAAGCACACTTGTTACAAACCAGACAGAAGGATTAGAGGCACCCGGAAAATTGTATTTTTTTTTTTTTTATAGATCTTGTGTTTGCTTGTAAACATGTAAGGTGACAAGTTTTTGCATGTGATTTGTGTACTGCTGATTTGTGTTCTGCCTTAAATGTATATGACTCTTGGTGGTGACTCTTAAGAGCATTTGCTTAACTGTCTTGTAATTTTTGAAAGGCTGTATTTGATCATGTTATGTTCATACTGCAGTATGCTAATAATTCTGAGGAAAAGTGTAAAATGTTCTAGTAAACGGGATGTAGGAGTCAAGTAGTTTTTAGTACTCCTAAATTAGAGCAGAAATGTTTCAAAAACACAAATGCAAATTGGTGAAATTTAAACTGTTAGAAATGTACATGCGTGATCCTCACCAGTCTTGTCAGAGTTACACAACAAGGTTTCCTTCTCAGCTCTGAGTCCTGGACTGGGCCCGTGTTTCATCCATGTTGCTACGGTGAACTGGTCTGTCAGGTTTTGTGGCACCACGTGATCTGGAACATTAGCAGCCTGATGTCCGTCGAATCTATAGATGAGGTCGCTGTCGCGGCCACTGTCAGTCAGCAGAGAAGCCGTCCAGTTAGCGGAAGGGCCGGGGGCAGGAAGGAGGTCGGTGCTGCCTGATGCTGCACCTGGATGTGCCAATCAGAAGATACGGCACTGTCAAGATGGCTGCTGAGAATCAACCTGCAGAAATTGCTTCTTAATAACTGTATTTTTCCCTATGTGATATCTCTGAGTAGCAGAAATGAGCAAACATCAGTTCATGACCTGATGTTGTTTGTGCATGTTAGAATCCAGAGAGGGTTTAGAAATGGTGAATATATCTGCTGAAACAGGATATTTCTGGTCATTTGTTGTGACTCATGTCACATAATAATGGTTTCTAACTGAACCTGATTTTCCAACGTGTACTCAATTCAAAATATGTTTGCATGGGCTCAAATGGTAAATAGACTTATACTTATATAGCACCTTTCTAGTCTTTCGACTACTCAAGGCGCTTTCACACTACTTGTCACATTCACCCATTCACACAGATGGCAGTGGACATCTAAATGCCATCTAATCTAATCATTCACACCACAATTACACACCCATGCACAACACAGGGAGCAATTTGAGGTTCAGTGTCTTGCCAAGGACACTTTGACATGCGGACCGGGTAAGCTGGGAATCAAACCACCTAACTCTCGAATGGAGGACAACCCACTCCACCTCCACCACTGAGCCACATCCAGGATGCAGTATAATCAACAAGTTACATCTGTAAATCACCTGATTGTGACCTGACATTTTGAAACATTTAAAATGGAGTTTTATTTTAGTCAAGTTTAAACAGGTATAAAAAAAATGTCAAAAGTAAAAAATGTTGAAAATTCTCATTGTGCACAACATAAAATACTTTTTCTCAGACAAATTCATTCTAACATCGTCTCAACAGGAATATTTATTTCTTGTATTTGTAATACACAGTGCTGTATTTGTAATACACAGTGCTGTATATTGTATATTACAGTGATAATCTATGAGAACAAAAAAATAAAGACGCCATAGTTTGGAGGTTTTCATTTTAAATAAAACAATTATTTCAAAATAGTCTCTAGGATTGAAATTGCACACCTGAAAATGGCATATCAATACACTGCAGAGGCTATGATGTCAAGAGGCAATTTCCTCTTTTAATTAAAATGTTCCTTGTCTGTCATTATTATTACTACCCTTTGCTCGCTCATATTCCCTAACTCCTAAATATCACCTCACTATTTCAACAAGACATTTCATGTTATTCATACTTCTTAAACAAATTCCTTTCCTCTCTCTTTTTCCTTCTCTCTACTTACCACATAGTTTTTGCAGGGACTTCTCAGAGTATGTTTCTCGGTCACAGCCCTTTCCTATGTGATTGGTTTGTAGCTCTACCATCACCTTCACGCCAGACAGGGGACCTCCACATGTTTCCAAGTGCATCTTGGGAAACAGCTGCCTGCTTCCAGTCCCTGGCTCATAGTCCACCCGCTTGTTCCAACCTTTAAGGGTGAAGATTTGTTTAGCATTTTTCAGAGTGTGAGTAGTTCAGTGTCAGGTAACATGGTATGAAATAGTAAACAATAGTTGATATTCTAGTTATTTTAATAAAATACGCTTTCATATTACATGATGAACATGTAATTGTTACTTTATGTGGAATGAGACCTGACTCTTGTTTGTAAAATGATCAAAATACATCTCCCTTGTTAAGGTCCAACTGGACCTTCGGCGATCTCGGCCGACATTTCTTTCTTTAACAAGCTCTGTTTTCAAGGTAGAGTGAATAATAACTATAAGGATCATATGAAACTAGACGACCTAAGGCATCTGTTGGTTGTTTTTTGCTCGACTGTTCACCAATAAAAAACATTTGAGAGGAGAAATAGGCAATGCAGTGAAAGAATCTTAATTCCTATTTGATCAGCACTGCCTAGTTTGACAATTTCATCGAAATTCACGAGCAGTCACTGACACTGTGTCAGAGACGCTTTGTCTCGATTGGTTGTTTTCCTTCAGGCGCAGTGGAATATAGCAGATGCCATTAGGTGCACCAGGTGGAGGCAGCATTAAAGAGATGTATGTATCTTAAAATCTGTCAAAGCAAAATAAAATTGAACTTTTACAGGATCTGTTAATTATTGCACATATACATGTATGCACATTAGTATTTCAAGTGATAAACAAATCTACAGTATTTTAACATTTTACATCTGTAAACACTGTTCACAGTAGGACCCACATATCTCTTGATGCATTGTTGTCTTTTCAGTTTTGAGAAAGGTCCACAGAAACATGGAAAATGGTTGTGTTCTACTGCTTCATAATGAGCATTTGAGTCTTGATAGAAGGACAGACAGCCACACAGGCTTGGGACTATTTTCTCAGTGAATCCTTGCATGTGTCAAGTCAAAAAGAGACTTTAAGTGCCAGTAACATGACAGGTCTGGAAGAAAGCAGTACTGAACTCCTTGTTACTGTCAGTCCTGATGCCAGATGTCTTATATTCATTACTTACATCCTCAATGTACAAGAATCCCTGTATTGCAGTGGTGAAAGAAATTCACCTGCATGTGATTGTGTACACGTGTGTGTGTGTGTGTGTGTGTGTGTGTAGGTAGCAGTTCTTTTCAAGCCTACAGAATATGATATCAAGTCTCCTGAGACAAAAAGAGACGAGGTGGGTGAGGAGGAGTGAGAGGTGAGGTGGAGCAAGATGTATTTAGCCTCTATTTATGCCGGGGAGCTTTCTCCAAAAAAAGAGCTGCAGAAGTACTGCTGACCTTTACACACAGACGATAAATAAGGTTGTGTACAAAAGACTTGATGTCTGGATGCATAATTGCATTATGTTTTATTCATGGCTTTATGCTACTATGGGTTAATGGTTTTACAACAGGATTATGCAGTGAGGCCTCTTTTACGAGCCCAAATCGTAAAGAATCATACAACATTGATGAGGATGTTAGCAGGGTATGATCACGTGTATTCCTCTGCAATTGAAATGCTGCAAGAAGATAGCCCCGTGGTTCCAACTGTTTCTCATAAAATATTTTTGATTATTATCCCCCCCCCCCCACCCCCATGAGGAGGATCTTGAAGTTCCAGCTGGTTAATTTGTTGCTAATAGTTTTATTTTCTGAAAATCAGTTTGTTTTGGATCAAAAGCAGGATTTTTGATCAATTCTATATTTTTTTAGACCTACTGTGCTAAAACCAGTTGCCCCTCGGAGCTCAGCTGGACAAGAAAATGACATTTAAATGAGGCTGAATGCCATTTCAAGAGAATTTCTCAAAACTGTGCAGTGTCTTTCTCTCTCTCTCCTCCCCTCTGCACTGACATTTACCTCAACGAGTGTCCCTCAAGCCTAAACAACTGGCAATCACGACATTTTCAGAAAGTGCTCTCTTTGCACTAATGTCTGTAACATTAAGCGTGGTCACATGTGGTGTTTTTCCTACTAAATTATCTTCTCTTCATCATAGCACAAACCTTTATGATGTGATTAGATATGGAGCAAAATATCCAGCATTAGAGTGGGCAATCATTTTAGGGTATCTAAAAAATAATAATGTGTACAATAATGTCATGTCCATGGGAAGTACAGTATTGAACCTTATACAGTGTGTTTTTTTTTTTAAGTCAACAGTCTAATATACACTTAAACTTATTATTTTATCTAAAAATGGATACAACAACTTGAGGGAATGTCATGGTGAGAGTAATTTTCTGGGTGTTCAGATACATGAAAATAATGGATGAGGTAAAATTAATGACCTAAATGCAATACTAATATTATGACCATTATTATAGCAACAAAACATATCAACTCCAAGCCACACTGCATCTTTTTTTTCCTTTTCCAGTTTGTATCAATAATAGGGCTGTCACACAAAATTTTTTACATTTCAATGCATGTGTACTGAATGTTAAATAAATTCAGAATGAAAAAAAGAGTGTAATGTACTGGCCACGGTCTGCCATAGTGTGCCTGATTCAGCCTTCTGTGCTAACTGCAGCACCTGTAGCGGCGCAAACATTAGGGCAATATTCACGTTCTGAATACGTGCATCAAACTACATACAAAATTGAAACGCAATGATACCAGAAACTGTGCTTTTGAGCTATCCTGAATGGGAAATTCCTGGGAAATTCCTTCACTGTGACAACCCTAACCAATACAGTAATTTACTGTATGTATAACAGCATTACAGCAAGTGAAACAGCCACATTTGAAAACTTCTGCAAGTTGGATATGTTGTGTTTCTACTAGCCTCTACTCTACTACCTCTATAGAGGTTTTTATATACCCTCCACATTCACCTTTGTTTAATTTTGAAGAATCATTGAGGACATGCCCCCTTTTTCATTTATATAGAGAGTACATTAAAACAGAATATATACACACTGAAAATAATTCCAGATAGAAACAGAACAAAGCTAGAAACAATAACTTTTAAGAGTGGAGTAGTTTGTAATCAGCGTTTTGAATGGACCTTTAGGTTAAATTGTGTGAAGTCTTAATGTTTGTTGTAAAACAAGTGTGGAACAAAAACTAAAAGCAGTTTCCCCAACTTAATTGTTTACGTACACGTGGGACTTCTAGCATTAGCCAGTCAAGTCAGATAATGACTCTAGGACCAATTTAATAAGGAGGTGATGTATGATGGCAAACTGCCATCAACGGCTTTAAAAATAAATAGAAACCAACATAGAGAGCCCCTGTAGCTCAGGGGTTAAGGGTAACACTTTCTATAAAGACCACATCAATAGTGAATTATTATGCATTTATGATACTTTATGACTACACTCAAACACACAAAATGATTTGTGACACACTTATAGATGTGACTTATAATGATTTATGAGTTAAAGCTTTTGACCCGTTATAAGCTAGAGGTGATGACTGATGGGGCTTAAAAACATTATGACTAACTATATTCAACTCAACAATCAACAATAGTCCATGCAGAATCATAAGTTATCATTGTATGTTAAATACAAGGAAGTACACATTGATGCAGCTATAATAAAACATGCTTTTGCCATGACATTTCATTGCTGGTGGTATCTTTGCTATTACACTTAATTAAAATAATCAATGCTGCATCCTAAGTGACTATTATGTCAGAAGCCAAACTGTTAATAAACCGTGCAAGTAATTAAAAGGAAAAAGGTTATAAGAACCTTTATGATATATTCAACGTAAGAAAAGCTTTAGTTTCACTATGAGATGAAAACAGTGACTTAGAAATTTCTGTAATTCTCGTCTCATCATTGCGCAATCTTACCTTTAATACAGCTTTTATAGGTAGTCTTAATGTATTAAAAGCTCCATCAACCTCTATCCATAAGACAGCTTAAATCATAGAGCATCACAAAGCATTTTGTGTGTTTAAGAGTGTAGTCCTCCTGAAGCATTATAAATGCATTATAATTCACTATGAATGCCCTCATATTGCACTATAGATGTGGTCCTCAAGCGTTACCGGGTTAAGCCAACCACGTTTCTGGTATGAGTCCAGCAGGGAACCCTGGTTGTATCTCTCTCTACTTCGTTTCCTGTTTGTAACACGGGCTTAAAATGCCAAAAAAATACTCAAGATAATGATATACCATCCACAAATCAGTGAATATAGAAATTGGCAAAGAACAATTTGGTTTATGATTAAACAAGAGTTGTTTTGAGTCCTCCTCAGCTCAGTTGCTCTTGTAATATTATGGGAAGGAATAAAATGGTTAAGGGATCTTGTGAATTTAAACAGCACTCCTTCTCTGATGTTTAAGAAACATGTGCTTTCAGATAAGGAAACCACCGCTTCGAAGTAGACTGGGGTTTCAATAACTAATTGATTTTTTTAATGTAGTGAAAGTAATCATCACTTCTCTCCTTCAGTATAAGTTTATTTCTCTCTTTCCTCCTGTGAGATGTTCATTCAGGCTCTTCCTTTATCTCTTTCTTCCTCCTTTTCACTTCACCCCTCTTATCTTTCTGTCTTCCTCTTTCATTCCTGTGTGAGCTTGAGTCCTGAGATGCTGTCAGTGCTGACAGGTGAAGCAGCAGGGGAGACGGGAGGGCTCGAATGCCAGGCTGCTAGCATGTTAAAGAGGAAAAAAACGCTCACTCCAGTCAACTTTTTCCTCTGGAGGTTTTTGTCAGGTCTTCGGATTTCCTCGAGAGATGTTATTTCTAAAATGAGATAGAATTCCCTCAAGGAAAGAGGATATGCTAAACACCGGCACTGACTTTTTCAATTTTGATGGCATTGCTTTACGTGTAAGTACATTTAAACAACATATCAGTGCACTGAATATCAGAATAGTAACAAGTCAATTATTACAAGGTACATTAGGGCATTTTTTTTAAGTATTTCAGAGGCTGTTCCTTCATCTCTGACCTTGCCATCCAGGTTTGCAGACAGGCTTGACATCAATATGCACAGCCACATCCTCCTTTGCTCTCTTCTGACCACAGTCAAAGGCCGTCACCATAATCTTGTAGCTCTGCTGCTTATCATAGCTCAGCCGCTCTGTGTTTCTGATGTTACCTAAAGGACATAAAAAATAAAGAGGAAATAAAATTAGGATTATTCATTCAAAGAGAAACAGAACCCGTCATGTATATTTGACAATAATAAAGCATGAAACACTTTTCACTGAGCAACGAAAGAAACTGTTTCTTGAAACAAACATAAGTCTTTGTACTTACTGAAGCCTTTTAGTGAAAAATCTAGGTCACGTAACCTTGTATTGCATTGCATATCTAAGACTCTCTGTAAACTATCAACTTAGAGATACTTTTTTTATAAACCCCAGAGGGAAATATAAAAAAAATCCCTCTGTTATTATGTAAATTCATAAAAAAAAACACACAAAGGCCAGAAATACACATGCATGCAAACAGGACTTGCATGCATTAAATGGAGAGGTATCAGGAGGGGCTTGAATCTATGACCCTCTGGTTCCCAAAGCCAAGTCCCAGCTGACTAAGCTACTGCCGCCCCAATTTAAATCACAATGATGGATTAACAGTGCAAGAAAAGTGTGAAATAAAGTTGCTATGGGGCTCTGGATTTTCACAAACATGCATTGAGTATAGCAACTACACAAGGTTAATACTGAGGTGCAACCCACAGCTGGCTAACTTTAATCAATGCTTAATAGTGTTTAATCTTTCAGTTGCTTACTGTAATGTATTAACTTTGACATTGATGAAGTGCCTTTTTGAATACCAGCTGTGGATTGGCTACTGACAGGAACCCTGGAGTATATCTCAAAGTTTTGCATTGCTTTCTGTGTAAGAATGAATTCTGTTTGCAAACTTTCTTGCCTCATACTTTACCCAAAAGGATAAATGAAGTTTTTTATTGGTTTCTTATATTCTTGACTTCATCAATATCTATCTGTTGTGTTGTGGTTTCTGTGCATGATTTGTTTGACTGTGCCCTCATCTAAAGGCTGTGCAATTTTTAGTTATTTATTTGGTATATTAATGTATTATAAAGTGACATGATACTATTACATTAAAAGTAATTGTTGCAGTTTTATGAAGAAAATGTTACAATGAACAGAGTGACTGAGAACAATACACACAGTGCTGTTGAGGATTACTGAGGAAAAACTGTTCTGAAAGAGAAGAGTGATCCGCCTAACTCAGTGAATATGTGCTGCATCACGCAGTCACTTCTGTTGGTTATTGTAATAAAAAGCGGAATCAGCCACAGTGTTTTCATTTTCATACTGTTTTTTATAGAAATGCACTTCTGTTCTTTGGTGTACATCCATAAAAAGAAGACTAGTGCTGTCCATACTGCAAATGATACCCTTTACCATGCTATTTGTGTTAAACTTAGGGGAAAGCACACACATATACCATTAGATTTCGAAACCACATATTTGTGTCTCTCCAGAAGAGAAAGGTATTGACAAATATATGATGGGTGTATTTCTGGCAGCAGGGAAAATGGCCAGACCAGAAGACAGATGATGCATGTTGAACCTACCAAAAATAACTGGATAGATGTGATAATGGAGATAAAAACGGGTGCAATATGTCAAATCTCTGAGACCTGATTTTATCAAAATATTGAAAAAGATAAACATCCATCATTTTTCATCCTTTATTTTTTGTTTTCAGTACTCTTGAGTATCTTAATATTTCACTGTAACATCCAATTCCAATCCAATCCAATTTTATTTATAAAAGACTATTTTAAATAAACACAAAATAATAAACCATAAAATATAATAAAAGACAAAATACTAAAGATAATATATACAATAAAACAGATGAATTACTGCATCTTGCGCACATAAAATCAACCACCTATGTGTTGTTAAAAGCCAAAGAAAAGAGCATATCAATCCAACTTCCACACGCATTTTTATTTATTTATTTAATATTTCCCCCCACCCTTATATTTCACTCTCTCGATGTATATTTAATGCATATTATGTATGATGTAACGATTGTTAATACAAAGCTAACCCTGGAAAATGCAGAAATATAGATTGCAAACAGATTTTCTGTAAATGAAAATGAGGGAAAACAACAAAATATCATAAATGGATCAATAAATGTTTTTAATAAATAATTGTCAATAATTATCTTTCTTCTACCTATTAGGAGCTTGTTTTTAACTGTAAACTAGTAGTAAAACATCACTTTTGTTGTATATGTTGTGCTGCGTTTACAGACTCGTAGAATCTGTGTTTTGTTTAAGATCAGAAAGATATTGTCAAAGGCAAACACATTGAGATCCTGGAGGGGCAGTAACTAATTTTTAAAGGCCATCTCCAGGTTTTGATTTAAAATACAAACTTAACAGATTAGCTTTACAACACAGAAAACTAAGGGCATATGAGTTTGTTTTTTGAGACCAGCTGAACCTCAAGTTTACGATAAGGTGTAGTAACCCACTAATCTTGCTTCATAAGAGCGGCCCCAGGTGGAGTAAGGTCTATTCAACTGTGGCCACAAAACTAATGGTTGGATATTTGTCAAAGTAGACAATACACACACAAACATGGACTGACAGAGAGAGAGAGAGAGAGAGAGAGAAAGAAAGAAAGAAAGAAAGAAAGAAAGAAAGAAAGAAAGAAAGAAAGAAAGAGGAAAGAGAGACTCCAGTTTATTTCATTGAGCACTGGACATTTTATAAACTGGATGCCTTAGACACAAACTTACTCAAGCATGTTTTAGTATTAAGCTGCAACTGTTAACAGTTTTGAAAGACAAAAGTTGGCAGTAAACAATCATTAATATGTTTTTATTTCTCTAATCCAAATCAATTTGTATAAAAGATAATTTCAGGCTGCGTGTTTAAAAACTAAGGTCTGAACAGAGATGCAATGGATTTAAGCGTTTTATGCTTTGGAAAATGGCAGTATGGTTATAGAATATGCATATAATCATAATAATAATATTAGCAGTTGTGGCTGACGAAGATGAGCTAAATTTTAACAATGCAGCAGTGATGTTCATTGTCTTTATTGCTGTGTCCCGACTACAGAGTGAGCTGCTGGTTGCAAATGAATGCTTTACATCTCAAAGAACATCAAAAACAGAAAGAAAACAGGACTAAAGTATTTTTCCAGTTAATTATTAAACACATTACTTATAAGTGAGACAGATACAGATGTTCAACGAGATAAACAGCAAGTTCATAAAAAAAATTGTATTCTTTGTTTGTTACGATTTTTTTTTGCATCAGTCATTGCCATCACAGTCTGTCTGCGGACCTATGAGGACAACTGAAGCTATTTTTGTTGTTTGCATTTTGGAAGGCTGTCACTTTGATTGCTGTCGGAGAGAAGAGGAGGGGAGAGCAGAGGAGATGAAAGGAGAAAGGGGAGGCCAGAGGAGAGGAGGGGCAGTGAGCACCAAATAAAATTAAATTCAGAGCACAGCAGTACAGACAAGAGCTGATGTTGAAATGTCAGAGGAAGAAAGGTGATGAGGTCAGAGTCAGACAGCTCCTAAAAACATCTCCGACAGTGACTATTTGATCCAACCAGCTGGTGTGAACAACATAAAAGGTACTGGATAACCCACACATGCTTCTTATTCAACAACAACTAAGGTGATAGCTGAAAATATAAGACATTTTACTCTTCTTGGTTCATTAGCATCTTTAACATCATCCTCTAAAGATCTGCGGTGCCCTTTGGATTTAGGATTGTCTTAATCTACTGAAATCTAAAGGGACACCAATTTTACACAGGAAGTTCAATTTGTCACAAAGAGTACTACTCCGTTGCACACTGACCTATGTGGCTCTGGAGGGAGATTTCTAAAGTTTGAGAAATAACCCTGATGAATGTTCGACATCTCGCTCATGGCATCAGAGAACACTGGTACTGACGATACAAACCTAATTCCCTCACATCACAAAAGAAAGACATACACAACAATTCACCTCATGAAGTCTGTCTGGGTCAGCAGCAGACACTACACTACACTATATATTATCAAGGTATTATGTTCCAAAAATATGAGCTGCTGACATTACCCTCCGTGTGGTAACTGCAGAGTATGTGTGAGAATGAATCTCTCACTTGGCATACTAAACTGCAGGTGTTTCTACACAGGCAGCCAACTCTGGTGCCATAACACCAATGCCAGCAATCCAAGTGAATAAAAGCTACATTTTACAAATATGATCAATAAAGCAGATTTAAAACTAACTCAAATTACATTGGATGTAGGTAAAGTTAAAACTCTATGTTTATTGATCATCATTGCACATCATAACACAGAGTTGCACAACCAAATGCAGTTGTAGTCCCAAAGAACAAAAAACAAAACAGATCAACTCTTGATTCAATGTCTGGTTTAATTCAAATGTACTTAAACACACTGCAGTGCAGCCTATTTACTTCTATATTTTATCTTGCACTTCCCTCAGTGCACAAAATTGCCCTTTTCTATAAAGTAGGTCTAAACAATACCCCTTGTATCTGAGTTTCTCTCAAACAACATTATTGTGCCCGGGAGGAGATCAAATCAAATGAGCCAGACTACTGTTACAGTGAGAAATAGCCAGGAGGTGAAAACTGAAAAAGCACTGAGACCAGAGCTGGCAACTTTTCAATTGAGTTTGGAGTGAAAATCGGTATCTGTGAAGTCAGTGCATTTATGAATGGGCCGTCTATTCATTACCCACCGCAGGGTAGGTCATCACTCCTCGACCCCAGAATTTTTCTTTTATTTTAAAGCATTTATAGGTAAAAAGCCAAGTCAATAATAATGGTCAGTGATGAATATGTAAGGCTGATCAGCATACTTGCCAACTTTCAGACATCAAAGCCTAAACGATGGGGATTAATCTTGCCGAGTTGTTGAAGTTGGTAATATTTGTAATTAAGTTAATTGTCCTGACAGTCATTTGAAGGCCGCAGGTATCTGTTCCATCTGAAGTCTAGTTACTAGTTACATTGTTTGCAACCTAAAATAACCACAAAACCCCACATGCTTACTGTATGTGCACATCATTATGATTAATCATTCTACACCAGCGTGTCAGAGAGCATAACATTGACAACAGTTCACACAGAAAATTAGAAATCACTTAAAATTTCTCACTTACTCCTTCAGGACCGTCTGTCTGTTTTCACCCTGTGCCCGAGTGAGCTAAAGGAACCTCAACACAAAACTGTGTGTTTAAGAGTTTTTTCCCCCTCTTTCTCAGTTTGGCCCGAGTCAGCTGCAGCTGAGCTTATTTCAGATCTAAATATCCTTGACCATATGGATCATTCTTATCCTGCTGTAATATTATTTCAACACAAGTTTTGCAAGCCAGTCCCCCACCACCACCACTGAAGGAATACATTCCTCCTGCTATTTCTCCCACTTCTCATGACATTGCTCCTCTTGAGCTCTTATACTATGAGGTAAGAGTTCCATATCAAAAATGTTCGTACAATTTTCAGCCATCTTGTGATGGTGGTTCTGCCTTGTGCCATTTCTGTGTAATAGCCTTCTTACAAGCTGCTGATAAGATTTTTTTTTCTCTTCACACAATATCTCCTGTCATAATACCTAAGTATAATTAGGTATATCATGTCCCAGCATTCTGACAATTGCCATATGGACATTTCTGAACAACAAAAAACTGTGCAATATCAGGACATAGTTAAAACACATGGGTATGGTCTACATTTACTACAAATATTTACTCATTGTCATTTTGAGGGTAATAAAGAACCTAATTACATTCTTCCAACAATGTTCTTTCCAAGTAGGTGAGGATTGTGCAGGCTGTTCCAAAAAGGTAACCATTCATCTACTGAAATATTCACACCAAGTTATATTTTCAAGTTAATTAGTTAATTTCCTTTAGAGTTTGATATAATGTGGACATAATTCTAAATTTTATTTCTCAATAAAGTCTTTTAGTTGTAAATATTTTAAGTGGTCCTGGTAGTTTAATGGATACTTGTCTCCCAGCTCCTGGAAACTCACAACTCTCCCATATTTAAGTACTGTATTTTTGCTGTTATTCCACTTGGAATCGCTGTTTGAACCTCGAGAGAACCCTGAATTAAACGTCTGTCGTAGTCTACCCATCAAATTAGCCTGAGCTCTTCTACTTATAAAGTATTTGGCATCCATGTGAGTCAAACTAATAAATATGACCATGAGAGAGAAAGAAAGAGACACAGATAAGAAAGTGATATGTGCTTCTCTCTGATCTATTGGACACACACACACACACACACACACACACACACACACACACACACACACACACACACACACACACACACACACACACACACACACACACACACACACACACACACACACACACACACACACACACACACACACACAGCCCTCTAGCATCACTTCAGTCTGGATTGTGCTGCACTCAGAACAGCACAGTGTAGATGTGGAAGCTCAGGGAGAAGCAGCACGAATCCCAAAGCGGATATCTTATAGGCAGATATGTTCAGCTCTCAATGAGAAATAAAACACTCTCCACATAACTAGAACTGGTGTTAAGCCACAAACGAACAAAAGAAAACAGAAGCTAAAGGGAACTGAAAATGGATTTGTCAGAGCTATACACTGATGAAAAAGCTACCTCAAAGACAGAAAATATATTGTAATAAAAAAGGGTATCAACAACAGCTTTTCTTTCTCCGACTGTATTTCTGGAGGTGTATTCACTGATTCATTAATCTGGAGTACATCCATAAACACAGGTGAAATGCCTACTGTATATACAAACAACATTAAAGGTTTAAAGCAGTTGATGGATTTACAAAATCTTTCACCTCCCAGCACTTATAAACCTCCACTTAAAATCATCATTTTTTTTACACAAAGTTGGTTTCTATTCACTGTTTGCTCCACAATTTATCTGTAGATTTGTTCATCTCATTGGTCTATCATGTGTGACCATATGTTCATACAAGGTTCAGATGGGATCAGAGCCAAAGAATGGTTTTTAGCTTTCATCGATTTGCCATGCTGTTTGTGTTCGGCAGGAGCAGCACCACCACTTTTCTTGTATTTTAAATCTACAACATGTCCAAGTAAGGTTCAAACATAAAGTAATTGAACCTTAAAATGACTCTTTTGTTGCAGCTGAGAAAGCAATCTAACCTCAAGGTCCATTTGGTAGCTGCTGATGCTAAAATTTAGATTTTTTTCCTGGGCACTGTAAGGACTTATCATCCATGTTGGCTTAAAGGTCCCAGATCGTAAAAAAATAGATTTTCATGTCTTAAAGCACGTTGAAGTGCAGTAAAAATACTGTGTAAGTATTCAGAAACTGTGCCACGATTACCAGGTATGTAGTAGTTTACCCTTATGTCTGTGTGAATGAATGGAACCTGGACTCTGTAAAGCGCCTTAAGTACTGAGAAAGGCGCTATATAAATCCAATTCATTACAACTATACTATATATAGGTAGATTTTGCACTACAGTACTCTTACAGTCAATGGATTACAGCTGCAATGATGGTACATAAATGCAGAGAGCTCAGATGTGCAAGACACGAAAATGCTGACCAATAAGAGCAGACTGCTTTTCAAAAAAGGGGGCTTAAAGATACAGGCACTAAAACTGAGCCTTTTAGGCATACAAGTATATTCAGACAGTGTGTATGTATTTCTTTAGCATTAAAGCATGTAAAAACTTTCTAGTAGAAACCCAAAATACAAGTATGAACCCGAAAAGGAACACACTATGTCCCCTTTAGAAGCAGCGGTTCAAAGTTCATTCTTAAAAATGACATGCTGTATAATTTTGCGTGTCACATGAATAAAGGCCCTTCAGTGTAATTCAATTTAATCCAGACACAAACTGACTCTCGCTGTGCTATCCTAGTTTCTCCCTCTCTCTCAGACAAATACTTCACACCTAATCACATCAGAGTTTATAACTGTGGTCCAATCTCTCATTCAGCCAAATCAGATTCAAACAGACACAGAAAGGCACACACACTTACCATTGCGGTCTATGGCAAATGGCGTCCCTGCAGTGACAATCTCATAGTTGCAGATCTGGCTATACTGTGGTGAACAGTCTTGGTCCCAAGCTTCCACCTGCAACATTATAACATTCATTTTCCTCACAGTTCTTCAACAACGCCAAATGGACTAAAGCAGGGGTGTCAAAGTGATCCAGTAAAGGGCTCTTTACTGGATCACTTTGACACCCCTGGACTAAAGGCAATCACAATCTCCTACTTTTTTTTTAACCAAATGAACATTTTGTGGCATTGTTGAACAATCTTAAACTGCGCATTTATCTGCCCGTTAATTTTAAAAGTAAAATAATGATGCAAAATGTAACCAGGGTTCTCGCTCTTTTAAAGAGATCATTTCTCAGTATTTTTCCAGGACATTTTCAGTGAGGATCTAACTGGTATGACAGGCAATTTTATTTATTGTGTCATATTATAACAAAAGTCATCCCAGGGCACTTTCCATATAGAGTACATGAAAAGATTACAGTCCCAACAAGATTACCCAAGAGCCAAGGAAACAGTTTCCCAGGTTTTCCAGCATGCTTGGGAACCCTGGTAGCAGAGCCATCTAAATAATATTAAGTTTAAAAAATAATATCTAAATACCTGCAAAATGCTGTCGTAAATTTTGCCCTCTGTTACAGATGCCTTGTAAAGTGGCTCCCGAAACACGGGGCAGAACTCATTGACGTCATCCACCTGGATGTGAACCACGGCCCTGGGAGAAGGAAAGAAAGAGGGAGCACAGTAGGAAAGATGCAAAAAAGTTGAGTGGAAATGATTGATGGAAAAAAGGAAAATAAAGGACACAGGGAAAGAAGAGATGGATGGAGGAGAGAAGGAGAAATCACTGTCAGAGATGATTACAATTATAAGAGGAAAACAGTTTCTGTGCTTATAAAGAACATAGATTTTTTCTGAAAAATAGGATTGAAAAGAGGTGATTAAAATGTACCTCACCTAAGGTCTTGTTTATTGTTATTTATTCTTTGTGAAATGGTTTCCAATTATCATCAAATCAAACTTTTATTTAACAGTCAGATCCTACAAAGAGACACATTGTTTTCCAAGGTTCCAGTTTTTTCTTCACTATCTCCTTCCTTCTTCGTCTGACGCAAACACACACATAAACACAATCTCATCTGTTGGAAGGAACTTCTTTTATTAACTTTGCATTCTGATAACATTTGTGCACTGAAAGTATATTAGTGAAGCAATAATTCAGATCATATCAGGACATTTTCTTTGCTGGTGACCTTCTCCTCTGACAACAACTTGCAGTGTATCTGAAGAAGCACATCTGGCTAGTTAATGGCATAGCTTAATAATGAGGACTATTTAGAATGTCATGCAGTGATAATGTCTCTCACACACACACACACACACACACACACACACACACACACACACACACACACACACACACACACACACACACACACACACACACACACACACACACACACACACACACACACACACACACACACACACATTCATCATCCACTGGTGAAAAACATCACAGATCCCTGAGCTGATAAATGTATCTCTCTCTCTCCTCCTCTCCCCCTAGTACCAAGCCTGCAGCTTTTTTGCAGCTCCTTGTATCTGACCAGGGGGTTTGATTTGTTGCTGTCCATGCCAATCTGCCCGTCTGTCAATCTCATTCACATAGCACTGCTACACATATACTAGTAATAGGCCATTAGGGGGACATATCCTGAAAGCAGAACTGCAAGTCTCCGCTGTCGTACTGAGTTCTTGGGACAAAGAAAAAAGAAAAAAAGAAAGAAGAGAGCATAGAAACAGCCAGGACAATATCGAATTATAGTTTAAAGTTATTTTCCTCAGAACTTTGAGCTATGAGTACAAAATGTACAGTTTTTTATTTTGTAGCAAACACTTGACATATTGGTATGTTTACTTATGAACTACTTTTAAAGGAATGGATTATTGGATAATATGTATTAAGAGAGATATAAGTTACAGTATGTCTGCCTGTCATGTATAGGGCCATGATTGCATTTTCTCTTTGTATAGACAACGAGAAATGTGACTCCAGTGCTACAGCAGGACTAGGTCGTATATGTGGATCTTACAAACAAACATACACACACACATACTCCAACACAGTCCTCTATCCAGGGTCTTGAAACCACAGGTGGATTGTATAGATGATTGAAGGGATGCTCTAAGAATGCTTTTTCAAAGGTGATTTTAACTAACTTACTTTCAAAGTTGTCAGTTTGTTGTACTGTTCAAACAACACAACTTGCGGTCTTGTGTCAGGAGTCTTGAAGTTGTTGTGGTTTTCACACCACCAGAAGGAATCCCTTGTGTGTGTGTCTGGTCATCTAAACTGGAGCACTTGCTCTGATAGCTTGTCGCATCAAGCACAGACACACAGAAATGATAATGGAGCCGTTGTTTGAATAGAGGAGACATTGCTATTAGATCATTTTTTTAATGTTTAAATATTTGAGTGTTTACACTCACGTAACTAACTGTGTAGCGATGGATCACCTATCTGAAATCTCAAATAGGTGAGATAGAGATATGGATACACTTTTGACCTCTTCATGGTTGTGTCAACAAGTTCAGATCAATTTGAGTCGTACTTGCAAATGATACAAAAACCTGGGCGAGCATCCTATCCTTCCCATGTTCATTTGTATAAAATGGGTAGGAAATACACCAGGAACATCAGTATAATGCAGTCTAGCCCAGTAGTGAGATGTTTTATAATTGCATTGTTGCATTGCATTGTTAAGTTGTTAACATTGTCAGGTGTAAATTCAATACATTTTTAATGCTGGGTTTAAAGAGTTGCTATGGTATCATATCTTTCTCTTTATGTTGGTGAGGCTCAAACTAGGGTCAAGTTTTCCTCTGTTTTTCATGTTAGGATTTGTGAGAACTTAATAGGACAACACATTTGTAACTTTGGAGTTATATATTCATCTGTAATGTGCATAATGTTTCTGTTACTCGTCCGCCCACTTTAAATCAGAATTAAATTGACAGCCAAACAAGTGAAACTTGCTAAGATAATGACTAATTAGCAGTCTTCGACAGATTTAATACAGGGTTTGAAGATGATTACCGTTATATGTATATATATATTTTCAAAGTTGAGTTTTAAGCAGCACAAAAGAAGGTGTCAGAGATACTAGTAGTAAGCCTCATACAACCTGTAAAGCTAAAACAAACTACAAAGTTATAACAGATTGAAGTGGTATTTCTTCATCATCTTATCAGAAATTGAACATTTCAGCTTCAGGCAAAAAGAATGTGGTGCAGGGAAGTGTATTTTATTCTATTACACTGCAACATAATCCTTTGGCAACTGGTAAGATCCCAAGTGATTTGATGAATCACACTGATCTGAATGAGATGCAATGCAAACATATGTATACAATATTAGGGCTTACCATGTGGTTATTTCATGTACACCATTTATTTATTGAATTACCAGAAAACATGTTATATCCTAATATATGTTATTACCGAGATATGGCCTATATCAGGGAAGAAAGATTTTGGCCATATCGTCCAGCCCTGATTACACATTGGACAACAAGGTGTTGAAACCAAGTCATCATTCGAGCAGGAAAACACAAAAGAACATGCTTGACTAAATCTGTCTTATTGACGGCTAAACATATACCCACAACACATTGACAGACACCGGTTAACTCACTTGTGGGATTTCTTCCAGTCGGCCCCGCTGGGTCCGGCCCCACAGTCGTAGGCCTGGATTATGAAAGTATACTCTTTCTGGCTCTCACAGTCCACAGGGCTACTGGCCTGCAGGACTCCCTCTCCTGATGTGCGATTCAACACCACTGCCTCAAATGGAGCATCCTGACCATAGATCTTAAAGGCACAAATCTCCCCTAAAAAGACAAGAAAATATGCATAAATGATGTGATGTTTTATTTCTACAATTACATTCACGAAAGAAACAAATAAAGGCAGCACTTTTGATAATACTGAAAGAAAGAGGGAAAGAATTAAATAAAGTGAAAATGAAAAGTACCAGCACTTTAAACACTTTTATTTTTAGACAATTTCGAAGATGAAAGAAGTTTGTGTGAGCGTTGGACATGTTCAATACCCCTAATGTTTATCCCAGAGAAAAAGAGAAATGAACCACAAGTTTTAAAGAAGAAACACAACAGGCTTCAACACGTCTGGGTGCTTACTATGGAGGCAATCAGCACATTAACTATCAGACTTAAAGTGAGAAATTAAATCTGAGAATGCAATAAATTTCCGCTTGAACAAAATTACGGACATGGGAAACATTTCTACTAAGTGCACATTATTCGTTCACTCATAACATCCCTGGTAAAAGCTTTAGTTTGCTGCTTTATTTGTTTCTTCTTTTATTTATTCCTGTCATTTTCTTAAACCCAGCAGTAGCTCCCAAATAGTTGGGAGTGAGACTGGATCAAATCATGGGTAACGAGGTAAAAACCTCCATAACAGTACATACTGCTGACATTTACTTTCAATTTCAGTTACTGGACAGTGATCTTTGTTTGCACAAGCTGCTCACAAAACCACAGATACAGCTCCTGGGGTGTAGAAGAGAGAAAACTAATCCCTGATGTGTGTCAAACTGTGCCAGCTCAACAAAAGATGAAATTTGTAGTGGTCGACAGATATGGGTTCAATTCTGGGGACGCACAAGCAATTGCAAAATTGACACAAGTGGGAGTACTAACTTCATTTCACAGCAGCCAAACTGAATAGGCTGACTGAAGTCATTTTTGGTTAATCTGCCTCATGAGATCGGCATTGGTCGATGACGATTAAGTAAAAAAAAAAGAAAAATTCCTCAGATAAATTGGTCTATCACAAGAAATTTGTTGTGTCCGCAGAGTGTTCTAAAATACGCACTCGGGTGAAATCCCAACATAATTGTGCAGCTTTTGCAAGACCTGCAGAAATAAGACAAAAAAAACCTAATATTTAAATTATTTAATATGCATACATTGCCGCAAAATTGGCCCTTTCAACCCAAATGGGCCTTGTGGCAAACATGCATAAACAGTCCAATTCACAATGACACACTTAAAGGTAAACTATAAGCCTCTTCAGAGAGTTGGAAGTAATGAATGACATTTACAGTGGCTGTCCTATTCAAATCCTACCATCTTCTTTTACATTGTGAAGGTTTGAAAACACCAACAGCACTGACACTGAAAAATGAAATCAAAAATATGTTTTCTGTCACAATTAAATTACTTGCCTGAAGTTTTGAGAAATGCCTCCACACCTCACTTGTGAGGACTTGTGGCTGTGTCTGAAATTTTCATTTTTCTTTCTCTCTGTGCCTC
Organism: Echiichthys vipera; assembly: GCF_963691815.1. Lineage (NCBI taxonomy): Eukaryota > Metazoa > Chordata > Actinopteri > Perciformes > Trachinidae > Echiichthys > Echiichthys vipera. Next base: position 18,563,418 of record NC_139840.1, on the reverse strand, counting down.
TGTTCTCTGTTTCATTGTTCACTGCCTACTGTGTTCTTAGGCGCAGAGGCAACATTTTTACTTTGCAACACAATCAAAAGCAAAAAGCAAATTGCATTGAGCAAAAAATAGTGGAAAAATGGCATGTTTACGCTGTAAGACGGACAGCTGACAGATGGCAGTTGCAAGCGATGCACAATTTATGGTGCTTCAGCAACCGCCATTCATTCTATATGAATTTGCCCCTGAGTGCAATGTCTTTGTCTAGTGTGTGTTTGTGTTTGTGTGTGTAGATTTAGTTACGAGTCTTGAATCATCTGTGCAGTTTATCCCCTGCACAAGTGTTCATTTCAGGGATTTGGGAAATCTTCTTCCACAGGGAACAAAAAGCTGTAGCGCTCTGACCCTGTGCTGGCTGATATCTCTCAGAACATAGTGGGACACAGCAGAGACAGAAAGCTTCCTTGCGGTGGGAGTTCTGCTGCAGGCTCAAACACTACTGACAAATATAAAGAAAAGGTTCCCTTTTCGCCACTAGCTTCTTTTCCACTTCTGTCCCCCTTCATCTTCATATCCCACTGTGATGTGCACAGTCTTTTATTTTCTCTCTCTGACTTCCTTTTAACCTGATTCAACATTTTTACACCCCTTTCTTGGTGAAATAATGATAAAGCCAAGCACAGTGGGCTTCAAGGTTTGATCCAAGACCAGTTTTTAAAATGCCTAGCCCCTTTTAGGTGTTGTCAAGATGAAGGCCCCCAATATGGCTGTGTGGTGTGTGATGTGTATTTATAGAAAAATGAGAATAAACACAGCAGGTGGTATGGAAGAAAGGTGATAAGCATGGCCTTAATCATGCCCGCACATACAGACAGACAGAGCAAATATGGTCTTAGATGGGACCAAAGGGAAAGGAATCTTCTTTGAAAATACCAGTGATTATGATATACTGCTGCATCACTTATACATAAACTTTGACTTAGTGGTGGGGAGCAGGAAAAGGTACTTCCACATAATAGTTTGGGGTTGGATGCAAACCCATTTTCCGCTCCATCTACTGTGGCAAATTCATTTTTCTGGTTTACATTTTACAGGAGAATGTAACAGAGTCATGGAGTGGAGGAAAGATAGAGAGAGTAATAGAAGAAGAGCGGGAGAGAGAGATGAGGAGGAATGTGATGTGCCAATGTATATGTAAATGGTAATGACAAAGATTTCAGACTAATTCCTACTGTGTCAGCAACTGTGAACTTTAAGCATACACATACACACTTTCTCTCCTGCCATTTAGTTTGCTTCTCACCAACCCCCAACCAGAGGGAACACTATAATTCCACCCTGTTGTGGTGTATGGATGAAGTGAAGTCTAATCTTTTGGCCTATACGTCATGAGGAAAAGGGGGCTCTTTTCAAAGTAAACATCATAGATTTTTGCTTCGGGGAATTGGCCTGTTGCCATGACAGATTGAGAGCGAAGTGGGAGAGTCAGCAAAAAATGGTTCGATAATAACATTCATCTAAAATAGATGGTACTTCACTGAAAGCTGGAGCAGCATAAACTGCATTGACAGAAAAATGTCAAGTTGTCAGGGAACATGCATTTCATGGGATGTTAAATAGCCAATATAATGGAGACGGACAAGATGAATACAGTTTAGGAGAAAATGATGCTACAACATTGTCAAAAGGAGCCAAAGTTACCGTAAGTAACAGTAGTTGACAGAGTATTTCATTTCTTACAAGCTTTTTTTAAAATTATTTTTAAATACTTGTAGGATTTAACAATTGCTTTCACTTCATTTTTTTTATATGCATAGCTGTTTTTTGCTATGTCAAATGTTAGGAATGAGGATTTAATCTCAAAACTCCAAAGTCTAACTGGCTGAATCAGCTTTACATATTTTCCTGAAGCCCATTTTCATAGATATACTGCGTGCCGCTTGGCATTACTCTCACGATTTTGTGAGCCTGTTTGTATTGATCAAAGTAAAAAAGCAAATCACCTATGCTGTATAAAACTTTAAGCTCACAACTTAATTCGATCGAACTAATTTCCATTAAAATGACCTCTACAACTACATCCAAATAGTGTCAAATTAAACCAAAACGATTTATTATAATAATATTAATGAACAAAAGAATAATAAAAACTTGTTAACTTACATCAAGGCACTACTCGAAATAATTCAAAGCAGAATTAGAGTTGTTCGTACAAGTTGTAAATTAAAAGAAACACTTTCATGATCAGTCTAAGAGGACTTCTACATTGCTTGCATTTCTGAATTTTCCCATGTTCTCTTTACGGATCAGTATTTTTTTCTGTTTGTTGGCTGTCGTGGCTCATAAATTGTCTTTGTGTACGATATTATTTATAACATTTAATGACATTCAACAACAACTTCAGTAGTTTTTTCGAAGAAACTTTCTAAATGTACAAAATTAAGCGATTAAATAAAATCAGCCTTATTATTACTGAGTTTAGTAATCTTTTGTCTCTGTTTATCAAGACATGTTTACAATGCTCTTAACTAGGCTAAAATGAACTATGAATAGATCATTTAAATTGAACAAAACAATAAATACAGAAAAATGTATTCGTATTTCAATACAGCAGAAAAAGCACAGGTGTTACTATCAACATAAATGAGGGCTCTGCTTCATTAAAGCACCTCAATACACCAGCATGCATGAACCATTAATTTAAGGTTATTCCTTCAGACCTGTGATTAAGACAGGTCAAAATGATGGAACCTTAACAGTAATTCACAATGAGAACCTAAACGTAATGTGAATTTAAGCTAGCCCCTTGTCCCAATTCACAATTTCTACATCCCTGATTCCTCTCCTCAACTCATCCTCACGTTTTAGTCCGGCCCAGGAGACACACGAGCAGAGGAGATGAGGAAGAGACACGATGAGAGAGGAGTCGAGGCAACAGGCATTTAACAAAATGAGACAAGACAAATCCTTGCCGTGGAGCAGTCTCTTTAAAACGACCTCAATTAAAAATAACGTGTGGCATTGAGGATCTGTCAGATGGGCACTGTCTGTCGGAAAATCCGGAAAAGAAAAAGAGCTAAGGAGCAACGTTTCAGTTAAGATGTGACTGACATACTGTGAAAACTTCTAAACTGCAGGTAAACCATTATAGTAATATAAACAGGGTGAGAATAGTCATGAATCTCTGTTTTGAATTAACAGGGCTGATCTTAGAAACAAGGTACAAAAGAAGTCCACACTATAACTTCACCAACATGCTCATTAAAACACAAGCAAGACTCAATGTATTTTATAATAAGACAAACTGGGGTCATGACCTCTCATTTAAATAACTGTCTTCATCTTCGACTGGTGGTCTTGGGCGTTTCACCCCCTGATGTTAGGAAGACAATTATGTAAATAGAGAGACTGCTTGAAGCTTTTTGGGTTAAAGGTGAGGTACAATTATCTATCATCGGCATGAAAATGAAAGAATATGTCACGCTGTCCAATGACGTGGCCCGCAGGTAACATGACTGGTAACAAATTAGGGTGAGGAATGAAACCTTGAACTTATGTGGAGTGACAAGCGAATACTTCACCAATTAGTGTCCTACAAAAGGAAAAATCAGACATCTTTAGATTTTAGCAGTTAATAATGTGATGTACTGTATCACCTTACATCATGATTGAGATTCTGTGACCCGCACAGCAAAATCTAAGATGACTTCCAAATTACTGAAAGTCTCCAGTGAACCCTCTTTCTCAGTCAAGCTTCAACAGAGAAAGAGGAAATGTAATCATGTTAATTCCTCTTCTTAATCAAATACTGTTGTGACTCCATCTGGTGTGTCTGTGCACGATTGTGTGTCTCTGTGTAGAGCACTAGATATAAAAGCTCCTGTATGAAGATTTGACTCTGTGTGTGTGTGTGTGTGTGTGTGTGTGTGTGGAGCTGTAAGACCTTGATTAAAGTGAGTTTCTAAGCAGACCAGAGTATCAGAAGGTTTTAAGCCGATTCCTTCACTCCCCTGCCTTTAGTACTGAGCTCACACTCAACACTCACCCCTGTCCATCTCAATTAATCACTGGCTTACACTTCACCCTGCTGCTGACCCACAGATACACCCGACTACACACACAAACACATGCACACAATAAACAACATGGGAACACACACATGCAAACAAATACTGTATGTTATGCACAGTTAGCTCCAAAGATACACATCATGGATAAAAAATGAACATTATTTTGAGGGTAAAGGCCTTTATTACAATGTCTCAGATCTTAATGAGACATACATTATTGTATTGCCATTGTATTAATGCAGCTTTTGCTTTGCTTTGTGTTTTTTCATGCTTAAAGCCAAAAAGTATAGCTCTATTTATACAATATATCTCCTCTTTCTGGTTGTGAGGTTGGCTGTAAATGACAGGACATGTGTTGTAAATCTTCTCCTGCTCTTTAGACAGGAGAACCAACTTCTCAATTTGTTAGAAGCTTAAAAACTTCTTCCTGATTGAATAGGTTTGCACTGTCATGGCAGCCTTAGACTGTACTTTTATGGACATTGGCCCTCATTTATCAAAAGAACGTACGGCAGAAAAACGTGCGTACGACCATTTCCTGGCAAACATCGGCATTTATCAATTTGGACGTGAGCGGGAGCTACAATCAAATCTCACGTCAGGTCTGAGATCATGTACGCACATTTGAGCCTGTGTATTTGCGGTGCAGCTCAGCAAAATCTGGCTGAATATAATGAACAAACCTCAGCTGTCATTAAGCATAAGCAGTCAAACATTAATAACAGATCAAAACGGATTCTTAAAAAGAATAAAAAAAACTAAAATTGTGGTTGGAGCAATTGATTGTACTCATGTGCGTCTGAAGGCACCATCTATGAATGATTACGCATTCATCAATCGCAAAAACTACCACTCGATAAATGTACAGGTGATTTGTGATACCAAGCTATCGCTTTTTAACGTGTTGGCCAGGTGGCCAGGGGACACATACGATTCTTTTATATTTTAAAACAGCTCGTCTCCAGCCCCCCGCGAACCCGACAGGGACAAGCGGTTGAAGATGAATGAATGAAAAGGAAAGCGCACTGCAGAGCCAAAGTCATCTCCTCGGTTAGTGGCTATCCTTGATAAATTGCATTAAATCAAACAAGGTATCAGATGATTAACATGTTGGTATGGTTCTTCTAGGTGACAAAGGTATCCTCTAAGGGAATAACTTATAACCCTGCTGGCAAACCCCGCTACAGAGCAGGAGCGCAGGTTCAGCAGTGCGCACACACGCACACGGGTCACAGTGGAGCACTGCTTCGGGTTGACTGCCTCCGTTATTCTTTTCCATACAGCGTTTTTATGGGCCCCTTTTATTCTACTATGAAGACTGCCAAAAAGCACATCTTTATTTTGCTCCATCTCGGATGTCAGGATGCAGATCTGTGTGTTGGAAACCTTTCTTTTCTAACCAGTGTTTCATGTTTGACCTCAGTGGGCGAGGCCTCCGAAACCAGGAATATTTAAGGGCGTAACATTTTAATGACGATCGAATTCAGCCGCCGCATTTATCAAGGCCCGCTCATTCGTACACTGAGATTGGTCAGATACGAATGTTTCATAAATCACACGTTGGTCCTTTCCTACGACCAATTCTGCGCTCAGATCTGCGCCCGTTTTCACGCAAGATTGATAAATGAGGCCCATTGTGTTTAGGCTCCCACTGTTTTATGCACACTGAATTACGAGTTTTATTGAGTAGACCAGTACAATCAAATGCAATTCAATACATACATACATACAGAACTACATACATGTACTGTATATATACAGGAGACAGAGTATTAAAAACGGCTCTCTTTATAATGCATTCCAATAACACAACAAATCCTCCGCCCCCAAACCAAATCCTGATTAGGGTCCCCAAAGAGTCTAGGGCTGGCCCTGATGACCATAAAAACAAATGAGCGTTCACAGCCTTCCTCTAAGGTTTTCTCCTGTTGGCTTTGATGGGATTTTCTCTGTACTGTCTCAAGGTTTTTGATGAGGACACGATGATGGCACTGAGCAGCAAGCGGTTAACTGGAGGATAAAGCTGCATTCACACTGACGGCCAAAATACATTGGGAGCGGATGTGGCGCGACACGGCTGCTTCAGCATGCCTGCAGCAGAGCGGGTCCATTATATCCACCTGAAGCTGCTACACAGACCACAGAAAATGAAAGATGTGAAAGTGCCAAACGGCTCAACTCCATTTTTATGTATTTGTCTACAAATAAACCCTACAATTATCACCTTGCAGTTGTATGCCTCTGCCAACCGGTCAAATGACAGTTTATATCCAAACTGTTCAGACCTACGTATATGTAGAGGAGAATTGAAGGAATTTAACAAAAGATATTAAGTGTATTTTTTGTCTAAACATTTCACACACACACATGTTCAACTTGGCAGCACAGAAAATCTAAGCAATCACCACAGTTTCAAGATAAGTGTCGCTGTACAGTATCTGACCAAATGTCTCCCCCCTTTCTCCCCCCTGTTCCTGAGTTATGGCGCCAAATGATGGACCGAAACAATAAGATATCCCAGGTAAGTTGACCATTGATCTTTCGGATATAAAATGGTATCATTTTATTCTATTATACACATGAAATGTGAAATATTGTCATAATTACTGTAGGAATGCTTGAGTTGTGGCCAAAAATGCCTTTTGTGGGTGACCTTGACATTTGACTACAAAATCTAAAAATCTGTGCCACAGTTGTGGAAAATCCCTCCAGGGGTTCCTGAGCTATCACATTCACGAGAATGGGAAGGATGGACAGACAGCCCCATAACATAATGCCACCGCTGTCAACGGCTCGGAGGCATAAAAACGCAGCATCCTGGGGCATAAAGTTGAAACACGAAGGCAAAAAACAAAACACAAGCACTTACCCCCGGTTGCCTGGGAGTTCATGTACTGTCAGCTGTGCTCCTGCACACAGCACAGTCTTTTCTTTCTTTCTCTGTCTAGCTGCTGTGAGTTGAAGCTACCTTCAAGTGCAGTTTGAAATGCCAAGAGCATAAAAATGCTCAGACAGAACACAATTGTGAAACATCAAGGCTATTTGTGCTGCATTGGGGGGGTTAAAGTACCCACGTACACAGCAGGGCTTCACACAAATGGCCTATTTAAGTGACACTCCCATCGAATCAATTCTGTGTCGAATCGCTGTAGTGACTGAGCCTATGTCAATACAGTGGTGCCTCTGTAGATTTGTCACTATCTGACGTATGGTTTTTTGAATCTATACTCATATATATATATATACACTATTTGAGACCAAAAGAACTGGAGAAAAATTTGAGAAAAACTAAATATCCATTTGCTACATGAACACACAACATGATCTGTTTAAAGATCTGCATGTGCACACAAAGTCTCTCACTCTTTGATACCAATGTATATATATACGGTATTGACTGAAAACAACTCTTTACACCGACACACAAAACAAATCAAGAATGGCCTATAGGCAGCATTCAAATAATTTATGCGTCTGACGACATAATGTTGTCACCAGCATCTATTTTCCCACCTCATTCCCATCCAGAAAACTCCACAATCAAGTGTTATTATTACTGTAAGAACAGGCACAGGTAAGTATTCACACAATGCAGCTTGTTTATGTGCATTGGTACATGTATTTGTTGACTGGCACAGTCAAAGCAGGCTCACAGTCAGTTAAAGAGAGACATGCGGGAGCAATTCATCACCGTCTCACTGGGCTCCTTCAGATAGCCGGCCACTTCCTAATTGCATTTGGGAGATTGTCGCACTATCCACTTGACCTTAGGGTGACAAATCAACAATTTCACACGCAGGCACGCGCGCACACACGCACACACACAAACAAACAAACACACACACACACACACACACACACACACACACACACACACACACACACACACACACACACACACACACACACACACACACACACACACACACACACACACACACACACACACACACACACACACTTTGCAAGTTATCTATTCACCCAGGACTGCCGGTAACTTGGACAACACAATATAGCAGTGGTGAGAATTCAATAATGCAGACAATACACATTCATTCTGCTGGGGGCTTTGGTGGTCTGCTGTGCAATTAGTGTTAATTGCAGCTTCTGAATTTGTGGGATTAGAATTCATCGGATGAACTGTGGCTGTCAGTTTTGCCTGTTAATTGAACTGCGTGAAGATGTAGTTGTGTGACTTAAATGCTGAAGCACTGAAAAGCCCTTTTCACATTACATTAAATTAGCTGACAGTTTTATCCGAAGCGACTTACAATAAGTGCATTCAACCTTGATACCACCCAAAAAAATGCATGAATCGAGTTCATAAAAAATCATCAAATAAGTGCTTTAAGAGAAGGTTTTAAAAAAGGATACATATAGTATTTTTTTAATTAAATCATGGGCCTAGATGCAGTCTGAACAGGTGAGTTTTCAGTCTGCAACAGAAGATGTGTAAGGTTTCTCCTGTCCTGATTGTCAGTATGGAGCTTGTTGTCAATAGACAAGTGTTGAAAACTGACAAAAAGGAGAGGAGTGTTAACCGCTGAAGTCTGGCACAACAATGAATAGTTTAAGTGCGGCTACTTGTGACTGAAAGATCATGGATTTGAGTGTCATAACAAGACTGTGAAATAACTTACAGTCAGCTAGGGGCTTAACAACACATTTCTCCAGTGAATTATGTAAACAGAAAAAAGGTAAAAAGGTTGTATGTCAAGTTAAGCAGGAAATTGTGCAAATTGTGTGTGGGTCTGGCAGAGCACATCAAACGTTGGACCACAAAGCAAGCCTGGTTTTTCACTTCAGCTGTTTACAGAATTTAAAAAGAAAACTCAGGGCATGAGTATGACAATAGAGCTCTCATGCCCTGGCCGTGAATGGAAAAAGAACACCAGAGACATGAGCACTGTGGAGGATACCACTGACATGTAGTACAGGAGAGGTCAAAGAGATACAACGAAGCGGCAGGGGAGATAAAGGAGGAGGAGGGGGAACGATAGAGAGATAACTACACTGTCGGAGATATGTAATGCACTTATAAATATCACTATCAACCTTTTGAGAACCTCAGCGTGCTTACCCTCCTCTTCCTCACCTTCTCCTCCCCATGTGTCTTCCCACTTCCTCTGTAGCAGACTGCACAGCAGTGAGCAATTATTCAGCTCTTAACATCAGCACTGAGATGTACCACTCAACCTTGCCCTTCCTTACCCCTGACTTACTCACAGACTCTTGTTTCTTCCCTACTCTCTCTCTTGCCTCTCTCTCACCGAGACTTGACTACTGTAACTCTTTCCATTATGGCATCAACCAAAAGTCATTTTTCCGTAGGTAACTCGTTTCTGCTAGTAGCTTCCTACTGGTTTTAACAGACGAAACATTGTGAAAACTTTGACCAGGGAAGAAGTCAGTAGGTGTCATCCTCTGGTGGCCATAAATGTCTGTATAAATTCTAATCTTTGTTGATTTCAGTAGTTATTGATCAGTGGACTGACTGGCAAAAATCAACATCCATGGAGCCATTCCAATTTCATGTGTTAGGAGTTAGGTGTCCCAGGTTCTTCTTTCTCTTCTATACTTTTTTTGTCTTGTGGGTTGATTTTATGTTTAGAGATTGTTGAGGTGGTGTGGTTAAGCTATGAGTAATAAAAAGCACAGAAGGAAATTCAACGAGGTGAACGCATCACTGAGACGCTCACAGTGGCAGAGTCAAACTACACAACAGTCACACTGTTCTAGCACATGGACACCTGCAATATTGTTTTTGAGGATCCATCGAACAACAACCTTAACTGAATGGAAGTAAAACGACAGAGCTTGCCACTCACAAGTGTTGAGACCAGCGGTTGTGGGGCCTCAGTGAAGAGATGAGTTAACCATCCATCAACAGGCCTGCTACCTGGGTAACCTAATCCTAGCTCAACCTTCTCTCTCTGGTTTCTGAAAGCAGTGGTTACATGTGCTTTCCGTATTTTCAACCTCTTCAGCTCACTCCAGGTTAGGACCATTAATAAGAGCCACAGCTTTAAACGCCTACACCCAACAATTTTGTAACACATGAGGAATAAAATCAAGAACTTGTGATACTTGTTGCCTGCGGTATCATTTGTAATTTTTCAGTGATGATTAATGAAATTACACAGGAAAAAGATCTGCATTTCATTAACATGACCTCACCCTCACCATTGTTTGAGGTCAATCTGCTCTCCTAGTCAAGCTTTTCATAACCAACATCGGTTCATTATCTTTTCAACTGAATCATACCTCTCCTCTCCTAGGTAACATCATTCTTTTCTTTCTGTATTTCGGACACCCCTCTGCTAGACTGTGGGTCGGTTCAGAGATAATCACATACTGCCAGGTACAGCAGGGAGTCTTCATAAGCCTCTGAGCTGTAAATGTCACAGTGCCTCTGACTACGACCTCTGTCAGCTCCGCAGCTCACTGAAAAGAAAAGGACACGGCCCACTGGTTTGAAGAAGACACACACTCACATGAATACATACACACACAATTTCAGTCTCATGCTTCACTGCAAACAAACTAGCATGCACTCACACACAGCCAAAGCAGTGATGATAGAAGAGAAAACATCACATTTTTTTTCTACTATACTTTACGTATACTATTTGTGTACGCATGTTATATGCCGTGCAAAGCATGCAGCATTACAATATATGTTAAATGATCTTAACATTTGTAAAATTGTTTTGTTTGGATGCATGACAGAAAAATGATGCTAAACATTTTTCTCTATTCTTTCTATCCCAATGTCGAAAAAGCAGCAGCCGAACAGCGTTACAGGAATATTTACGACATTTTGTCGACTCTATGCACATTATGTTCATTCTGCATGAAAATTCTTAATAGATAACAAAATACTTTTATTTGTCAAGTATTTGTAGAAACATATGGGATCAAAGTTTCTACAGTTTTTCTGTGTTTCCCATATCTGCCATTCATGCTACCTGATGATAGTTACCATAAGCTGTTTTCTGGGGTTAAGGTCCTTGCAGCTCAGTGGTGGTAGTGAGGGAGGGGCTGGATTTATCCTGCCATAGCCAGAGGATATAACCAGCAACCTTTAGGCCACCATTGCCTAAAAATAGTTTGCCATCTTTGTTCAGCCTACATGTTATTATTTCATCACCTTCTTAAGTACACGCACAACTCAAGTGCTTTCCTCAACCTTTGTGCTGTAAAGTGGGTCATAATTATCCCAGGATATCGTACCCGTGGCAGACAGAATTGCATAGTGAAAGTGAGCCTTATGGTGAACTAATCTAAATACTGGGAGTGTCACATTGGTGGTGTCATTTTTCTATTGTGCATATGTGATCAAGATATGAAATAACCTAAATTAGGATAGGATATTCTGGCCATGATACCCTAACCTGACGCCGTCAGATGGATTGATTCGCATAATTCACATTTGCTCTGCATATCCATCTGGCAACTCTCTATTGGAGATATTTTGGGAAGGGGCGGAAATACTGGTTGCTGATAGGATAAATCTACGCCTGTAGGTGGTGATAGACGGATGATTTATTTAAAGTTTTCTTCTGTCTGAAGAGTATTATGGAACACATGCCCAAACCAAGCTATATATTAAATTATCTCTGGTACCATTCCTGCCTTGTTAATTGAATGGTAAGAAAAAAAACAGTACGAATGCCAAATTAATTTTGAAAACTGACCTGTTACCGAGCCCAACATAATTCTAATCATGGAACAATATTAAAGATATATATACCTCAATATATATACACAGATTTAAAACCACAGCTAATCCAGGCTGGGGTTTATATTTAGGTAGGTAGGTATGGGTATGATAGTGCACACTGCATATTAATACACCTTCATGAAGGTTAGCCTACACTCACTGATAAAAACTTGGTCGACAAAATAATAGAAACACCAGTGTGATGTAATATATTTCAACAGCATCACAAACTGCATCCTCTGAAATGACAGTTGAACAAACACCTCTCTAAAAATGCAGTTTATTGGACTTTAAAATGTTTTGGCGTTTGCTACTTCAGATGTTAGTAGAGCTTTTGTGTCACTTTGCAGTTTTATACAAACAGAAGGAGGCATTGCTCATCTCCTCTTGAAATCAATGAGCAGACAGCCCCAAGTGAAGCTCGGCAGAAATAAATGTATCCGTCTCTTTTGTATCACGCACTCTCTCCCCTCTCTCACCCAGCCCTCTGTTTTCCATCCATCACTGATGAATGTTTGGGTACACAATCATTTTCAAATTATCTCTTAAAGGCGTTTAACTATAGCATGAGTTAAAGCAAACACAACATCAATGAAATCTGCCAGGTGGCATTTGAGAAAACCAGGAGACCTTTTGCATGCTAATGTACGCTTATTAAAATAACATAAATGAACTGTCAGTCAGGTGGGCCAGCAGGGTTGAGGTGGGCTATGGGATGAGACCACATGCGGCACGTAAATTCAGAGAAAACATGTTGAGGAGGTAATGAGCAGTGTAGTTTTGATATGCTGTGGAGGTTAAGATAACCTAATCTGTCATCTTTCATTGATCTCTGCATGCTAGTTATGTTTGTCATAACAGACGACAGGCAACAGCTCATGCATGCATCGCTGTCATGTTTGATAATCTGTCAGCTCTTCAAATGAGGAAAATGTGAAGGTGTCTGTTTTTAGAGAGAATTACATTCATTTACACCGATTTCCTACCATGAATCACAGTGTGGAAGTGTGTAAAGAGAGAAGTGTGAGAAAGAAGTGCTAGTTTGTGTGGATTATAATTTTCTTTGTCTCTTACGTTTACTCTGATATAATTTACAAGGTAAAGTAATTAAACATGCTTGTAAAAGAAAACATACTGTCGACACAAAGCACCTGAGGGGAAATTGTAATCTAGGAAAATGAATCTATCTGGGCATCAATTATTTGCAATCCTAGAAGGTAAGCATATAGCTCTTAGGAACACATGTATTCAGACACATAAGAAAGACAATTCCAATGTGGATAATGTGCCAGACTGCCAGAGGCCATTTTAACCATCAAAACATGGTGCAAGAATGACTTTTTCTTTAGAAGTGGACAGATCTGTATTTTTCCATTTATGGACTACATAATACCCCACCCATATGGCCTGTGAGCTGATGAAATCCTCACCTCGTAGCGACAGCCCTGCTTGTGATGGAGCAAAATGACACAAAAAGGTCACCAAAAGGTCTTAGAAGGGCAGGAGATAGTTGGTATTAGACCGTCTTCATCTGCTTGTGCCATGGGAGGAAGGGGAACATAGATATGGGATTTTCCATTTATTCCCCCTCTACTTTTGCCTTTATTCTCAGTTACTTTCTCACAATTAGCAGATACAAAGACATCCGCACGGCTGATATACTAGATGAAAAACCTGTGAAAGAATACTAATTAAACCCCGGGAAAAAGATCAGCAGTGTCAGTGCTGTCGAGCTCAAGTCGTCCCGCTTTACATACCGTGGCTATACGGCTCATATGGCACACATGAGCACAAGACTGCAGTGAACTAAATCTTTGTTGATACCTCTAATTATTACATGCAGTTACCATAAACATCTCTGCTCAAAGTATTATATTTTAATACCCGTTGTTCTGTTGTGTTACTGGAAGAAAAGCACCACTTCTAATAGGATGGGTCAAATGTGGAATCTCATTCTTAGTACGTTGTGCTGTGCATACATGCATGTGACAATAAATAACACACATATAAACATACAGTAAGCACTCAAAGAGTATTTAAACCATATTCACATTTGAGATAATATCGAATAAATAAATATTTTCATCTCCGGTCGTTTATAGAGATGTTCAGATGGTAAATGTTTTTCTTCCCAATGGTAAATCCAATACCTGAACAAGCTTATCTACCGGTACCGGAAAAACAAACATAAACTGTATATTATTTGTTTTTAATAGCTGCATACTACCAACCCTGTGTGGAAGTGATATCATAACTATCATTGTTGTGGCCTGGATATGGTTATACATACAGAGAATGAATGCCCAGAACTTCTTTTTATTATCTAGTTTGACTACTACATAGTAGCTTTTTGGAGGGGGCTAAATTACGTGGTATCAGATCGGTGCACAGACTTGCACACTCACCTATACCGAAACCAGCATTTTAGGCAGTATGAGAGGGATTTGTGATGCTGGTATCAGTACAACTATAGTCATTTACCTGAGCCATTCCTCACGGGAATATTCAGACACATCAATATCTAACAGCACAATGCATATATATCAAGCAAACATAAACATACACTGTTAAAGCCTATCCAAACATAAACATAAACTTTCCACAAATAATGCTCCTAGAGATATCCTTCAACAGAAGAAAACAACACATACACACAAACATGGCCCCCTTAGCACAAGACACGATACACAAATCAAAACAGGTCAAATATATATTACATTAGTGCTAAACTGTGTAACACTTTATTTGATCCACTTCACAAATCTAATAGTCTGCAACCCATATGAGACAACATCTGATGAATTTAGTTATCACATCTTTAGAAAGATGTTCATAAACAAACAAATCTTAAACAGGAATATCAACTTTTTAAAATAATATTCATTGTCATATAACATATAATATTATTTATAACATTAAATTATTTCATTCACGACCTCTTTAAGGGGGCGACACGGTGGTCAACACTGTCGCCTCACAACAAGAGGGGTCCTCGTTCAAATCCCGGCTGGGGCACTTCTGTGTGGAGTTTTTGCATGTTCTCCCCGTGTCTGCGTGGATTTTCTCCAGTTTCCTCCCACAATCCAAAGACATGTGCGTGTTAGGTTAATTGATGACTCTAAAATTGCCCGTAGGTGTGAATGGTTGTCTTTCTCAATGTGTCCTGCGATAGACTGGCCTTTTTAAGCTAACAATATTCACACATTCACAAATTATCTGTGCACAGAGTGATCTCTGATTTAAAGGCAAATTGTACTATTATAATAATAAGATTATTATTATAATTTCAGCATCCAATCAGGATGTCAACAGAGGAAAAATGGCACTTTTTTGTTTCATTATCACTTTATATCCTATGCACGACAATGTTCTGTTTATTTTTCCATATTTCTCTAAAATGGCCACTGATGTTATAGAAAATAAGCTTTGAGAGACCTTTCTCACACTAGTTCAGCATCTCAGTGACATGTAACAGCATTTTCCAAATACTTAACTTCATACAATATATCTGTATTTCGAAAAGTAATTTCCTGCCACAGCGGTCTGCCTGGAGTCATTTGCAGCTAGTGCAGAGCCAGGAGAGTGGCTGTGAGTATATGTTAGCTAGGACTCTGACTAAGTTCTACTGTATCCAGCACTTGACTGATGGCCCCTGACTGCCCTTATCCATTATACTGTCACTCTTTTGGAATTGCCTTTCACATGTACTGGCACTTTTGGAAAAGTGAATACCACTCCTTTTTGTCCAGACAGCTGAAAGAAGGCAGAGTGGCAGGTGAAGACACACAAAAATCTCATTTCACTTGCAATCAGATCATGTGGGACCACTTCAGAGGTGATCTAGCTTTGCTCTTTGATTGGTATGCCAAAATGTGATATGTGTGAAAATACATTGGATAAATAAATTAGGAGTGGAAAGAAAAATGAAGTTGCTGCAAAAATATGACTATATACGGTATAACTGGTATTCTCAGAGAGAAATGAGAACATAAGGCTGGGTCTCATCACACTCTACATGACATGTGGAAAGTACGTCACTGAGAAATGAATGGATCTCGAAAAATATATAAATTCAATTCTGGGCTTTTGTGTAGGCTTTTAAATCCATAAATCTATAAATACAGAATATCTAATTGTGCTTTTAGCATACTCCCGCCTGTAGTCTCGAGGACATAAAAACCTCTTTTAACACATGCACTGTAAAAACCTGAACTTATCTATACGTTACCTGGAGGAGCTATATGTGAGGACGCAAACGTCCAAATCAGCTGAAGTGGATATTAAACAAACTTTTACCCTGCCTGCTTCCTAGACCAAAGTCTGTGTAATTTCCTTTGATTGAGTCCATGTAAAGCAGCTCATTGACCAGAGTGTTCACAGTGAGCAAGTAAGCATGTTGATGACATGTCTATCATGTGGCATGAGAGATGACGGGATTCAGGAACTTCTGTCGGTAAAGGCTGAAATTTGTGACCAAATGACGAACCGGCTATGTGACTGTGGTGTACACAGTGTCATGTTCTGCTTCGTGCATGCTCTAACCAGGTGCCATCCCTCCCCTAAACCAAGAGTATTTCTAATAAGACATGGACAATCTCCTGTTGTGTTATTTTCTGCATGGTTGGAGAAACTATGGACTATGTCTGCACCAGATTATGCTGACATTATCTGGAGTTCATATGAGAAATTGCCTTTAGCTAATAGCCTTCCCAATGCATCAGGGGCAGTCTCTCCTGCCCTCCACTCTGTCCCTGTGGTCGGGCCTGGTGACATGACAGCTCATTCCTAGACACTATTAATGATGGTGCTCCCCTTTTCTAATGCTGACTATCATTTATCACCCAGAGCCAGACCAGCCATCACTCTTTCACTAAATTACAACCTGCTGCATGAGACATAAAATAGGGTAATGGGCTGAAAATTAGCCAATTATAATCATTAAACTGCCATAATTGACCCTGGAGACCCATGTCCAGCAGTTCACACCCTGCCTTAAGTTTATGTGTGTGTTTGTGTGTTTGAGCCACTTAATTAGGAGGAGATTGGACCATGAGGATAAAATCTAAATTATTGAACATCAGCAATCTAACAGTTGACTGCCAGTAAACTGGGAGCATTTTGGAGGTCTGAATGGCTGAAATGGCTAACCGAGTAGAAAACGATGAAAATGAGTATCAGGGGGAGAGATGCTGATGATGTGGGGGAGTGGAACAAAGAGGGACTAAAACAGGGGAAAAGGGGGACATTGCTGACATTAGATGAAAAACAAAGTTGTATTCCAATCATGTCTCCGATGCCAGCAAGGCAGTATAAATATGAATGAGTTATGTTTACTATCTAACTCTGTAATCCACCACAGTTATAAGTCTACACTGACAATTTTCATTTTCTTCAATCTTTGCAGCCATCTGCAGTATTCTGCATCATCTCAGTGTTGCGCACTGCCATGCCATAATAACACAGGGCAGATCTGCAGGTTAAATTCTGGGCAACAACCACACTGTTGCAAAAAACCCCACTGAAACCATCTTGCTTACGTGCACATTAACATGTAATTAGTCCACTGTTTCACTCAACAGTATTGGAGACATTATGATAAATGGTAGATGAAATAAAACTTCTTTATACGTTAATAATTCGCTCAGGACCATCCGTTCCTGAGTCTTTCCCCAACGTCTCCATCCAAAACACAGTGTAAGCATGGGGGCTGCCTGCGTCATCTTCTTTTTAATGAATCTCTGGCCTGGAGGTCCTCATTTTTAATTATAACACAGGTAGACGCTTGGCTGTAACGACCAGCGTGATGGGACAGAGATTGTTCAGGTTAAATAGTGAGAAAGAATATAATAAGACACACCAATCTTTTGTACTTACAAGTCCTTATTTAACCTTTCTGTCTTTTACTCTCTCTCTTTTACTCTCTCTCTCTCTCTCTTTCTGAAACACAGATATATAAGCTCAAGGTCTTTCAGGCTGAATAATTGAATAAAAAATCTCTTTCACCTTGACAAAAACAGCAAGACATCCATCAGATTTAACCCAGATTTTTTTAAACCGGGCCTGTGACCCTGTGTCTAAACCATAGTTCATCATCCTGTTTTATACAGTGAGGGGAAAAACACATCCTGACAAGACTATTTGCATTTTTACACTATAAAAACTAACATGACTGTCAACATGAAAAAACGAAAACACTAAATCACTAAGAATGTATCTTAACTTTTAGTAAAAGTGTCTAATGTCTGAACGTCAGATCTACATTTTGTTTTATTAAATTGGGCTACAGCTCAAATTGTTTTTTAAAATGTTGAGTGATTGTATCATAGGGCTTGTGTTACTTTAATTAGACAGTTGTAACAGAATGTGCTCCACATAACTAAGCATTTTCAATATCTAATCATTTGGTATCAGAATATTCACAAGTGCATTAAACCAAAGGTGCGAGTTTGAGCTGGATTGGTAACAGAAGAGTTGAAGTGACATAAATATTAATACAATGAAATTCAATTAGGAGGAATGTGTCATTTTAGAAAGATATAGACAAAACAAAGCACTCATTCGGGGCGCCAAGTCATTTGGTAAAAGTCTCAAGCAAGTCCCTACAGTGGCATTTGCTCTAAGACTGCAAGGGAAGCTCAGCTTCCTCTAAGATGTCACAAAAGCCTTCATCTTTTGTTCAGAATCAGCTACTTATCACAGGTAACCGGCGCAACTCCCTTCTCATTCATCCCCACAGTCAGACGCTCAGCGTCCCTGGGGGTCTATAGGACAGTGGGCTGGCCTGGACGCTCGGCTTCTGCATGATGATTGGACGAGCTGTCTGAGGTGGAATCCTTTTTTGATTGGAGCATTTTCAAAGTTTTTCATTCCGTTGTTCTGAACTGATCCGGAGACTTTACTGATCCCCAGTGACTTTGTCTTTGTTAAAAATGACTAGCGTTTGGCGACTCTGTTATGTCACTCTGCGATTTCTTTCCCAAACGAGCGGGGGAAACTGCGGAGCTTCTCCCCCGACACGATCACTCAGACCAGCAGCCCAATTCTTGGTCAGTTCAAATCACAGTTCAAGTCCTTAGTTAAGGCGAGTCAATCCCTTTTGTCCTTCCTAAGACTCTGCAGTCTTACCTGCACTATCCGGTCTTTATAAAGAGAAAAGACAAGGTATTAGAACCTGTCCATTAATGCTTTTATTGGCCGATTTATCAAACCCGTTCAAAAAGTATGACAATGAATCTGTTCAATCAAAAAGATATCAATTCCCCATCACTTTAAAATATTAAAGTACCGATAGCCAGACCACAAAGTAATTTGAAAAAACACTTACACTTATTTATTTATCAATTACGTAATAAAGTATAATGACAATAAAGATGATTCTGATTTCTTCTCGATCAAAATGCTAATTTTGAATTCTCGTAATTGGGTTGTCGGATAGCTACTGAGTTGTGAGGGAACAGATGTTATGTTGATAACATTAGCTGACAGTTGTAATGTCAACATTGACAACGCTGAACATTTTTAAAATGTAATATTTAAACTGAAAACATTAAATGAACACAGCCAAGTAATTCAAATTATCATAGGTCAAGTCTAGTCAAGTCATGAGTCTTTAATGGACGTGGCCTCTCTGTCTGGGCCGTTCTCTCAGCTTGATCCAAACGTACACGCCTTATGATATATGATTTAAACTGATAGTCAAAATAGTACCATGCCAAAAGACTGCAAAACACTGATCCTCCAGGTGCTCCAGATTAGCATCTAGTGTATGTGCCATTGAAAGGTCAGGATAAGTCATCTGATATATAGACTGTAGTCTGTAGACTGTATATATATATCATAATAATATCAACGGTGAGCTCATACACAGGAAATGGAGTCTGGTAATTGCATATGATATGGTAATTAATTACTAGCTGTTTTTCAAACCACAACCTTGGCCCATCAATACCAAGCAAATATTTGTTTACATGATCTCGTTAAGTGTCACATCGTACAGTGTGCATAAAATAATATTAACTGGTTTGTTAAAAGTAAAAAACTGTCCTCTTAACCTTCAGTAATTAAGAAGATTACACTGAGAAGAGAGAAGAGGATGCTGAAAGGGTGGAGTAGAGGCTAAAATAATAAATAGGAATGCAAGGGATGAGAGAAAGGTGACAGAACAACAGAGGTCTGAGTCAGTTACAATAAAAGAGAGAGACGGGGTGAAGTTAGAAAGGTGGAGAAGTCGTGGATTATGGAGGATAAAGTTAGTCTGTGTGACTCTGATGTCGTACACAGGTCCAAAAGCCAGATTATCCTATTTTACGCTCACATGAACAAGGCAAATGGAGCGAGGAGGATATGCAAATTGCCGTCTAATTGGCCTGTCAGCATACCGAAGCCCTGTCAACCGACTGTCAGAGAGAGAGAGAGAGAGCAAGGGAACACACAGAATTACTGGATTAGCTTCAGCTGCCATTCAGTGCACATTAAGTAATTTCAGCCCACATCAGGGCCATGGGTCAGTGCTCTATCCTTGAAGAGCTGGTCCTTTTAGCCATCGTTTTTATAAAAAAAGAGCATGTTTCATCACGCTCAATCTTCCATCTCTGGTTTACCACAACCAAAAACACAAACTTTGCCTGTAAACAAGTTTTCACAGGCTTCCCTCCTCTGCAGATGGCACAAGTAGGACAGATTTGAATGCAGAGGAGGTGACAATATACTAATTTGAAACTAAATATTGAAACTGGAATAAATATTTGGATATAAGTACCATTTTTAAATTAAGATTCAAAACCACGTCAATCTTTACTTTCAACAAGTGTTAATAAAATTAAGTCAGTGAGTACTTTATAAACACATTTATTAACCCTGATAGATGCAACTAGCTCAGCTATGTTCAGACATTTCTATAGCAGTTTATTTCATATAGTAGTGAGTTTGCTGCATTTTACAGCAATAACCTAAATATAATTAGCTACGCCTTGTCTCCCTTCGTTGCTGTTATCTTTGCCTGTGAAGCTTTCTGTTCTCGCACAGCGCATTTTACAGTGACAACAGCTGTAGATTTACCACTCACGGTTCTGAGAAATTTATGTAACAGATGTGAAATGTGTGCTCTTTATGCATTGATATATTTGTATGGCTGTTGTTCTGGTACATAGTAAAATACACCGGGATCATATGCACGCTGCCCAACAGCATGAATATTAAAAGGAGCAGCAGCTGGAAAAAGTGAATGTGTGAATTGATACCTTTTCATTTATTAAACAAGCTGCCTCAGATGGCAGACCATATTTTTTAACCTCAGAGACAGACACACAAACACACACAGACACAGACACACACACACACAGACACACACACACACACACACACACACACACACACACACACACACACACACACACACACACACACACACACACACACACACACACACACACACACACACACACACCTCATTACGAGTTTTGAACACACAAAAAATAAAGATCATTCGAGAAAATGAAAATTATCACATGGTGTCAAGAAATGAGCGACAGATCCAGTGTAGAATAGAAAAAGGGGCTAATAGGGTAATAAGGAATGGGACTGGGTCTTCGGGAAAATCAATCAGAGGCTAAGAGGTTGTTTGATGCTGTGAGCAACTTGACAATGAAATGATGATAGAGCTCCAGTGGAGCATTACTGGACAAGTAATTACTCTAACATCGTATATGGATCCAATTAGCTTGCTTCAACAGCGGAGAGGGATGGTGATTCCCATCATATAAAGGGGACTCAGTTTGTCAGTGTATTCCAGAAAGCAATACCCAATTGTTAGTGTATCTTTATAGAAACTGGGAATGGCTGAATTTCTTATTTGACATTTTGAGTTAGATGCAGATAATTTTCCTCAGACCCTTAGATAGAGAGTTGGATTATTGCATACATCTATTAAAGAAAGAATAAATAGATTTAAAAAAAGAAAAGTAGTGGAATTTATTGCAGTTATTAGGAACTGTTTGGAAAAGGGCTGGCAGGTGATTTGATGAAGCATCTGTCTATCATACTCTTGCCAAGTCAGTCGGGAGAACAGAGAAACGTATCTTTTCAACTAAGAAAACTTTCAGTGCCGTTCTTTGCTTATCTTTTCAATTAAGAAATACTCACCAGTTCTGATATAACTGATGCTATTGCAGCATCTGGCTATCCTCTTTAAGAGCTGCCATCGTCTCAAACGAACAGTCCCCTCTGTTATCACACACACCAAAACCAGCTTGTCGCTGCCAGTAGCTCCTCACAGGACACTGATTGTTGTGAACTACGACGGCTCGGACACAAACATATTATTTGAAGCTTGACAAGATGGCTTTTCATGTAATCATGAAATTATGTGATCCTGTGATTCTTGCATGATTTCATGATATCGCAAGAATCCAGCTGCTGTGCAAGATAGATATACTCCATCTCTTCTAAGCAACACATTTAATAAAATAAATAAACTTCAAATAACCCTGCATGAGATTACTGGAACAGTTAACCACAGATGGATTACTTAATCCTTTACAGCTCGTTGACAACTGAAGGCTAAAAGTTGGATAAAACCAAGTTCACCATTTATAGAAGCACACACACACACACCCCTGCAGGACAAGTGGCCACAAGACCACAAGTCAACCAATTCTATTATATGAAAACAAAGATTTAATCGACTTTGTTACTGCAGTTCTTTTTTGTGGTTTCTACTTCTCCTGCAGATAATTAGATACATATCTACAATACGATGGTCCACAATCCAATACAGAAATGAGCCAAGATAAATTTGTAAAGATAAGATTCAAAGATGGTCCGATACATTAAATAATTTCACCTCAGACTGGATAGGATTAGATATTTGTACTTGTTCATGATTTAAAAGATTTAAAAGATCAGGTGGACAGATTTTGTATCTGTTTTCCTTCCTATGTATCAGTTAATCTTCATATCCCTCCTGCTTTCACTTACAACGTTGGAATTATCCTTTGTTTTGATTCCAAGTCTAACTCCAAGTCTAATAAGACTTATAAGACTTTCATTAACCTGAAAACATCAATTAATTAACAACTGGAGCTCTACAACAATGAAAATCAATATGTAGGTATTATTCAGATGTTCCTGTGCTTCTTCATTTGCTGCACTGTCCATTAATACTTATACTTCCGCTCTTATACCCTTAAAGAGCTGAATGAATAAGGACAATATGATAACCTGTTGGACAAAGTAAAGGTTCAAAAAACCTTGAGGAAATTGTCTTATTTAATTATATTAAGCTCTGAGGTAAATGAGCTGCACTTTGACATTTCATTTTAGGAAATGAAATGTCAAAGCTGAGGAATTAACATTTTGAGAGTTAAAGGTTACAGCACCCCCTTCCACAATGATTTGATCAAAATAAAAATTTGAAAGCTTTTAAAGCTCCTTCTATATAAACAACAGGCCCTGTCTGGGAGATAAACTGGCAAGCTAAACATCATGGAGGTTAACGTGCAGGTCACACGGTCAGATGCAGAATCAATAAAATGTGATATCTCCCTGGTTTGTAATGAGAGGATGCCATTGTCTCAGGCATGTGACTGAAAAGTTCAAATGAGGATCTACTGTGATGAAGAAGGAAAAGAGAGACACTGTGAGGGAGAGGGGAAACCAGAAGAAGGATTGAGACAACTAAGGGAGAAAAAAGGGGAATGTATCTGTCCTGCTGGGAGCAAACACAGAGAGATTGCTGTGGAGGCGTAGCGCTGAACCTCATGTCCTAAGGCAAGGAGGAGATATCAATACACACACTCTGGCAGTTCACTGAGAGCCGGTCTCCTGCTCTGAACAGAAAAAAAATGGCTTACACAGACAAAACTGTACTACAACTACGAAACCACAGTGGAATTCTCTCTAGGTGTTGTATCCCTTTTTCTGAACATCTCAACTTCTTGCTTCCTTTCTTCCTAGCACCAGCTAGTCACTAACTGTCTGCATGTCATTAGGTGCTGGGCAGGTATACTACAATTAATGTACCAGGGGTCTCATTTATAAAACAGTGTGTAGGATCTAGTCTAAAAGTGTATGAGCGTAGGACTTGGTGATATGGCCAATATCTTCTATCCCAATATAATTTCTCATTTCTTATTTCGAGAACAATATACATTACAACATGTTTTCTGGTAATTCAATAAAAAAATAGTCTATATGAAATAACCACATGGTTTGGCATATTTTTGTATGCTTCTGTGTGAATTAAATACTTGCCAAATTAAGTATTTAACGCTGTTATGTTTTCCTCGGACATCACGATAAAAAGAACAAACAAAAATATATACAATAGACATTTTTAGATTGTTTTGACAGTATATATCTGGGCGCCCTCCTGGGTTGTATGACGATTTTGATTAGAAAACCAGAACTATAATTTTCAAATGATATTCCCTCAGGTAAGTTTTTATGAAGTAAAGAAAATGCTGACAAAATACAATAAGATATTCATGCAGGTCTGCTGATGTTGGTTGCAGCAAAGAGAAATCAGGTTTGCAGGTAGGTGTCAGCCCTCTAAAGAGCATACAGAATCCTTGATGTTCTGCAACCGTTTCATGTTGCAGACTTGTCTCACTATTACCTAGCGACTAAGCATCCACTGCAGAAATGTAACAGCTATACAAAGGCAGAGGACAGAAAGATAGAGAGAGAGAGGTAGAAAAAATGATATGTTCCTCTTCACCGTGGGGCAGACAGACACCTGCATGGTTTGATCAGACTGTCCCTTCAATGCTGGTGCTTATCCTTTGATGATCCATCACATCATCCCTTTCTAGTCCTTCTCTGTGTCTCTCTCTTTCTCTCTCTCAAACACGCATGCTGCTTATCCCTATTTCCTGTCTCTACCTTTGTTTCTATCTTTGATCGCTCTTTCCAAAAAAATGTCTTCCTCCCTATGTATTCTGTCTTCTCTTTTGCATCAACACCTTTGAAGTTTGTCATAAGTGCTACTTAGTTGGAGTTAATCAGCACTTCTGCTTTTGTCACCTGAATAAAGTTTCACACTGTATACAGTTTGGAATTTGGAAACGGAAACATGCTATTGTTAGCAAGTGAAGATGCTTAACAGCACCTAAGCCCAAACTATAGCAACGATCTGTGGTAAAACATCTTTCATTCTATTCTTAATGTCCTGTCTCTCTGTTTAGAGAGACATGACAGGATAATATGCCATCCTGCAGTTCCTGTGCAGACGGGAAACATTTTGGGCTATTATTGTCATGGTAGCATTGTTTCTGTACAAAAGAAGAAGACAATACAACTCTAAGCAAACAAGCATTAGGCAGCGATGAGAACTTGTCTACCTCACAGTAATTATGACTGGAGAATGTTTTGGAGAGACTTCCTTTTGTCTTCATTCCAGCAACTTGCAAAAAAATATGCAATTGTTTATTGAGAGCAAAGCTTTTCACACAGTTATTCAACCATCAATCATTGTGACTCATTTCCAAGTTAGGTATTGTAAATAATGCATACTCAAATCTTGCCCACCACTGGCTTTGAACTTATGATAATTAGTCTTGTGTTTTCCACGTTATACTACAAGAAATAAATAGATTTTGACTGTGTGCTTAGTAAAAAAAGAAATAGGATCACTAGCACTGATAAAAATGTAACTTATGTCTATTTTTTCTTTCTTTTCTCAGCAAAGTAACTGTGGAAAACTGTGAAATTTTGAATATGTGTTAGCATCTTCAAAACAGCAGCTAAAGTTTGACTGAAGCAATGTTTTCTGATGTTAATGTTATCTAACTGAAGTCAGATTCGTTAAGTCTTGACCAAAGAGGTTTGTAGTATGAAACAAATGCTGTTTAACATGCTGATAAAAAGTAGCTTGAAAAATGTTCATGTGTAGTAATCAAAGGAAACAAGGCAGGGAAGTAGATGTTACAACTTTTGTGTTCTCATATATCTTTAAGCTTGAGTACAACAACTTTGTGATAAAAGTCCAGTTAACAGATTGAAGGACATGGAAGCAATTAATGATTGAGTTCAAAAAAGTTGAAGAGTTACAGCCCAAAATGTAACTTGAGCTCACAGGCTGTCGCAGCACTGGCATTTCAGACATCCTGCAAGTGTCTGAAAGAACAGATACGCTTAAATTGTAATCAATAAAGCTGTCTACACTGGCCACATAATAGCTCTCACTTAAGGCGCCTGCAACCTATCCCATTTTTAAGGCTACAAACACATTTTCTAGCATCCCATGCAGATAACTACAGTGCAGACTAATGCTGCTGCTTTCTCTTTGCAGCCTGTGTAATCTTGGGAATTGGGTGTGGCCCGTAGCTCAGTGGTTAGAGCATGTCCTGCCTCTCTCATTTCCTGTCAACCTCCAGCTGTTCTATTGAAAGTCCCAAATAATATATAATACTACTAATAATAATAATACATTTAAGGCGCATTCACACTTGGCCTGCTTGATCCGCCATTGCCCCGCCTCCCTCCTCCCCCGCTGGCCACGCCCGGCCTGCACTCGCACTGCTTTAAAAGATCCGGGCCAAGGCACGATTGCTAGGTGCTTAAACACACAGTAGACCAGCTAATGGTAATGATCAAATATGTTTTTTTCGTGTGACAACTGACTTTGATGACCCACTCTCATTTTCATTGTCCATCTGTCTCTGACATTTTTGTCTCAGCTATCCAATCTTTCTTCTCTTCCAATGTTTTCCACTACTTTTGTTCCTTTACCTTGTGTGAGTTCTGCAGAGGGAACAATGTACCACAGCACATTATTCTGGTACCATGATAAATGGGGAGAATCTGTGCCTTTTGACTGCGGCCTTGAGATAAAGAATAAGCAAATGAAACTGCCTGCCTGCCTCGCAGTACCCTGGAGTCCACTGCCACCATTCCTCATGCTAATTTGATTGAGAACGCTCGATCAGCACATACTCCTCGACCCACACACCTTTGCTCCCAGGGAGGTGTTGAAGGGGGGTGCAGAGGATAGAGTGTGCCATCATGGCATGCAGTAATAACAATTTATCTCCAGGATGCCTGTCTCAGCGTATAATGTTCAAGTTAGGCCCACTGTGGGTAGTTTCCATCAAAGTGAAATGTGGTACCGCAGGAGAGGGCAAGACGGAACGAGAGACAGGAGGGTAAAAGAGAAAAAGAATATACAGCCAAGGTAAAAAGGTGAGGGAGGGTAAGAAGTAGGGCTGCATAATAAATTGTCATTGCAATATAAACTTGCACAATAGACACATTATGAAAGACACTAAGAGATTTTTTTTGTTTATTGAAATAATATCGCAGCGAGTCTAGGATCTCATCTATAAAAAGTGCTAGCCATTTTCAGAAAGCACCTGGTATTTTCGGCTAGCATAAAATGCTTTATTGGACAACCGGCCTTTTGAAATAATAATAATAATAATTAGGAATTGTCCAACCAATGGCAATTAATTAGGACAAGAGCATATCAACCAACCAATTTTATAATTCAACAAGGAATGTGTAGTATTTTAGCAGTATACTGATAGCAGCAGAAAGTACAGTTTAATATCTGTTTTACTGTATTTATCGCAAGTAATACAGTTATCGCAATATTTAAGAATGTTATCACATAGAGCATATTTTAATCATATCGCCCTAATAAGAAGTGAAGATGAGGGAATTTTCGAGGCATTCGGAGAGGTACTAGGGAAGGGGATGTGAGAGGGAATAAAGGATGATAAGAGAAAAGTACAAGAGAGGAGAAAATAGGCAAGTACTTAACAATCCTGGTCCATGTTCCCACACTGCAATTAATGTGGAGCCAGAAGGACAGCCTACCCCTTTCTGCGGTAAAACAAAACCAGGATTGATGAGAGTGTCTGTAATGCATAAGTGACTGCCTGTAACTGGGCTCGCTAGGAGCAAAGTGTCAAGATGGAGAAGAGGAGAAAGAATGGTTGGGATGAGAACAATGGAATGCAGCACTAGGTGGAGAGAAGCACACAAACAGATACACAGATTAAGATAAAGATAAAGATTTTAGAGAATAGTTAGACTCCAAGAAGAAGAGCGGGAAGGGGGGGGTATGTGTAAGTTTGTGCGAAACACAGGGCGAGCTGTAGCGATAGACAATTGCAAAGGGAGATAAATTGGGACAGAGCTGCTCTTCTGATGGCCATTTTTTTTCAGTCTCCTTGGTAGCGATTGTATGGGTTTCATTCATTAGACCGCATGCAATGAAAAACAAGGAGAGAAATATCACCAGTCAGCAGCCAGTGCACAGCGCTGCTTTTTCTTCTCGGGCCATATTTCAACCAGTTTGACCTTCTCAAGTCAACAAACCAAGTGTTAATCATGGAGAAAAACAATCAAAATGAGTTTCGTCTTTTGTCTGCTCGTTGCAGGGGTCATTAAACCTTCACTGCGTCATGGATTTGGTTGCGAGGGCAAGCCTTGTACTGTAAATTACTGTAAGTCTGTACTGCCTGATTAGAGAGGAACAATGTCTTTAGCATCTCCACTTTTAGGACATGAATAAAAGATTAATGAATTGCTATTTTTACGTAATATATTCTGTCTTGTTTTTTTTCATGTTTTGGATAACTAAGTCTCTGCACACCCATCCAAAGGATCATTAAATCTTTATATACAGTACATCCATATAGCCACAGCACTTGGGAAACACTGTACAGTATATGTTCAATACATGACTGTTAAAAGCCCTGTGAGAAAAAGCAGAACAAAGCGTCTTTAACATGGATCCAGGCTGTTTCACACTCCTGAAAGTCAGCTGTATTTACCAATTATTTTCAGAACAGCTCACACGTAACATTGAAAAACACTAAATTATGACCGTGGCATTAGAACAAAAGCACACACACAAAAAAGGAAAACAGAGGGAGAAAAATTGCTGAGTATCAGTTTTCCATGGTTGTCAGCGCTGGGATTAATAGCAGCCATTTTGCAATAATGAGCTGATAAGCGTTAGCTGCCAAAAGCCTCTTCGTTTGCCTTTGAGTCTCAGAATACCTTGTCTAATTATAATAGCTCTCTCTGCCCCTCTCCTTCCTGTCACTGTAAGCTCTGCTGTACCTTTGTGACTGCTATCTGATTCCAGCTCTTGTTAGACAATATTATCAGCACAGGGAACAATTATCTGGAGATGAAGTTTAGAAAAATGTTGTAGCCTATTATTATAAATAAAATCATTATTACGACTACCGCTACTACTACTACTACCAATACTAATACTACTACTACAGCACAAGTACCTTTTTCTGTGACTCAACCTGACAACTTTCAGTTAGAACCACACTCCCGTCATCCAATTTTATGGAAACCCTTCAGGGCTGGGGGGCGTTTTTGCCTCAACATGAGAAGCGATAAAAAGTTAAAATGAACAACGTGAACTTTCTCTTCTCAAAAATAGTCAGTGAGTTCTCTTTCAGTAAAGGCAGAGCATCTATAAATATGATACTACCATTAAATACTGGTCAAGACACCCTGCTTTTACTATGTATGACATTATATAATACGTTTCTAAATAGTTCTAAAGATATAGACAATAATTCATGAAGTGAGAACGTAAATAAATGAATGATACTGTGGCAAGGACCAAAACAAAAATGTGCTATCACTGTCATAGTGAGAGTATGAGAGTCAGACTGGGATACACAGAGAAAATCTTGTTTTGCTTCTTGTGAGATGTCATTCATTCATTTTCAACCGCTTGTCCCTATCGGGGTCGCGGGGGGCTGGAGCCGATCCCAGCTAACATCGGGTGTGAGGCGGGGTACCCTGGACAGGATGCCAGTCTATCGCAGGGAACATAGAGAGGAACAGAGCCAGACAACCATTCACACCTACGGGCAATTTTAGAGTCATCAATTAACCTAACACATGCACGTCTTTAGGGTTGTGGGAGGAAACTGAAGAACCCAGAGAAAACCCACGCAGACACGGGGAGAACATGCAAACTCCACATAGAAAGGCCCAGCCGGGGCGTGAACCGGAAACCTTCTCACCGTGAGGTGACAGTGAGATGTCCATCAAGACTAGCTTGTAAGACAGCTTAACGGTGTTGGCTGTCTTACAGGCTTAACGGTGTTGGAGCTTGAGTGAGGAAGATTTAAACTCCAAATCTGACAAGGTAATGAGGATACATTTTTGTAATCCTCAGTAAACTTGAATCATTCATCCATCCAACTCAAAGCTCCTGCTATGTAAATTTAAACAAAGTTAAATGCAAGTTTGGCCACAAGGTTCATATAGACTTGGACTTCTACAGTATAGGATAACCAATAAACTCTTAACTAAATAAATACAGAAAGTATAAAAAAACAACAATAAACAGTAAGCAATAAACTCTTAGTCAAATATATATGAGGTGGATGTAAGAGTACAGGTCAAATAAAATTCACGGAAAATGAAATCAGATAATTTAAATGTAGAAGAAATGTATAAGATAAAATATGTATGACTGTTTATGACAGAAACGAGCAGTAAGATTAAATTATTGCACTAAAATGGTGGAGGAAGTTATTGCACAAAAAAAAAAAAGATACCGGTAAGTGTCCAGGTGTGTATGAGTAGATTATTAATAGCACAGTGAGTGGCTCCCACTCCTTCCCCTCTATCCTCTTTATTTGGCATGATGGCATGAGGGACAAAGAAGTTCTTGAGTCTGTTGGTCCTACACTTGGGCAGGAGCAGCCTTCCACTGAACAGGCTCCTCTGGGTGCTGATGACGGTGTGCAGGGGGTGGCTGCCATTGTCCATAATGTCCAGCAACTTGTCCAGTGTCCTCCTCTCTGACACGTCACCAGTGAGTTCAGTTCCATGCCGACCACAGATAGCCTTCCTGATCAGTTTATCCAGTCTGGAGGTGTCCTTCTTGGATATGCCCCCCGGCACACCACAGTGTAGAAGAGGACACTGGTGACCACAGACTGGTAAAACATCCACAGCAGTTTGCTGCAGATGTTGAAGGACCGCAGTCTCCTCAGGGAGTAGAACCTGCTTTGTATCTTCCTGTACAAGTGGCTGGTACAGGAAGATACACCAGACAATACTGGTGTGTTGTCCAGTCCAGTTTATATAAAAGGCCATCACTGGAAGTAAGCAGGGTTTAATGTTCATCGTTGTTACCAGCTGCAACAGCAATGCTGGTTTTGTTTTCATCGTGTTCATCACTGTCACAATAGTTCATCATATCCATTTACAGTAAACACACTGATATTCAAACTACTACAGGAACAAAACACTTGTGATACACATTAGTTACTTACTAGGTTCTTGTCTTGTGAGTTTTTGAGCAGTTACATGCAATGATGAGAATAAAGTAGTCTTAAAAAACACTGCTATGAGTGATAAATGGAATTCAGTCAACATGACAAATGGTGTGTACAGAGAACTGTTGGATCATCTGTTTTTTGTCTTGTGGTGTGAAGTTGCCACAGTTTCCTGCACACAGGACTAAAGCATCCTTATCGCTGTGCCAATGTGTGTTAGACAATGCACATGTGGGGAGATGTGTATACTGTATGTATTATACTGTGTGTGTGTGTAGATCCTGTAGAGCAGAGGTTTTTTTCTGTGCCTGCGCCTATGCCTGTGCTTGTGTGTGTGTGTTTTTCCTACCAGCATAGGGGACTGGGGCGTCCTTGTCTAGAGCTACCAGCGGAGGGTCCAGCAGCACCGTGTCCATGTTCTCTGTGATTACACCATGGTAAGATGTTTCTATCCACGGCTTGTGCTTGTTGACTGAGGAAGAGAAGGAAATGCACATTTCAGTTTACATCATTATTGTGAGGACCGTTTCTGTGATTTACATGATTTGCGTTCAGTCACTTCAAGAGGACTGCAAATGATGAAGCAGAAGGAAATGAACCATCCAAAAAACCTTTTCAAACTTTTTTTTGAAAACATGTTGTGATCATGCCTGTGGTTTGTGATTGTCATTAACAGATGTATGGAGTACTAATGACCGTCAGCAGATAAACTTTCCCTGAGCTCCAATACCTATAGGACCCAATTATTCATTTTGCCAGAAAAATATTCGGTATGTCCCAATACAAAGTATTTCAAATGCAATAAGAAATGCACCAAATCATGCATACGGTTGCATTTTGCAATATGCAAGTGAGCATGCTTTTCTGCCTATTCTGCCCCACAATCCTTGGTGCAGCATACTGTATATGAGCAAGAGGGTCAAAGTTAAAGGCGCAATTTTATGAAGAAGAAGTGTGTCCCAATTATAACGCATGTTACAGTAAGTAATTTGTAAGAGCAGAGATAAAATGTGTGATTTGGAAGTCAGCCAATGTGAAAGAAAAATTATGTTTGTTGCATAGCTTTACATCTATGATGGTCTTGCTTTAAAAAATGACTCGTTGTTAGAGAACACAGACACAATATCTCACTTTTACAAGAGAAGATAATACAATACGTTTTAAACACCTTGTCTCTATTACCTCTCTGTTGGCCTGAGGCATGTATAAAGAGAACTGGATACAGAGTTCATTCCTATTAAAGTTGTTCAGTGGAGCATGAAGTCAAAATAATTC
The DNA here is from genome assembly GCF_963691815.1 of Echiichthys vipera. NCBI lineage: Eukaryota > Metazoa > Chordata > Actinopteri > Perciformes > Trachinidae > Echiichthys > Echiichthys vipera. The sequence continues at coordinate 18,531,106 of NC_139840.1, read as the reverse complement.
AACTACTGCGTAATACATCAATGAGCAGGTGCACTAAAGACTTCCGCCCGCTGAATCGGCTACTTTTGGTTCAGCTAACTTGAATGTGTACTAAGATTTAATCGTGCGGCTCTTCTAGACTTTCCAAATATTATTGGACAAAATAGATCAAATTATAGTAAAAGAAAATGTAACCACTAATTTACAGACTTCTCTGTCTTTACATAATGGACTCATAAGTTGTAATTCCACCGTTTGGCCACTATGTCTACGTCCACTTCTTGGGGGCCTGGTATGAATAGGTTGAAATAGCCATATGTCTCCTCACCAATGGCTACACTACTAATTGTACTCAATGAGCACTTTACACCAAGTACCACAAGGACTTAAGCAGGTCTTTGCCGCAAAGCTATAAACTTCTAATATCAAGAGCGGGTGAGAAAATCTTTAAAAACCTTATTATATCAAGTGCCCCTGTAGCTCATCTGGTAGAGCACGCCAACATGTATCAAGGCTGAGTCCTTACTGCTACGGCCCAGGTTCACTTCCAGCCTGGAGCCTTTACTGTCATCCCCCTCTCTACCCTGTCTTTCCGTTCTGTCTTTAAGACTTTCCAGAAATTTAGAAAAATATATTTTCATATCTATAAACACTTATTTTTAGTGAGAGTTCTGAACTGTAATCTAGGCATAAAGACAGTGTAAACTACAGAGACCACATCCAATTATGTGTTAGGTTCTGTGCTTTGACCTCTACATCTTTATACTTCCTCCCTTACCATAATCCTTTTCTAGTGTGGTTTCTTTTTCTCTCCTCTGTTTCTGCCTCTTTGCTTGTGATCTTTAACATGGTAAATTTAGACACCCTGCAACAGATGTAATTGGGAGGTCAGGAGGATGAGCTAGAGATTAACACAGATCACCATCCCACATTTACTCACACTGTAAATTAAACTTCCTTCCACCTCGGCTTTACTTGCACATAGAGACCGGTATAAAAGCCACAAGAACAACCGTATGTACACACACACACGCGCGTGCACACACACACACACACACACACACACACACACACACACACACACACACACACACACACACACACACACACACACACACACACACACACACACTTAGACGGTCCCTCTCCGCAGGGAACTGGGATGTCAATCTGACCTTTCAATCCAATGAAGAGGAACGCTTTGTCTTATGCCAATGAGCAGATGACATGTCCAGCTGGCAGCAATTTAAAATGCTTCCTAAAACCTTCTCACAGCTTTTCATCTGTTTGGACACATTTATATCAACATACTGAGTTGAGAAAGCAGGTTCAAAGTAAAAATTAGGAAACATGTTTGTTCAAAGCATTGAAAATAACGTAATTTTAGATGGGACTCTCAGCCTGCTTAAACATAGTAGTAGGATTAAATGGAGTGAGAGAGAACCACAAGGGAAGACATTATTCATAGTAGAAGTCTCATGCTCATGTGGGAGATAGAAAGCACTGCAGCAAACAGCATGACTCCGCTCTGCTATAAAGTGGATAGAGGAGTTCGAGGTCTGTCGTCGTGGGGTGTTTAGGCATCTTTACACCTGGAGAATTTTACTTGTAATTGCAGAAAGTCAGTGCATAGTACAGTGGTACACACTCTCTTACAGTATATTGTAGGTTCAGCTTCATCCTAATTCGATTTACTCTTCTGTATTGGTAAAAATTTCTACCCAAATGCAGAGGTGAAATGAACTGAAACAATCTCATAGAGACGCTCCAGAACCAAGACCGTATTAGACTGCAGCGCTAAGGTGAATATAAAAATGGGCATTATTGAATTGAGTCTTTATTTCTATGTGCTTGCGTTTGCCAGAGTAAATATATAAATCCATCATGCTCACATAGCATTTCATTTACATTGGAAGTCATCTCCAGTAGGTTTAAAAGCATCCCACAGCTAGTGCAGTTTACTCATGGATGGCAGGTTCAATTTCTGACTCAAGGTCTTACATTTATCCCGCACAAACAGCATGATGGTTGAGGAAGCAGAGCTGTGACTCTTTAAAGGGAGTCTGATAGAGCTCTTTTGCAGAAAGAGAACACAACAGACCATAGGCTATTTCCATATTTCCAAAATGGCTTTCATGACATATAGTGCTGTAAAACCATTAGGGATGCCTTTAAGGCAGTCGTCCTTATCATCCACGTACTGAGCCGCAGCAATGAAACAAAAAAAATTGAGGTAAGCTTGCATTCAAAAGGAAACTCTGACAAACTCAGCCCTGCCACGAAATATACCATGAAGCAGTTTTCATATGATCATCTCTGATCAATGCAGCCCTGTGGTGCCGTACTAAATGCTAACATTTTATATTCATCTGCTATTTAGCAGTAAACACAAAGTACAGCTGAGGCTCATGGTCATTCATTTTGTAGGTATCTAGTATGAAACCAAAGTATTTGATGGTGTTTGAAGAAAAGTCATAGGATCACCACAGTTAGCGTTATCACGATTCATCCAAAGGGAACCACATTTCATGGCAATCCATCCAACAGTTGTTGAGATCTTTCACTTGAAACCACAAATGTCAACCTCACAGTGGCACTAGAGGAAACATCAGGGGATCCCCAACAGTAAATCATCAGAATGAATCATGTGGGGACCACGAATGCCCGTACAAAATATTAGGGCAATCCACCTGACAGTAGTTGAAATATTTCAGTCTTGGCCAAAGTTGCTGACTAAGTGACCGACAGAAGGACATTTCCATCCATAGAGCCATGCTGCATGGATAATAAAAACATTGTTGTTCCATGTGGTTCCTCCTATTTTTAATTACTATGTCCCTACTATTATTATATCATTACAGTTATTGTTGTATTATAGTGAATACAGTAATCTGACCCTTTTGGAGACAAATGTAGTCCTTTTGTAGGGTTTATGTGTGTGTGTGTGTGTGTGTGTGTGGGGGGGGGGGGTCCTATTTTTTTTTTTTTTTTTTTTTAATTCAAAAACTGTTTTCTCTTAGATCCAAAATGACATATAAATTAAATTAAATTAATTTTACAACGTGGCACCTAAGAAATCTCAAATGGCACTAATGGTGCCAAGTTGTGCCAAATCGTGCCAAATATGCCAAACTTGAGGACGCCTATATATTTCTTCAATAAGACCTCTATAATTGTTCCTCTGCTTTATTTCAGCAGCATCAAACTTCTCACAGGTGATGTCCAGATGTTGTTCCATGGCTTTATTGAGTTTTTTGGCTACTGTGGCATTATTTTCAAAGGGATACTTATATAAAATGACAATTTTTTTTGGGCGAGGGAAGAAATTCTTCCATTTTTGCTTTGTTCCATCTGCATTTACTCTGACACACTTGCATTAATAGTGCTGCTTACACTTCTGATGCCATCTCACATGTGTAACCTTTATTGTAATACCAAGATAATGCACATAAAGCTTGTAATTACAGAGATATACCCTATTTATTCTGAGCATGTCATTTTCGAGCAGGAACCTCAAAAACGGACTCAGGGAAGAAGAGGTTAATTAGGTTACATGTGTCATTGCATGCAATATCCAAGGCATCTCTTGCCATTTCCTAGGAACATCTGCAACCGTTATAGCATCAGGATGCACATTATGGAGGACTAATTCACTTAGTGGAAGAAACAGCCTAAAAGTGGCTCTAATACAATGGATAAAATCTGATGTGACAGTAATATGAACACAGAAACACAGTACAGAAACAAGATAGTGCTTTCCTGTAAATAACATTGACACAGGGTATTGTCAACTTGTCCATCTTGGTATTGAAATTAAAAAATCTGTTAGTGTCTTCCCCTGAGACTGATGCTCATGAAAACATATTACTTAAGGGACACAGGCGATTGATAATCTATATTTAATTTGGATCCCAGCTCATATTCAAGGAGACACACTGTGCCATCTATTGATTAATTTAGGTCATGTCAAATCCATTTCTTTTTATCATTTATTTGATTACAATGTTGCTGCAGTGGAATAGATGTAATCCTTCCACAGACTACTCGTACGGCAAAATACCAATAACCACAAGAAGCAAAAGATGAAAGAAAAGAAGGAAGGAAATGGTAAATGACAAGGAAGAACCTTTGAAGAAAGGTATACGAAAAAAGAAGACATCAAAAGAAGGAGGAATTAAAAGCTAGATAGAAATAGAGGACATAACATTGAAGCCTGTCTTTGAAAGCTAAAAGATATTACTGATTCTGAAAGTAAGTGGCAGCCAAAGTTCAAAGGTCTCCTGCAGATTTATCTCAAAACTTTGGAACAACCACGTCTTGTCCGAACATCCAAACTAGCAAACTGGCTAATAAGGAGGTAATTTATCCACAGATCAGGCTGGCCTAAAGTACTTGGTAACCGGCACAGTGGTGGTGTACAGCATAAACGGTATAGACTGTAGGACCAGTGTTGTGCCTGAATGCGTTCATTGAACGATACTTCATGTACTCGGCCATGTTTTGGGCAAGCGTGAACTGAACATACTGTATTACTGTGTGATGGACGTTACTGTGAATGCGTTTATTCTGGTGTCTGTGAACGGCACGCTTGCTAAGTTTAACTGGAAAACAAGAAATTTAAAGAAAACATATGTGAAGACTGAACTGTCTGAGATCCATGCTGTGTGCATAACAGCAGATTGCTGGTAAGCTGTGAACAAGGCATTTATGGGCATCACTATCCACTGGCTAAACCAAACTGATGTTTCTGAAAGATACTCTGCAGTACTGGCATGCCAGTTGATTAGAGGTGCACATACACATGATGTGTTGGCAAAATTATTGTCAGATGTAAACAAAGAATTCAAAATCCAGACAATGCTGCAAATTTTGTAAAGGCGTTCAACTGTTTTGGGATTGATGTTGCTATTGATACAGAAGTGCCAGAGACAGTGGTCCATTTTGATTAAACTGAAAGTGAAGATGAAAATGAACCAGTGTCAGCCTTTGCTGCTGCCAGTGAGAGCTCAGATGAAGATGACCAGATGGAGCCTGAGCCTCTCTCAGGTGTGGAGCATCCCTCTCTCCCCTCTCACAGAAGGTGCATGGCTCACACCTTAAATCTAGTGGCCAAAGATACGGAAAAGTTAACTGAAAAACACTACAAAACAATGTCATGGGCTGTTTTTGCAAAAGCATCTGCTGTGTAGAACCTGGTTAAGCGAAGTACAAAGGCTTCTTATGCTGTGAAGGAAAAGCTTGGGATTGGCTTTGTTGTACCAAATGACACAAGATGGTAACTCAGTATTTCCTGCCATGGAGCGACTATCTCGCATAGCAACACTATATACCAAGGCAGAAGTGGCTGAGGTCACTCCTGAAAATTATGCTACACCCTTAAATGATGAGCTGATTTTGCACAATGAGGATGGGTTCGGCTTTTGCAGATTATCTCCACAGGAAGTCGAATTCATACACAAGTTTGTGGATGTCATGAGGCCTTTAGCACTTGCACTAAACATCCTCCAAGCAGAGAAGAAGATCTTTCTTGGTGACCTGGCTCTGACTATTTTGCAGCTGCAATGTCATATGATTGACCTGTTGGATGACAGCATAAAGCCCACTGCAGCAGAGGATCTCATTACATGCCGACCCCTCATAAAGAGTATTTTGGAGTTACTGAGCACAAGGCTGGCAGGTCTTCTGGAGAAGAGTGACCACATACCCTCCGCTATGCTGGTGCCAAGATTCAAGCTAAACTGGGTCCAATATGAGGAAAAACATATGCAGTACAGATTGATGCTGAAAAGAGAATTTAAAACCATCAACTCAGGTCTCTACGCAGGTCAAGCCCAGTCCATCGGTGAAAGTGACAAGATCCTGCAGCATCATTCTTCAGATTTAACAGCAAACTCATAAACTCAAAACTTATAAAAAAATCTTTATAAAACATAACACTGCCCTGCCCCCAAGCGCTCCAGTAGAGAGGCTCTTCAGCATCGGGGGTCTAATATCCAGGTAAGAATAAACTGATTATGTTATATCATTATTTTTCTTTGGTAATAAGTACATAAAATACCCAGGCTCAGTCTTAGTTTGGGCTGGTATTATTCTAGTTCTGGTTTCAAATATAAACATTTTATCAGATTGTTTCATTTCATAATTCCTTTAATACAGATTACATTTTGTCTACAATATTCCTGATGTTAAAGTTTCTTGATATTTCATTTAGACGGGGGAGAAACCAGCCTGGAGATGCCAACTTTGACAAGCAGCTGATCTTGAATGCCAACAAAAGGATTTGAAGGTATATTAAATATTGTTGCGATCTGTTTTTTGGACTATAGAAGTAAAGTGTTTTGCCAATATGGAGATTACTACATTGAGAAGTGAGCTGCATATAAACAACAGAGCATATCATGTTTTTACAGGAAGAATAATTAATTATTATTATTATATTTATTTATGTGGACTGTAACCAGAGACAGATATTCATTCAGTTAAGGTATTTTCACTCACTTGACAGAAAGTAGAAGCACTGTCCATGGCCTTGGACTCTGACTTACTCTTTTAAGTTATTGGTTTTTTTTTTACTTATTAATTTGTCAAACAAGCCAAAAAAAATTGTGACTTAATAATGTTGAAATGTTTTGCAGTTTGAATATTGCACTTTCAAGTTCAACCTTAATTCCCTACATCAGCCTGGTTCCTACCTCAGTTTGTGTTAGCAGAATGGTCTTGAGGGTTTTTTACTATTCATGTAACTTTTTAGGATGTAGTGAAATGGAAAATTATTAAAATTGGAAAACATTTGCACCTTAAGGATTATTGTCCTGTTTTTCTTTTTATAATTCCTCATTTAAAAAGACCATTCAAGCAGCAAGTTTTTCCTCAGGTTTTTGAGAATATTCTGTATGTGTGAAAGCTGCATCTGATACTAGTGTGAACTGAATGGACAGCAGCAAAAGTGTTAAAGCAACAATGTGGAAATGCTGTCCCCTCAATTCAAATGTAAACCCTTGTTGGATACGGATTCAAAATTGGATATGAAGATGAAATCTGACGCATAGTGTTAAAACTGATAAAATAATAGCTCTCTGTGGTTGTATATAGGCTGTGGCAATAATTTTGAAGAATATTAGCTTGTAGCAACATACGGAAAAAAAGAACTATGGACTAGTTCATTTTTGAAACTGTGAACTTAGTTCAAAATTTTTAATTATGAACTATGAACTGAACTAGTTAATTTCTAAATTTGTGAACTGAACTTTGAGCTAGTTCATGTAGAAAGTGAACTTTCCCAACACTGGGTAGGAGGGTAGAGATTTGCACTACGGTATGGATTTTGACTCTACCGTGTAAACGGCAGAGCAGCTTTGAGTCTGATATATATGATCTCGGGCATGTGTTTAGTCCACTTCACCATCTGCTTATCATCCGCCGCCATGTGCTCAATTTCCACTGTTACGCTGACGACACCCGACTGCATCCCAGCACAACTCCCTCCCCCTGTCCAACTAGTCCCATTGTCACTATGTAAAGTGTCTTTGGATCTCTTGAAACGCACTTTATAAATCTCAGTTATTATTATTATTATTTTGCTTGGTTTCATGCTGCCCTGTCCTTCAATAAAACCAAAGTTATTGGAACTCAGTTCTCAAAAATGTAAACCCAAATATAGCCATATTTTCTTTGACTACTCATCACCCCTGTGACTTTTCTCAGTTAAATTAAATGATCTAGTTCTGGTTATATTATGATATATTATGTGCAAATCTTATTTTGACAACCTCAGAACAAACACTTTCTGTGATCTTTGAGGTTGGGAACCAATGCCGTGTGAATGATAAATAGCACACACCAAGAGGGAAAGTAAGATAATGTGCACTATGCACATTAAAAAAACATATGAGAGGAGGATGAAATAAGTGGAGTGGGTCAGTGAGCTAAGAAAAGAGAAATAACAGGGGAAAAACAACCTCAAAGGGTGAATCAACATTTCAGAAATATAACCGAATAATGATGAAACCTCAGAGCTATTAAAATGTGAGGTAGCAGACTGAGCATGTGCAAATCTACAATGACCTCCCAGTGCCCTGCTAGAAGGAGCAGTACTTCAACTTGCTTGAGCACACACACACACACCTACACACCTACTGACTGTCCTCAGAAGGATACAGCTCTGCATTAAGGGGTGAATTGCTGATACAATTTGTTTGACTGTGGACCTGTAAGCCACCATTACTCCACATCTGGGACAAAAGTAGATCATAAAGAAGGATTTACTGCATTAGCAGAATGTGGAAACAAAGAACAAAAAGGGAAATGTGAAAGAACATGATGAAAGTGAATTAAAGGAGGGAGAACAAAAGGGCAAAGGTCTGTACAAGATGTATCTTTAACTGCCTAAAAAAACACAAGGCACATCCGTTGGGCACTCCTGGCGTTTTACTTTGTTTAATTTATTAATAAAGCAGCAGAAAAATTCTCTTACTCTCACATATGAGCGCACCTTCCGTGCATTTACAATAAAGGCATTGGACAACACACTGCATACGTACTTAATCAGGAGAAGAAAGTAACAGAGATAAGAAGCAGGCATGCTGGAGGGGATGCAGTGAGGAGAGATAATAGGGCAAGGAAGTTAGCGAGAAAATGGTATAAGAGAGGGGAGGCATAGCTGTCAATAGGACCCCACATATCCTTCAATTTACAATATTAAATTGATTTTTACAATTTATTTTACATATATAACATGCCTGAGATCATATATCATCAAAGATATCATCAATTCCACTGCAAGACTTTGCTGAGGCCTGACACACTCAACGCTTTGACAGCCCCTTAATTATCGGAAAATTAAATAAATACATTTATTATATTTTATCAAGACACAGAAAGGAGAATCATACCAGTCAGGTATCTTATCATCGTAGCTTTTCAAATCCATGCTTTAGGTAAGAACTTGGGTATACTACTGCTGTGTAGCCTACCATGTAAATGCAATGTAATGGGCCTCATGCCTCATGAGTTGTGCATACACACAGATTTAATGTGAATGGGTAAAAAGATTTTCAACCTGTGTGCTATAAATTGAAAAACAACAGTGTTGTTCATACAATCGAAGTTTCAACCAGAATTTTTCTAAAAATACAGCTCAGAGGTAGAACCGTTCTCTTCTTGCTCTTTGTGTCTAGCTTCATTAACAGAACTACTAGAATGAAGTACCATTGACATGCATTCAACTATTTCTTGGCTACATGTTCATTTGACAGAAATTCAGATCAAGAGGCAATTTAAAATATTTTTAGTTATCTCACAAAGAAGATTACACATTAATTGTCTACGTATGAGTCTCCCTTGTCACCCTGACAGGTATCACAATATTAATTATATGTTATTCTTGGTTTCTCTAATGAGGCAGATTAAACAAATAACCACATTCCAGACGTGTCTCCTTTATGGAGGTGTTGGTTTATGAATGTTTATGATGCTGTTAGTTTAACAGTAAAAGTGCAGGATAATTAAAACTGCAGATTCAGAGCCATTCAGTCCAGTTAGGGCAAGTAGTAGATATACAGTACATCCATACAGGTGATAATTACTTCAGTGGTTAACAGTGAATGTTGTTGTTGCACATGTCTACTATAAATTGACTAAATGATCATAAATTCAACTACAACACGTCTATGCAGATGACAAGAAGTTTACAGCACGTGGGCAAAGATCATTCATACAGGTAAACATATTATATCTTTATCATGTTATTGTGTGGGAGGAAATCACTAACCCCCCCCCCCCCCCCCCCCTTAGGTATTAATGTTTGTTTGTATCAGTTACACAACTGTAGCTTCTCACTGATATAGAACACAATATGCAATACCACTGTTTTGATTTAACCTTATTTATGGATGGGAAAACACTGGAATGATTTATTATCTCTATTTGCAGCCAAGCAAGGATGCAAATAGATAACTGTGATTCATTGAGGATAGTTTAATATTCTCTGGAAATCTGTACTTGTTCAATTTATACATGGAGCAGGGTGATTATTTGGGCTGTACATAAGAGTACTGGGACAGTTGTTTTAGTTTTTCATGTCGTATATCAATGATTTAATTGCTTAAGTTATGGAGGAACTTCTTCCTACTCCATTTTGGACATGTGATATTATTATGCAGTTTGCTATATGTGAACTGTTCATTTTATTTTCTATTGTTTAGTTGTTGTTTTTTTTTTACATTTTCAAAATAAACTTAACTAAAGGACTGAGCTATACTTTATGTTAACAATGGACCAACTGTGTAATGAGAAATGTCTCCCTTGTAGTGACGAACCCACAGAAAATCCCTGTCTGTGAAATCACATATGTGAAATGAGCAGTCCTCCAGCATTTTGGCATCTTTCATTTTCAGCATCTGGTTTTGGTTGGGGACCAGATGGTGAACATAGTGGATCACTCAGCGGATCACTCAGCAGCTGAAGAAGAGTATATTTTTGCTCTCCATATGCTGGATGTGTGAAAAAGGGTCATCCAATGTCATCGTTCAATCAATTATTAAAGTTTTAGCCAAATAACTAATAGAGGTTTCATTACTTTAACTCTACGTTCCTATTACTCTCTCAGGACACTGACATTGATTCTTCGTTTGTTTCAGGGACCTGAAAGCATTTCTACCTGGAGGGATGACTTGCTTACAAAATACAGTATTTAGTCCTTCTGTAAATTGAACAATTCAGTGAGTTTCGAGACCAGCATTAAGACACACTGACATTTACATTAACACACCAGTTTAAATGCATTTACAGTAATGACTGAGAAGGGAGCCAACTCCATCAACAGTACATTAGAAAAACACCAATGCTCAGGAGAGAAAGGGGGCAAAATCATTACGTTATGTTCGTAAATACTATAAGCTTCAAGTCTGACTTTTACTGTCCCACTGCTGAGGTGTAAGATGAAGTTAGCAAGAACAGAGTAATTAGGAATATTGAATGCTTCAAGCCCTGCACTTTAAGCAGAACTAGGTTAGAGCTGACTGGTGGGTCATTTTCAAAACATAAAGTCTTCCCACTCACTCTCTCCCAGGACCCTTTCTCCTTGTACAGTTAGATTTGCAGGCTGTTATGTTGTTTTAAAGTGTTGCCTTTTTTCTTCTTAACACCTCATTAAAGGGACCATAAACTCTAATCTCCACCAACCACAAGCCATAAAGCCCCCCCAGGTGTTGACAATTAGTTTACGGATATTTTGAATTAATTTAGCTTTGCCCACAATCCCATCAAGACAATTCGAAGGTTGCTTTCCTATCAATGTGTGAGATACGGATGCGCCATAATTGCTCTGCGACATACACCGACCTCCTTTCCTTTTCCCAGTCCAGTGCTCATTGCATCAAAACAACAGAGGAGGTAGGGAAACAAATCCACTGTGTTTAATGGGCATGAAAAAATGCGTGTATGTCTATAGGCATGTAGGAAAAACAACTGCAATGTTATTTGGGTATGTCAGAGGACATGGCATGCAAACATGTGGGTGTGTTTGTAAAATAGAGGACCATGGAAAAAATATACAGACAACAACAACGAAAATCTCATGGCTAAGTAGGGCTGTAGCGCAGACCGTAGGGACTTGGCTTGGGAACTGGAGGGAAGGTGGATCAAATCCCAGGCAGACAAGGTACCAGTTTCAACTGGTAGCTGGAGAGGTGCCAGTTCACCTTATGGGCACTGCTTCTTTCGTTGCTGTGCTGCAACGAAAAAAATATTTTTCATATAAGAAGGAAAGGATGAAGGGTATAAAGTTAATGGTCTGTGGTGTTGTTGTATCGCCTCATGAGTGTGAGATGTAACTCAGCAGGTTTCTAATTCTGGTGGATCTGATGACTCAGCGGGAGACTATATGATCTGTGAGTGGGCGGAATTGTTACAGAAAATGACAACAATTCTGAAATGAAAAAATCTATTATCCACAACCAAAACACAGAGAAGGGCAATCCATGCTCTGCTGTTTGTTTACCAGTCTGAGCTCATACTACAAGAAACAGAAAGGCGTTGATGGGTTGAAAGCTAACCTTGAGGACTCAGACACAAGGCATTAAGTTATTGTGTAAGCATAAGACATAAGAGACTAGATATTTCCATCAAAGAGGAGGTAACCTTCAGCTTATGAAAGCAGGGCGTTCATCTGAAAGACTGATGACAAGTTTTGTTTAGTTTCATTAATCAGAAATACATTGACCTAATAGTTTTAGGTCAATGCTCCAAAAACTGATCCGTTATTACACTTTCAAGCAAACATTCCAATTTGGTTAACTCCCAAATTAAGTTATTTTCCCTCTCAACGGTGGCCTTTCCTGATGCCAAAGCTTAAGTGATATCCGGAGGAGTCTCAAAATGTCAATTGTTTGCGATTAGAGTACTTGGCATTCACTATAAAGAAATATTGAGCCCAGCTAAAAGAAATTCAGTGTGCCTCCAGAAATACATTCAATAATAAACCTTGTTTTTCTTCCTTGTCTGCCTTTTGGTCTCGTTATGAATCATTTGTTGATTTAAAGTACAATGAGAGAGTGAGGGCGTGTGTCTTGGATGAACAGCAATGGCTCTGATTAGTTTCTGCAGAAAAAGAGATGCAGAGTGCTCTGACTGATGGCTTACTGTCAATTAGTTTCACTGAGTGGGCCAATGAGGGGGAGAGGAGGATTTGAAAGGAGTGAAGTGAAAGTGGAGTGGATGGAAAGGGACAAAGAGAGAACAGAGAATAGGATGGTAGAGAGGAGGCGATATCTCCATTAACAGAAAGCAGCAGGCGAAATTGTGAGGGGAATGGCAGTGACTGACTGGATTGAATAAGAAACAGTTCCCTTCTGCAGACTTGGGCCTCATGTGGTGATCAACCAATGTAAACAGCCTACCATTTGCACTTATTTCAGCTCACTTCAAATACCACAATCTGCTGAATGTCAAAAAACTTAAAATGGAAATTCCATGCCCCGACTGGCTGGTGTGAGTGATTCCTCCATCTGTTTGTTTAGTTTTGCATTATATATTCAGCGACACCTGCAATGCACATACATAAAAGAATGTGAGAGTTGTGAACAAATGTTGACTGTTTGAACAGACAGTACTGTACGTGGTGTGCAAAAGTTAAAATCCCCAACACAGAAGACGTGACAAGCGTACAAATTGGATACTCCAGTTCATCACATGATAAAGTAAATGAGCAGTTAAAGGTCAATGCCACTTCATTGTTAACGCAGTCTACATCTTGTCTACATTACAAAAAATAATGTCGAAATACATGCATGCACAGCTTTTTTGGACATTTCGAGAAGTTGTTTTAGGAACAGAAATTATTGTTTCTAAGGGGGTTAAAGGAGCCCTATATACTTTACATCTAACTGCACTGAAATGTCGTTTTTCCACTACTGGGCCAATAGCAAGTGAGCTCCAGCGTGTCAAGGCCAGACGATTTTCCATTGACACTTCGGGTCTTAAATCACACGTGGTGATACCTTGTCAGGGCCAATTTCCAGGTGAAGTACCACCGCAGCAGGCTTTTCGTGGCCCGGGGCGGTGTTGAGAGTCTTGGGGCAGGAAGACGGGTGCTGCAGCTCATTTCTCATTATCCCTGAGCGGGACTCAGAAAAAAGAAAAGAGACTTTTTTTCAGATTATGTTTTTTATGCCGTTGGAAAGGCAGTCGGAACACCACCGGACAAGAACGTTTTTTGCATTATTTAATTTTGCTAGCTTAACAGCGAAAGTGATTCACCTGAACACATCTTAACGTTAAGCTAACTTTACCTGTGCTGTGGATGGCTGGATGACTTTAAAATAGCTATACTGGAATTAAGTTACAGAAGACTGAGGCGGTTTGTGGGTGAATGGGTGACGTCTACAAAGGGGCTGCGTGTTATTGGGGGGGTTTTACAAAAATTCCCCCCAGCTGGCGGCCAAGGCCCCTAGCTCACAGTGGCGTGGTAGTGGACAGATGACTAATGTGTGTCGATATCAACAGGGAGTAATCTGGTCTCTCCTCCCCATTTTGTAACTGTTAAGGTTTCATTCAAATGCTGCACTGTTAAAAAGTGAGTCATTTAATAGTCTTGAGAACTGAATAAAAAAAATGCAAACCAGTGCATGTTTTTTGAAAATACTTTTATAAAAGAATTAGTCTCTTTGTCCACGGTACTGTGTGCTTTTTCTGTCAGCTGCACTGCTCTTCTTGGTTATGGATGGGTTCTAACCACCAGCTCCATTACTGGATTAGAGTCCTGGTTGGTATAATATCCAATTCTCTTATCAAACCTTTAATCTCTCTTCAGTCTTTTTAATTAGCATGGAGAAGTTAAAACAAACAAAACATTAAAGCTCATTTTAACTGTAAGTTGATAAATATCACCGGCAGCAGATTATATCAGATAAATAATGTAATTCCATATCAGCTAAATTGAAACTTTTGGGTGTTGTTTGTGCTCTTCGACAGCCAGTGTCTCTGCTGAAACATCACCAGCAGATTCAGTTAACAACCAACCGACTAGTTACTCTTCCTTAGAGACAATATCTGATCCAATTACATCCAGGAGAATTAAATCATATCAATAATTAAGGCTTAAAGTTTTACAAGTTACTTGTGAAAGATGTAAAAGTATTTTAGTTACACCTGTTATTATAATGTTTTAGATATCAGCATTTCACATATCTAATTTTCAGGTTGTAGATAACATTAATTAACCTCCATTCAAAAAAGCAACTATTCCTATTCCATAAGTGGATTTGATGCTGGATTTATGTTTAATAAAAAGCTATCAGACCCCAATCCTTCACCCGGCTAATTTGCTAACTAACCACACTGGCGATCAAAATTCAAAAACAAATTATAAATACTTGATTTATTCTAAAATACTGTTGTTTTTATCATTCAGAATTTGATAGAATATCCGCTGTGGCTATACCTCTGCTATACTAGCATGATTTTTTTCAGGCGTCGAACTGGGAACGACTCAACCCATATTGTCTAAAGAAGTCAGTTCAATTTTGAGGAGGAAGTGTCAGAGTCCAGATCTAAACCCCAAAGAGAATCTCTGGAAAATCCTTGGCAACAAAGTAATTGCTAAGAAACCCACTACAGTTACTGAATTGTGGAAGAGACTGCAAGAGGAATGGACCAAGATCAAACCAGAGCAGTGTGAGAAACTAGTGATGTCCTGTGGGCGCAGATGTGCTGAAATCATTCAAAGCTAGGGCCTCTACACTTACTGTTCATTTTTTAATCCTATAGCCCTTAGAAAACATTGTTTAAATCTTCTCTTCTGACACATTGGTTACTGTTCTCTAATTTTATCAAAGCTATCAAATTCAGAACAATAAAAAATAACAGTACAGAATAAATAAACTATTAATACTTTGTACATTTTGATCTCCAGTGCAGTTACCTCAGTATTTGTCATCCCTGTTTGTATTTTGTCACATTAGCTCACGTCAAGTCTCCCTGCTCTGCTAGGTCGGTTACTTTGACATTCAAGACAACATGAAGGAAGAGAGTCATCACTCGATCCACTGCTGTTGCGAAAGTTATACTCTGGCAGACAATGTTATCCTTTTTGTTTCCGATTCACATCTCAGCTGTGAGTCTGACTGTCTCTGACTTCTCTTACCTTCTGTGTCAGATCTTCTGTCTCTGTCTGCCATGGTAAATCTGTCGTCTAAACCATTTACCCGTGTCCTTCTTTTGCGCTCTCTCTCTCTCTCTCCTCCTCCCCCCTCCCTCCCTCCCATCAGGTTAACAGGTGTTAACTGTCAGTTTGACAATTTCTTGGGACTTTTTTCTGCATTCCCAGTGAGGACTTATGTTAAATACCCCTTGAAAGAGTAAGCTGGCAAGAATTTACAGGGACAGTTTAGTGTCAGTTGAAAAATGGGGGGGGGGGGGGGGGGGGGGGGGGGGGGTATTTAACACATATTGGATGGATATATATGATATAGCGTAACTGTACAAAGATGGATGTGGCAACATGGGTTTGCCAATGAAAATCGAACTGTAAAATGTATTTAGGAGCATGTGTGTGACAACCTCACACAGGGTATGAATTTGCAACATTTTTGTTTCAATGTGTAGTTGTTTTGCCTTTAGTAGTTCGGCTGTGAAATATTAATACTTTAAAATAGCTATACTGGAATTAAGTTACAGAAGACTGAGGCGGTTTGTGGGTGAATGGGTGACGTCTACAAAGGGGCTGCGTGTTATTGGGGGGGTTTTACAAAAATTCCCCCCAGCTGGCGGCCAAGGCCCCTAGCTCACAGTGGCGTGGTAGTGGAAAGATGACTAATGTGTGTCGATATCAACAGGGAACATTCTGGTCTCTCCTCCCCATTTTGTAACTGTTAAGGTTTTATTCAAATGCTGCACTGTTAAAAAGTGAGTAATTTAATAGTCTTGAGAACTGAATAAAAAAAATGCAGACCAGTGCATGTTTGTTGAAACTACTTTTATAAAAGAATTAGTCTCTTGGTCTGATTAAATTACAAGAAAAAAAATAAGTTTCAATAGCGCTCTAACAAGAAGGGATCAGGAAATGACTTCCACTGCGGTGTCCTCAACAGAGCTTGTAGCTGAGCACCGCGAACTACATAAGACGGTCTAAAAATGGCCTGTCTCTTCTCTGTGTAAAGAAGCCGTCACAAAAATACATCCTGCAGCTGCCACTTTCCCTCTTTGAGAAAACAGGACTCACATCATTTTAGGATAAGCAGATTAATACACTAGGACTGACAAAACCTCCTGTGTAAACATGGATATTTCATCGGAGCTGCTGACTGCACTTTAACTACGCCCCAAACAAATTCACTATCGTAATCACAATCAAATTTGCTGTCACAGGTCATGTGGGTGCTGTTAACGCTATATTAGAACTACTTGTGTACACGTTCATACTGAGAACTCATTTCAGGTGTATAAATGTGCAATATGGATGGAAAAGTGTTGCAAATCCATGCATGGTACTGTGGCTAAAGAGCGAGATATTACTCCAGGAAGGTTGAAGTTGCTGTTAGAGGCATTTTTAAAGTGGGAGAAAAGCTTTAGTCATTGCTGAAGGGCCTATAAGCCCCTCCAGAAAAGTCTGAGCATGAAAAACATTTACTTTCCACAGTGGACTCATTAACTTCACACAAATGTGTATGCAAACACCCCAACTCACAGTAACCCAACAACACAGACAGAATTAGTAAGGAGTGCACCACTGGGAATGAAGCTTTAGAGCTTTTAAGTACCGTTTTGTACTCCGTCTCAACAGTCTTGTGGTCAAAATGATGTGCACTGTGGTGTGTATGTGTCTTATTTAGGCACCAGTAAAATAAAGTGTAAAAGTATGAAACCCCAGCGCCTGACTCCTCAGTGATGGAGCTGAAACAGATGCAGTCAAAAGTAATTGGACTGGGACTTTTCTAAAGTATAATGTGGTGTTCATTTTTGGGGAAACTTCTTTATGAGTGAAAAGTACAAACACTAATCATGGAAACTGTGGATCAATATTAAGGGAAATATGAGTACTGTTCATCTTTTCTGTGTAAAAAGATGAATGAACAAACATGAATGAATAAACTACACCATTTACTTTATCCTAATCAGTGTGGTGTAGGTCAATACGTCTTATCATGTCGTTAATTCATGTCCATAATTACCCTATCCAACTTGTCTCAGTCCTAATCGATTTTTTTTTTTACCATAGGGACTTCTTCAGTGATCAAACACAACACGTAATTTTAAACGAATGCTCAGAGCGATGGGCTAAATCAGTGCATTCTGCTGTGTACGTGATGGTGAATTCCCTTAAAAAGCTTTTTTTTAAATTACAGGTATATTTTAAGGTTGTAATGTCACACAAGGATACAGGGTGCAATTTCACATACACACACACACACACACACACACACACACAGAAATTTTTTAATGTCTGTGTGTGTGTGTGTGTGTGTGCATAAATGTCAGGCGTACAAGCTCGATAAATGCCCATAGATAAATGTTTACATGTATGTGCAAAATGATGAAGATGCAACATTTTGTGTGTTTGAAATCCAATAGATCATAACACACACTGGCTCACCTGGCATCAATAAATAGGTAAAGTCTGTGCATGAAAACCTGATCAAACAGCCAGCATTTAGTGTATACATAGTATGCACAGCTGGAGCTGGCATCGGTGTACATTTTGGGAGCAAATATCTCTGTAGCACTAAAGAAATCCATCATATTCTGTGATTGTTATTTATTAATCCTATGTCCAGTCACCGCATGGGAACTTATGTTCCAACACTGTAAATGTTTAATCTTCACCGAAATTCCACAAAATGGCCCGTTTCACTGAAGATAAAACATTATTGATATTAGGCCCATGTGGAGTCATTAGGACTGGAATGGCTCTCACAATTTGAACTATTTAGGCCCAATCTGTTAATTAATATTGTAAGATCTCCATCACTCCCTGATTCACTGTGTGTGTCTGTTTCTTTTATACTGGTTCATACTTTGCCTCCAGGATTACAAACACACACAGTCCCACACACACATGCACATATACAGCCTGAGGCTATATCCAACCCACCATGGTAGAGAGAACGTGAGGTGATGCTTTATTGACTGATTGAGTTCAAGCAGTGCATGTAGCTCTTGGTGGTAAGCCAGTCAAGTAAGTGTAAGTAAGTTCAGTAACAGCGTTAGCAACACGTCCTCATACTTGACAAACTAGTTGGTTTGCCAAATGACAACATATATGACATATATGATCGTGAAAGGGACGAGGCTTTAAACATAGTTAAAGTTGTGAAAGCTACTTGGTTAGGGTTAGGAAAATATCAGTATTTGGCCTTAAATTGTTACGCATGTAATTTTGTGACATAGCAACTTTAAAAAAAAGTCAGTGTTGACTTTTGGTTTCACACGGGACACTCTCCTGGGTGAATGAAATTCCATTGCTAGGCAACAGTCTGGGTCCTCGTCACCTTCCTGTAAGTTGATGTCATTCACATACACTGCAACAGAAAATAAACTGGGACACGTCATGTTTACAACTGTGGATGAGGACAGTCTGGCCTTGGACTACCTGCAACTACTTACTGGATATTTGTTTATGTGCATGTGTGCGTGCATGCATCAGGATTAGTGCGTCTGTGTTTTTGCTGTGGACTGATGGAATTTCCAGAAGCCTGTGAGAGTTACTGAAAGGATGTCTGACAGGTGAAGATAAACTGGACCAACAGCCAAAAAGCACGGAGGCAGCGGGAGAACACATTGTCTACCCTGCATAGAAGTTGACTCAGTCGAGGATTTCAGGGGATGGGGTGCTGCATTCATGCATGTGATGGGGTTTGTAAAACACAGGGGCTGTAGTAGTGTGGTGTTGTTTGTGTAGATTGTAAAAGCGTTGTGTGCACGTGTGTGTTTCAGTGTACGTGTGTAGATGGGAGCTCAGGGAGTAAATGCAAGGGAGAAAAAGAAAGAAAGGAAGAAAGAGACAGAAACATGAAAGTGAATTTAACTGCGATGAGACAGAGAAATGGGTGAAATATATCGGGGTTAGTTACAGCCCAAGAGGCAGAGCAGTAGATAAATCACCACCATCTCAGGGCAAGAGGAGAGTGGTGGTGGGGTGGTGTTGGTGTGGAGGGTTAAAATATGTGTTTTGTAACCCCCAATATATAAACAAACTTGAGGAACATAATAGCAGCATAACAACATCTACAGTGCACTGACACTACCATCACAACCTGAAACAGCAATTGATCCGGTTATCATTCATTGTCAAGTGGTTCAGGGTCCAAACAACATGAAAACATGATTTGTGAATTTTTTTTTGGGTGGGGGGGGGGGGGGGGGGGGGTTGTCTCTCTAAAATATAGACAAGATGCTGTTTTAGCCTTGCATTTCTCTTTTTCTTCACCATCATCGATCATGTGTAAAATGATGCTTATGATTAATATGTGATTTTTGTTTGAGGATGATACATCTACTAATTCACTTTAAAAAAGTAAACATCAAAAGTCACTCGCTCTTGTTAGGAGTTAAGTCCCCCAGTGGTGATTTTTCTTTTCTATTCTATATGTCTTGTGTGCGGCTTTCATGTTGGGAGATGGCGTGTGGTTGTGGCTTATGCAGTGTGTGATTAAATACGTCACTGCCGTAGAGTTTTGGACCCCAAGACACCCTTAGTTTGTAACAATCTGTAGGACATACTGTGTCCTGTAGGTTTGGGTATCAAACTTGGTACTTTTAAGGGTACTGACAAAATTCCGTCAGTACTACAGAGTACCAATACACGTTAAAATCAGTCAGCCTTCTCTGTCCTCTCCTCTGTGTATTGACAGAGAGTGGGGCTCAGCTTGGACACGCACACACACGACGACAGGAGACACAAACAGGTGAGACGACATTGCCCTGCAGCTTGTTCAAGTCACAGCGAGTCGGGGCGATGGTGAGCTGAAGGTGGTCGAATATGTGGTTACACTTTAAAAAAAAAGTCTGCAGAGACAGCGCTTCTTGCAATATAATATAATAGAATACACTATAATATAATGGCGAGTCAAAAGTGGTAGGTTACACTTTTTTTAAGATCGTAGACTGTAAGCATTCTCTATGCCCTGGTGACAGACTAACAGGCTGGAGGTCGTAGGGTTTTTAATACGAAAAATAGGTTTGGACTTATTTTTACATCTTAATTATTTTGTTAATTACAGAGAGAAGAAAGTGCCCCCCAAAAAAGTAAAGTTGGTTACGAGAAAAAAAATTCCAATTATTGGTATCCTTTCAAATGAGAACATATCAAACCTTAGTGTCCTGCTTTAGTTTGCTGTATTGTATCATACTTTGATGTTTTCTTTTGATACCATAGTGGAGGTTTGATGTGGTCATTGATTGATTAATATATATCAGATGTGCTGATATTAAACAAACAGGCCTACATGCTTGCAGCTATGATTGTTTCTTTGCAACAAGAGTTGGTCCGTACAAAAAGGGAGCTCCCCTAAAAGCCGTGGTATAGTATTCACACTGAAGTGGCTGCACGGAAGAAGAGGAAAGAGTAGGATCATAAAAAGGCTATCAACCTAGCCTTAAGCTGCAAGTATCATGGTGGTAAGAGACTTTGATCTTTTCAACAATCTTAAGTAGACACACTGATACATTTAATCCATACTACCACATGCTGCTCCTCTGGTACTTAAGGGTAAAGAAAGAAGTGGCAAACAGATAAGAGCAGATCCCATAAGGGCCTTTCCTGCAACAGAGGATGATTCAGAAAGAGGAGACATTTTTCATTCCCTCTCTTTTTATCAGGTTTGGCCCTTGATGTCTGACTAATCTTGTGTACTTCAAATCAATTTACCCCCATGGTAATCAAACAAATCTACAGCAAATTAAATAGTTCATACTGGTATAGATTTGTAGATTTAGGTAGTTTTAGGTATTGTACACAAATGCCATGCTCTTTTTATACTGAAAATGTCATATTGTGCATTAGAAGCATAGTAAAAGAAGAAAGTTCTTATGTGTCACCCGTTCAAGTTTGGCAAGTTACTTATGGCCTCACTATAGAGCCCCATGTTGGATCCCACAAATCACTGTGAGCAAAATGAAGTGTTTTTACAGACCCTGAACATCTTCTACTTCATCTTTCAACGCAAGGTTTTCTTGTAGAGCCATGCCCAGTGAGCACAGCACAGTAGTCATGCTCCAGGACACCACATCTGTCTCCTCTCTCATTTACTGTACAAGTGTCCCTGGCTGATAGTGTAGTTGAAACAAGAGAGGCACAACTTATTTCACAAGTCTTGTTCTCCACTATAAAAAAATAAAAAATAAGCAAAGTTTCTCAATATGGAATCTAGCTGTATGTTATTTGCATATGGGAGAAGACACAACACCTCATGAGCAGAGCATGTGAGCAGAATGGGGCAATGAGATTTTCTGCTCTTTGCTCATGTAGCTCTTTGTTACCTCCGCTTCCCACTCAAATCCGCTCCAGGCCACTCTGCTCAAGTTCTCTCCACATTCAGTCTAGATTACACCTTGCTCAACTTAAATCGCTCTTCCAGCCCTCCTACCATGTCACCAGTGCAAAGAGCTCCTTGCTCACCCGCTGGCAAAATGTCCGCCGTCATCCAGCAGGAACTCATGGTGTGAGTGGTACTGGAGTAAAATTGGAACGGTAGATATGGCGACAGGCCAACGTTTTCAAAATACTCTCCATCCAAAATCCTCACGCTCCCAAATCGCTTCACTCACATGCTCTGCTCATGAGGGAGTGTGGAGATGAATTTCGACCTTGGAAACAATAGACAAAAAAATATCAACTACTCTACTCCTCTTACTACTAGAAGACTATGAGATGTGGTGAAAACCTCAAGACAATGCTACCCTTGTTGGGTTAAACTCAAAAAAATCTACTTGGATTTAGATGGAAGACAATTGAAATACCCCTAATAGCTAATATTGATCAATTTGAATTTAGATTCTTCACGTTGGCCTGGTTTGTGTGTGTGTGTGTGTGTGTGTGTGTGTGTGTGTGTGTGTGTGTGTGTGTGTGTGTGTGTGTGTGTGTGTGTGTGTGTGTGTGTGATAGTTAGAGAGACAAAGGAGAGGCAGGGAGGCTGGGGCAGGGATGAGCCAGCTAAGATCTATGGGCTGTCAGTGACACTAATCAGGCTTTCCCCGGCAGCATTCATCTCTGGAGCAGCACCAAGAACCGGCCAGTGACCAGCACCCATCCAGCCATGGCTACAGTATTCAACTTCCCAGTGATAAAAACAGAGAAGGCAGATTTTTTTTTAAAGATTGACAAGTAATATTGAGCAGCAATGACTTAGAATTGTTGTTATCTTAGCTATAACCTTATTTTGAAAACTGTGTCTGTTCGAGGAGGCTTTATGCCGTTTAGCTGTCGCCAAGCTGCCTGGTTGAATAATGGTTAAAAAAACAAAAAGGAAATATAAGCAGACAGGGAAAACTAAGACTGTGTGAAGGATGTACCATACATTGTCAACAACAACATGATGAATGGAGAATACATACACTGGCTGAATCAAAGGATAAAAATAAAAAAGCTCTCAGCATTACAAAGCTAAATAGCATATGAATCCTTTTCATTCTTGGTGCTCTACTGTCATGCTATTTCAAAAGACTTCTGCCTCTCCCTGCCAGCCTTACGTTCACTTCCAATCCTCTGCAGTTTGCATCTGACTTTGTCAAAGTTTCCTGCATTACATTTGAAAGAATATGTCATTGGAATAAAAAGGCATGTGGGAGGAGGAGCGAGGGCCAAAGTAATCAAGGGAGCTGAAAAGCGTGAAAGTACCATTACTCATAATGCCATACACACATAGGAAAGATAAATGACTGCAATCCAATGGCAGCCCTCTAATACTGGATCCAGTTAAGCGGAAAGGAAGAGAAAACCTTCCCCTTGCTTAACATCTTACCATTGTTTCAAATAATTGGGAATATTCATAACACATGTCCTAAAAACAAAAGGACGTTAAGACGACTACAACAGCAGCCTAAGGCTTTATAAACCAACGTCAGATTTTTGACTACATGTACGTCCCAGCATTAGTTTCTAAAACCTTTTCTGTAAGAGAAAAGCGTGAAGCTGAACCTGCAGCAGGCCAGGCACGGGCTCCTTCAACACCTGTAGTGGCTTTACAGCTGCTTCATCTCTGCCTCAGGCTGAATGCCACAGTATCACGATAGGCACCATATGCTGGGAGAAGTTGACCGATGTGCTGGGAGAAGTTGTTAGAATATCTGAATCACGTCACACTGTATCTGTGGTTAATGTTGTGCTTTATCTCCTACAGACGTTAGTGTAGATGCTGCAATAGCCTCAGTTTTATCAAAACTGGAGATTTCTTCTTTGAGAGAGGACAACTGCAGTGACAGCTTTTCTCGATGGAAAATATATTGTCTCTCTTTTCGGTGAGAGTTTGGTTGAATCATCTGTCAATCAATCACCAAGTATGTTTTGAAAGCACCTGCCCTTTCCCGATCAGTTTCCAATCAGGCCTTCTCAGGCAAAAAGTAGGGCAACAAAATTACACAGAATTACACTTCTCTGCCTCAAGGCTGCTCCTCCCCAGGAATAGTTACATTTTGTAGGAATATGACATAGGAGAATGAAAAATAGCATATTCCGACAGCTCTGTCAAAACATGTCGAATACAAGACTTGAACAACACAGTAGCTAAAACATACTGTACAGAGTTACAGTTATGTCAAGCTTTATTTCAAAACAAGATAATGAAGTTGCTCCAAACAGCTCGTAGAACGATCCTGCTTGTTCTACTGACAGAAAAACATCACCATCGGTTGGTATGATTTGAAAAATCTACATGATCCACTTAAATTTACGCGCTGTTTTTAGGGTAGTATTCGTATAGGCATACACATAGATCATCTACACACACACACACACACACACACACACACACACACAAAAACATCTTTCAGAAGCTTTAACACTCATGGGAATGCTGTGCCTAAAGCGTTAGGTCCATGACTGACATCATGTACTGCAATTGTCAGGGCTTGTATAACACTGCATATGAACAGCTGCTCATCTTGTCATGTGACAAGACACATCCTCACACCTCCCAATGTGATTTCTCCTGGCATTTTTCCCGAGTTGTTTAGCTGTTCAGTGAGCTGTGGGCACCATGGACTCTGGAGAAAGGTAACAATTACCAACAGCAAGAAACTTTGAGAAACAAAAGAAAGACAGAGGCGGAAAAGTAAAAATAAAATACAGACATAGAAAAGGAGGAACAGAAATAGAGATAGGAGAGTTAATTAAGGAGCCTCTACTTGGAAGAAGCATGGCAGTTTGAGAGTGAATAACATTCAACTGAACTAATGCCATATACTGAAAACTGCCTGCAGTAACATTGAGAACTTTCATGATCCATTACATGATGTTTCCCTCTGGAATCAAACATAAAGGTTTCCACAGGGCCACAGGAACGCCTGGGTCAGGGTTGCAAATTAAATTCATTATCACGGAAATGATGTGGGTGCCTTCAAAGCATTCTGTTTTCTTGATGAACATTTTCATATTTAATATAAATGCTATACTGGCTTTGCTCTCTGCACAGCTACTGCCTAAGGTAGGCTTAAAAAGGGCCATGTGCCACAGGCTGGTCTAAAAATACCTTTATGGAGAGACTAGAGTATAGCCTACACAATAGCATAAAACCTTATTTAGGCTGAAGAAATCTTTTGATGTTATGCATTTTTATGGAATGGGGAAATGTACAGTTATCTCCCTGTCATCACTTACAACCAGGCCATTGTGTCACACCAAAGAAAAAGACACTGTGTTCAAATACCCATGGCACCATATTATTTAGAATACCAGAAAAAGATTTGTCCCAATAAAAGACAGTATGGAAAAAATGCCAGGATGTCCTACTGCATTCTAGGGCTCAAATGATATGGGATTTTTGAGACTGATATTGATTAGAGGGAAATTTTCACTGCCTCTTCACTTGCTGCCCCGTCCAACTGCACCGACCAGCACATCTTCAAATCACCGATCATCCAATCACTATTCATTTAATTTCTATTGCATCCCTAAATCTGCCTGCTTTTTTAGCAATTTTATCATTTTGCATATTTTTACCTTAACTTACTTAAACATAGCCTGCTTGTTGTTATTTGTACTTGTTTTATATGTATTGATTTTTACTGCATTATGTTAAGTGTCTTTGAGTACCTTTGAAAAGCGCTATACAAATAAAATGTATTATTATTATTATTATTATTAAATAATCAATACGGTGGCTGATATGGTGTGAATAGATCTCTTTGATGTGGATTGTGTGAAAATGACTCTGCAAAGGTATTTATAAGGCTGCTTTCGATTTAATTTTTTTAAATATTTAACATTTTGCACGATATATATACAATATAATACATTATCAACCAATTCTAGAAATGACCCACATTTCTTATTGCAGCATATTTGAGGGTCAAAGTTCAAGGCACAATGTTAAGAAGTAGTATGTCCAAATTGTATGCATACTTCATGTAACAGTACACACTTTGTAAGAGTAGTTGCAGGACACACTAAAATAAATAAATAAGAGAAATAATGTAATTTGCAACTCAAACTGTGTTAAAAGTCCAAATGTTGTACAGTGTTGAGTCATAAAAACATTATATTCCGTCAACACGCTGACATTGATTGCAGGCATAAGTGTATCTACAATGACTTTATGAGGCTACCACCTCATTTGGTCTGTGTTTTTTCTTATCATATTCAGTTTTAACACTAAGGAGTTTTGTCAATAATTGCACTGGCTGGAGCAGTAACATGGACCATGCCCCCACACACATACACAGAGATAAAGTTGTCAAAACCGAAAGAAAAAGTCTCAGAAGTAGTGGGAAATTTGCAAGATCATATACACGAAGACTTAACAAATGCACACAACCACACACAATGCGAGCTACCATATTTTACAAAGGAATATCTTTCTCACTATCACACAAACACTATCCATTCTTGCATAACATTTTTAGCAAGAGCAGCATTTTCAAACAGCCTGGCTTTTCCATCACGATGTGTTCTCAGCGAAGAGGACATGAATGTTTCCTGGAAGGAAAAGAATTGCCCGAAACAAAGATGACTTTCCCGGATGCATCTATAGCTGTGCAGTATAGGAAGTACAGCTGTAAGATTTTGACATTTACCACAAAAACGCTCACAAGATGTGTTTCATGATAAGTTCAGAGACGAGCTTGTATCGAATCACTTTCAACACTGTTGTTATAAACATTTCTATGGGATTTACATACGTATTTGATGTTCCCACAACTTCCACAACATTAAAATCCTCAAAGTGTCTGTATTGGTTCGATCCAACAGTCAAAAGTTCAAAACATTGGCTTATCATTTCAACATCAATGTTTAGTGTTTTTTAAATGAGTCTACTCACTGGTGATTTCCCCACCCCAGCTCTGAATGTGACCGACTCTACCACAACTGGACAGGAAAACTGTTTGTTATACTGTCATTTCAGAATGTCATGGTTACGCAATTACACTACAAAAAAGCTTTAGGGCTCATACATTTTTTATTGCTGTCCTCTCCTCTCAATCAACACCCCGTTCTCCCGCTCTCATCTACTTTTCTCCCAACTCTACACCCTTCTATCACACTTTTCCATCCATTTTCCACTTCCTCTCTCTGCACAAACATGCCTTGAGTCAGTGTAGTGTTTAAAGGAATAATCCATCCAGATACAGCTACAGTACACTGTCTGTGATGACTGATGATGTTGATTTTATATGTATGCGAGTCCCATGGCGAGTCGAAAAAAGTGTATTAAGAGGTTGCA
Source organism: Echiichthys vipera (assembly GCF_963691815.1). Taxonomy (NCBI): domain Eukaryota; kingdom Metazoa; phylum Chordata; class Actinopteri; order Perciformes; family Trachinidae; genus Echiichthys; species Echiichthys vipera. The sequence continues at coordinate 18,503,759 of NC_139840.1, read as the reverse complement.
TGCTAAAAGAAAAGACAAACATGTGGGAGCTTTGAGAACTGCAAGAAAAGGTCCAGTAGAAATCTTTACCAACACCTTTTTTCACATGTCTCCTGTCTGCAGTTTCCTTTTTCACTTTCTTTTTGTCTCATAAAAAAAACTTTTTTGTCCGGCTGTATCGTCTTTGACTTGAAAAAAAAAAAAAAGAGTTGTCCTGCAGGTGTGAGGTAGTTAAGTAGCACAAGGGTGTAAGCAAGACATTAAAAATACAGAAGGGTTAAGATGGGAAACTGTATAACATATACTTCATTTATTTATTTATTATTTATACTTCATCGTAGGCTTGTATGTATACTATCAAAAATCCGACCAAAAGCTGTCCTTCAATAAGAATTTCATTATTGATTGAAAAATGGAAATGGACATGCAATAAAAATCCATGGACATGACCTTGTTGTCCTCAGTGGTAGTTTCAGCCTTCACACATTATACAAGAGTCAAAAAGGAGCCACAGCACAGTGTGAAGACCAGTCAATAATCCGATAAGCAGAAGTACAGGACCAGTGAGCTGGTCACATAAAGGCAGTGTGCATCACCAGGGAGGGATTTATCCAGAGGAGTTACAGCACAGAGGGGAACACAAGTGTTTTGAAGTCATGGGCCCAATCCCAGACTCCACCCTTAAGCCTAAACACTTAACCCTTCCATTGTTAATTGAAGTCACCTGAGTGCACAGCTGTACTGTGTGAGTTTATTAGGGCTTGACATAGCATACACAAGAACAGGACAGCACTATGCAGCGAAATATGTTACCTTGGATCAAAAACGTATTAGGCCTATGTACAATTGTGGGTTTGGGTCTTTTTTTTATTGCCAAGACAGATTGACTGATTTGAGTGCTTAAGGCTTTCCGTAGTAACCGTGTGTTTAAGGCCACAACGCTATGAATTGTGGGTAATTCCCTCAGGCAAAGTCTGCAGAGATGAAGGCTTACGGAAAATGTTCAGAATGGGCTCGAAATGTCTGGGGGAGAGCCCTCATGCACTTGACGGTTTAACAGTGGGACAGGCCTTATGTGTTCACACCGCCCCTGTTTTGCACAAATGTGTGTGGCAAGATTACAAAACAAGTCCATACAAAGACACACAATGCAAAGCTAAAAACCTGTCATTCTTGTATCCACTCGAGCTAAAATATTTGAACCTGAGCGATCAAACTCACACATGTAATGGGCTGCAAAGAAAATAAACGCGGCTGGTGTGAACACAACATAAGCCCTCACATACTTAACGGGAATGCGGTGAGTGTAGTTGTTAAAATTGGGATTGAGCTATTATATCCCCCTTTGCACAGCAGATTCTAAATACTGTGGCAACAGCCAGCTCTCAGCCTGCAGCTGCCGACACTCCAATCGTTCCTATTCCAAATTCGGTTCACTTCCCTTTTGCGCTGACAGAATATGGCTTAGAGATGTACAAGGAAAGACATTGGTGAGAGCAAACACAGTGTCCCGTTTGTAAATGGTCACTGAACACAGATGCACCTTTCACTCCTGCCTAATATGCAATCTAAAACACTGCTGCAAAATCAGCTCAGCTTTACACAGATTCCTTATACAAAAAGCATTTGTTGAAGTCACTTAAGCTACTAATCCAAACAATACACAATGTATCGTGCAACTATGTATATCTACTGTATAATAAAACAAACATATTGTGCAGAAATATCTACCCTGTGTCACTGAATGACAGGGACCAGAAAAAACACAACTGAGGCAGATTTCTCGCTCTACACTACAAGTTTTTGGCACTAGGGGTGACACAATTTCACAACTGAATTTCTAGATAAAGAATCTATTTAAATGCAATTTCAAATATCGAAATCAAAAGCAGGATCCGCGATTTAAATAATTTTAAAATTGACAACATGCCCTGAGTATAGTACATTCCATATGTAAAATATGGCAGTCATATCACACTTGATACCATGTATCTTTTTAAAGAGGAATTTGTTAGGGCATAAAACCAACAATTTGTAGATCATTACAATTTAAGACTCCACAGAATGGATGTATTATTAGACCAGCAATAGTGTCTCTCCCGCTGGCCCTGGGACTTTACTTTGGGATGATGTCACATCTTTTTTAATCGCTTTTCTGGGATCCGTGAACGTTTTATTAATATTAAAAGTCTATGGGTTTGTTTGGAGATGGAGGTGTCCTGTCAACAGTTTTGCAATCTCTTTACAATGGTGGTCTATGGAGAAAATGCTTTATGGGCCGCAGGGAGATTTTTTTTGTTGCAGTACCGGGAATGACCACTGGAAAAAATTGGCAGGACTAGGTCTAATACTACATGCAAGCTTCCCAGTCTAACAATGTCCTTTATTCTACACTCCCGACACAGTGACGCAGTGGTTGTGCCTTAGTCATTAGGCCTTTGTGCTGGTACTAGAGGACTACACTGCATGGCAAGTGATTCACAGCCACTTGATAAAGGCATCAGGGACAGAATGCAAAAATAGTTAGGAAAAAGAATGGCGTTTTCTTGAACCAAATCATAAGGGGTGCCGCCGACATGGATTCTGTATGTACTCGCTGTCCACTGAAGCTGAAAAACTAGACACATGATTCACAAAGTCTAATGAGAGCAAGCCTCTTTTCTAGCTATAGTTACGGTTTAAAAGTTGCAGAGGATGACTACAGCATGTGTAATGGTGTCTGCTACAGAGATATGAGGTCAATTTAGGTATTTTAAATAAGAAGAATTGTCTCATTGGGGAACTGCATCTTAAACAAGTTCAGAAGTGCAGTCATGATTCAACACTCCACTCACTTATTCCAATACTCTGCCTGTGCATCAAGCTTTTTCCCTTCTGTGTTTGTTTTAGTCTCACAGCACAGAGATCTTTAAATCCATCCCTGGCTCACTTCAATTTATGCCAACTTAGATGCTGTATAGAAAAGGGCTTAAGTCAGATAAGACAATCTGAATAATGTTTGACTTCACTTTAAAAGCAAATTGCATGGAAAAAAACAGAATAATCGCCTTGCAGTTGCATGCCTCCACCAACCAAGTTGGAGTTAACATCCATGTCTATCCAGACTTACATCATAAAGTGAAGACTTTGAATGCATTAAGTGTATTTTTTTGGCGAAAAGTTGATGCTTCGAACACATCTTTCACCCAGCAGCGCAGTAAACATAATCAACACAGTTGGAGAGTGTTGAGTTATGGTGATGGCCAGCAAAGCGTTTTTGCAGAATGTTACGTCATATTGAAGTTAACCTTTTACGTTTTTGATATAAAATGTCATTACTTCATTATTTTTATCGGATTAGATATTTGCGTGCAACGTAGGAATTCTGAAATTCCTAAGGTATAGTATTCACAAGAATGGGACTGATCGACAGACAACATAAAGCGGCCAAGGCTGTCGCCAGCGGAGGCCTTAAGAAAAAAAAAAGAAGAGAAAAGAGAAGAGATTCAGCGGCTTGCCAAGGTAACACTACTCATTGCGTCACCTTACATCACTCCTGTCTTTACAGGAACAGAGATGCATATTATTATTATTGAAAAGTAAAGAGATGCAGTTGGTGGCAGAGTAGTTAGAGCAGCTGCCCCATGTAAAGAGGCTGTGGGTTCCACTCCAACCTGGGGCTCTTTGCTGCATGTCTCCCCCTCTCTCTCTCTTACCCCATTTCCTGGCTGTCCCAGACAATAAAGGCTTGAAAAACTGCCAAAAAAATTATCTTTATAAATAATAGAAATAAAAGCTTTTGCTATCAAACTGGTCCCTTTTTGTACAAGAAAAGCTGTTTAAATTACTAAAAAAAGCTACGTAAATGAGTGACTCCCCTCCAACTCACATAACACACAAGATATTACTCTGAAATTAAGCCCTTACCCATGAAGGATGAAAATGAGTCCAACAGTGTGACAGAACCATCTGACATATATGAGGAGGAGCAGAGAAAACATGAGGTAGAGAGGGAAGGGAGAAAATTACCAGCCAAGGTCAGCGAGGAGAGGAAACTGGGTATTAAACAAACCATTTAGGTGGTAACAATGTGAGCGCATGTGTGTGTCGAAGACAGAGATAGAGAGAGAGAGGCAGAAACAAAAAAAAAAATAGGAGGACATAGGGAACAGAGAGATCATCAGCGTGAAAAAATCATGTAATTTTCATTTTTCCACATAAAATTCCTCTCGCTTACTCTGACTGCCCCGCCCTCCCTTTCTCTCCTGCATTTCGCGCCGTCACATTCTCCCTGGCTTTTAGCTCTTGATTTGAATTTAGACGCGGAATAGTGAGCAGAGTGGCTGAGGTTTGCAGCGGGTGATTTGTTCTGGCTACCCTTGGAATCAGTCAGAGGGACACAATTCAGTTGTTTCCAGCCAGGCTGGAACAGCAGACAGACCAGAAACAGAAAGAAATCTAGAGGTGAGATCTGTGCATCCGGTTTGACCCTGATTATGTAATCGCAACTTCAACAGTCCAGCTGGGGACCCTGGATGCATGTTAACCCCCATTTTGTGTCAGCCCTTTACTTTATAGTATAAGCCAATAATGCCCCCACAATTACTGCACTAACCCTACTGTCCATACTGCACATATCCCCCCCAGTGTATCCACACTACAATGTCCCACTGTACATTGTGTCCCTACCTAAAGTGCACCCTCATCCATAATCTACTGTATATATTCTTCATGCACTTTATTAGATCGGATTCCACTACCGTTTTTGCACTTCTGGTTAGATGCTAACTGCATTTCGCTGTCTCTGTACTTGTACAATGACAAAGTTAAATCTAATGTTATGTTATCTAATCTGAAACACTGGTTTGTGTTTGTGTGTGAGTGTGCGTGCTTGCGTACGTACATGCCTGTATGGACAAATTTACTAAAAAATTTAGTTAATTTATGTTAGGATCTACAACCAGTGTTACGTACGTGTTTAGTGTTAATGCCATAAAAGTATTGTGCATTGGATGCAGTGAATGGGCATGGAGTACATCACACTTCGGTGCAGGAGACTGGAGTTAATGTCCTCTCTCAGTCTTGCAGAAAATGCTTGCTTTCCTTAACACAACCGCAGTGTGTCCCCAACAAGTGTTTTAGCTGCCAGACAGTAAAAATGTCAGAAAGGGGCACTGTAGACAAACCACCCGTGCCTTTTGATCTCTTATTTCATACATCTCGCCAGAATTGTGTCCAGCCAGTCACTTCTTCTCCGCAGCTGTAGTAGCAGCATATTCTAGGGAACTGTTGTCTACGTCTAAACGAAAACAACACATAGACATGGCCAATGCCATCGGTGAAACCTGTCGTATTTGCCAATAGGTCGATGGCAATGAGGCGAATATCGGCCAAGACCGACGTTTGGCCGATAAATCAGTGCATCCCTGGGAATTACCGCAGAATACTGTGTATTGTGCAATTAAAAATGGCCTTGGGGCAATGTGCGTTTAGAATAATGTTTTGGTAAACGACATGAGAGAGAATAATGAAATAGATAAAGAGTTAGATGTGCAGAAGCAGTGAAACCAAGAAGAGAAATATAAACTTACTGAACTATGTTCAGCATTCTCTAAAGTGAAAACTTGTACGAAACCATGGCTTATGTTTTTTAAGCCCGTCACACAGAAAATAGTCTGTCCATGAACCAAAGGTTTTATAAATCAGGGTAAAATAAGATGTTTGTTCTTCAGCGCCTGCTGCCTTGGCAAAGAAATAAAACATTTTGTTGTCCATTTGATAGATTGCCATCTGCCAACTATTCCCACAGCACGATTCTTCAATCAGACACAACCATAGATCTTTCTAGATAACCCCCACCCCCCATCTCTAATACTGTAAGGGGTAGATGGGAGGGACAAAGAAAACAAATCTAAAATCTAATTTAACTCACAAACAGTAGAATGTGTACATCAGATTACAATCAAATTGAATTTCCTACTCCCCGTCTCCCAAGTTGCCTTTTTCCTATATCCACTGGTACACAAACCTTCCTCAGTTTCTGTGTTTGCTCTGATATTACAAGACATGAGTTGGGGCAGTCTGTAGCTTCCATCAGCCCATACAGAGTACCCCGATGGTTTTCTGAGTGTCTTCTGACATTTCATTTTCACATGGCTGGGTTCAGATGATTTTGAAGCTACAGTGATGATGAATACAATAGACACTAATCATCTAAAGGTAATTTCCCAAGGTAGAAAACTAGATTTCCCTCGAGATGTCTGTCTAAATATGCTCCTACTTCTGGTGGTTGTTTTCTTACATACTTCCTGTCTTTCTCAAGTTTTCATCATTTTCTCCTGACAGACTCCAAAAACAGTAGCAGTATTTTTGGAAAATGTTTGATGGTGAGGGCTCAGATTGTGGGTTGTTGGGTGTGTAATAATTATTCAAATACAGCAATTTATAAGACATAATGTGAATTTCATATACATGAAGTGCTGTGAAAAAAAGGAAATCTTTCCTGTTTTGTCCCTGTTTTCACCATCAATAGGTCCTGACATTAATTAAATCTCATCCATTCAGAACTAAGGATCTTACCCCATATTGTTTGCCAAGTCCCCGTGGTGTGATATCAGGTCACAGAGGCCATATGTTTTATAGTAAAGCTTCAAGGTTGCCCCTTATCATACAGACTTTGTCTTTGCGTGTTTGATGAGGCTTTGATTCATATTAGGCATTAAAAATAATCTATAGGATGTAACATTTAAACTCTGGAAGCCTCTAGTTAAAATAAAAAGAAAGTGAGTCATGACCCCACTTTAGTGACAACAGCAGAGCTGGTTCCGTCAATTATAGTGCTTGTGTTGTTAAATTAGCCAGAGAATTGGAAACAGCTGCAGGCTTTTGTTTTAGTTTTTTTTCTTAGAGTGTACTTAAAAATAGTATTTGCTTTCAAGATGCAGTCAAAAGTGTCATCTCAGTCAGTTCTCTGCTTAGCTCATTTCATTCCCCCCCTCTCTGATGCACTGTATTACAACTTGTTTGTTGTTTCTCTCTTTCTCCCACTTAAGAACGATCGCATTAGGGAATCCATTAGGTTAGGACTAAGGGGAGAGAAAAAACAGTTAGCGAACAAACTGTTAACACAGCAAGGTCAGTGGATAGCCATCAGACTATTATCAGGAAAGGTCAGAGCCATAATGCAAATGCATGTATGTGCTTGTTTACACCAGGAGTGTCAAACATGAGGCCTGAAGTGTCCCATCTGACCCACTGAATGGCATTGGAAATTGTGAAAATCATTAATTCCTGTTTTTCAATTAAATGAACTATTCCTATGGGTCCTAATAGGATGGATGACACATGCTTACAGTACATACAGGCGTAACACTGTCAAGCGTAGGTTCCTGTCCATGCAGGAGCTGCCAGTTGAAAATGTCTTGTCAGAAGAGCGTTGGCTTTCAAGAAAAATGGACCAGTTCCTATTTTTTCACAGGAGGTAAATGGAAAGCAAATGTGCGTGGTGTGTTCACAGCAGCTTTCATTGCTCACAGACTATAATATTCAGTGCCACTATGAGACCCCTCGCGCCAAACATTACAAGAACTTGCAAGAATGGAGAACAGAGAAGATGAATGAATTGTTTGAGGAAACAGCAGCTGTAAAAATGCGGGTAGCTTTTGTCGGTGTGGTGTCGTATGCTAGCTTTACTCCACAGGAGGGGAAAAGTGTGGAAAATTAAAAGTTGGATCTTAAATAAGCAAAATAGATACATAATACAAGTGCTAAAGTTGTGTGCTTACAGAACCACTCTGATGTGTATATTGTAATATATGCACATATAATGACAGTAAGTAGTAGACTGACTGAATGTTGTAAAACAGACACATTGTTGAAATTGCACTTATCTCATCTCAGACTGTTTATCTGTTTTCTTAATGGATGTTCATTAATTGTGAATATTTCACAATGTCCTTGCACATCTTTACCCTATAGAAAGGAAAGAAAGTATTAAGAGATCTTGGTAATTATAGTTAATAATATACAGTGGTTTTACTGGTTAATTAATCAACGTGTTTTAAAGGGAAGCATGATGTAGCCTTTCAATGTACAGGATCATTTACAGACTATCTGCTTTTTAATTAAAATCATACAGCATAACTGAATCAATAAAGCTGCTGTTTTCTGGATGAAATAGCTTTTCAGTAGCTATATTTCCATGTAGTAAACTACTTTTGCCCTGTTGCTGTAGCCTGCCCAACACTGGCAGTGTGCCTTACTTATTATGATAATTTATAATAAAGTATTTCTGATTATAAACAGACTGACTGGTGTCTGACAGGCTATACGCAATGCACTGCCAAGATGAATCCAGCACCCGGCTGCTATTTCCACCATCTATTTTGCAAGGGCACCATTGCTGCATCCTGGCACACCACCAAACACGATTCTGATCCAGCCAAAGCATTTTTTCACCTATCCCAGAATGTTAACTTATGTACAGTATGCAGACCATACTACAGCGCTATGTCAGCGCTGTGGAGATAGGTCTTTAACTGAGACACTGGCTTAATATCAACTGGTTTGAAAATCTTTACACCGGCCAAACCTTTGTGCATACTTATACTTGTGTATTCTTTGCAGCACACCACCAGTGTGTCTGTACCATGTCTCTTAACATCTACACTGTCCACGGCCTTAGTTTCCTCTCATGGGTTTTTGTCCTCCACCTCTTTCAGTCTGTTTATTGATCCGTCTATTTTCAGTCTCTTGCTTACTCACACTCATATAGCATCAGCATGGGTGGCAAACCCACCATCTGTCCTCTTCGCCCTGCTTCAGTTTGCTGTCTGCTAATTTGCTGGTTAATTATAGAAATGCAGGGGATCATTGTAGTCTCTTCGTAACATAGGTTGTGTTTATTGTCTTTGGGAAAAGCAGACGCTAATGAACTCATCAAACATTTATCCTATAAGCCAGTCAGTCAGACACAGTCAGGGAATAGATGAAAGGAAATTCACCTTCAGAAATACCTACAGTGCATACTTACTATCAGTTTAACAGGTTATTCCAGGGGAAGTAGCTTCTTCATGTTGCTTGGGAGGCTAAATTTCGAATTGGTGTTATGAAACAAGTTAGCTGTTCTGTAAAGGTCTGAAGACGGCCCCAAAACATGCAGTGTTACAATACCATGTGTACTGTATTGTAACAATTGTATATACAGTACATTATATTAATAGTGTTTCAAAAGAAGACATACACATTGACATGACATTAATTCTATGAATATGCAAACTGCTGGAATACTAATTACTGAAAAAAATGTATCCTGTTGTGAAATTTTACCTCAGAGAACAAATGAGCACACTTCACTTTCACACTTTGAGAGAGTCTGATTCATAATTAAAGGCAAATGAAAAAGTTCTGAAAAAATTTGGCAACCTTTAGTCTCATCTCGCAGAAGGATCTGAATCTTAATTGCAGTCCAGGGTGGGAGGAGTGTGAGGCTGGTTATGAGTTAAAGTATTTTATTTGATTTATTTAACTCACAGACTGGGCTTTTCCAGGTGTTGTACATTAACTGTATTGTTTTAATTGTTTTTTATCATTGTTTTATGTATGTCTATCATGTATTCATATAAAAACAAGCATAACAATACCATGTTTTTTTATCCTTGTAAATGATGCGCCATAATCACTTACTCCAACTGGTGCAGGACGCTATTGCCAAGAAACACAAACCCACTAAGACCATTAGCCAGTTGCAACTGATTCAAAATGTTGCTCTTAGAATACTGTCAAAAACCAAGAACAGAGAACACATTTCTCCAATTCTTGGATCTCTGCAGTGGCTTCCGGTTGAGTTTAGAATGGATTCCAAGACCCTGCTAATTATCTACAAGTCACTCAGTGGTCTGGGCCCAAAATACATCACAGATATGTTTGCTGAGCACAAGCTGGGCAGGAGATGACTGTAAGACAGCAGACGAACCAAAGATCCGTTTTCTCAGCAGAAAACCGCTGCACCATACTGCGCCCAGATCATTTGCCGTCTAACTAGCAGAGTGGAGACCTAAATGCACTTGTGCCATGCACTTTAGATCCGCTACATAAATAGGAACCTATATCACATTTACTGTATGGAACAGTTGCAAAGTCGAAAATAAAAACATTGGAGATAAAGTTAGGAATCCTGTAATACATTGTCTGCATCAACATTTTGGTTCATTCTAAACAGGCAAAACAATAGCGGCTGAAACTGCCTGGAAAAAGGGCAATAATTGTCAGTGCAATAACACTAACACACTAACACACTAACTACGACCCTTTGCTGCATGTCTCCCCCTCTCTCTCTCACCCCATTTCCTGTCTGTCCTATATAATATAGGCTTGAAAAACTGCCAAATAAATAATAACACTAAATGTACCCATTCAACTAAATAATAACAATAATGTTATTTTACCAGCCAAAATACATAACACCATTTAAAAATACTATTTTCGGGTCAAAATTTCCCGTCAAACAAAACAAACAACAACGGCCAAACCTGTGAACCTTTTGCGATCACTTCTTGAATGAGACACCTTTTCATCCATAGGAAAGTGGTAAAATGACAATTCTGTGTTTTTTTTAATCAGGTCTGTTCAAACAACTGGGAACACAGCACCGCAGCACTTTAGAAATATGATGCTAGGACCAGCTTAGACCCAGAAATAGTGCTTTGAATGGCCGTTACTTTACAACTCACTAGACCGACTTTTGACAAGTGATATTACAGTTGGGGCTACATGGTGGTGTAGTGGTTAGCACTGTCGCCTCTCAGCAAGAAGGTTACAAGTTGTGTGTCTGTCTGTCTCTCTCTGTCCATCTGTGTGTCTTTTCTCTCTTTCTCTCTCCTTTTCTTCCTCCCCAACCGGTCAAGACAGATGTCCGTCCTCCACAGAGCTGGGTCTGTCTGACGTTCCTGCCTGTTATAGGGAAGGTTTTCGTTGCCACTGTACTCTACAGAGGAATTGTTGGGTCTATGTAAATCATAAATAAGTCATTGAGTGTGGTCTTTACCTACTCTGTAAAGTGTCCTGAGATAACTTTTGTTATGATTTGACACTATAAATAAAATTGAATTGAATTGAATTGAAGTTTGCATCCCGGCCTGGGCCTTTCTGTGTGGAGTTTGCATGTTGTCTGCGTGTAATGTAAAAGCACCCTCTAGGTTGCTCAGCTGCCTCACATTGTTCTCTGGTACAACAAGGTATGTATCTTTATCATTTTAAACAGATTTCACAGAAAAAGAATTCATGTAGCACCTTCAATTGTATATTAATGACGCTCTCTGCTACAGGCATGGCGCTGCAGCCGTGTACACATTGGGAAGACCTATGAGAATACAGGCCACAGAGCTGTCCTCTTTCAGACATTTCTATGCCGTAGCTGAGGTTATTTATACCTTGGGTTGCAGGTGGGATCGCATATGTCTGACGATGGACGTAATCAGACTTCCTGTTTGGTCTAATGGCTGAATAATTGTCCCAGCCTTAGCTGTGGCCTGATAATGCCCTATCAGCCTGGAGTCGTCTTACAGAGCAAACAGGGATGGAAAGTAATGCAATAGAGAGAGCGGGGAAATTTTATTAGAGATGATAAAGAATGGATTCAAAAGTCTGGATGGAAATAGCCATGAGCAGAGAGCTGCAAAGCTCGTTGCACTGAAAAAAAATGTCTCTCATCCTCTGACCCCGAGAGAGAAAGAGGAAATCATTGTGGATGAGGAAATGTTCCCTTGTGGGTTGAATTATTGTCCCACCCTAGTCACGTATAGACTTTCGTATTTCTCTCCTATAAAAGCCGAGCAAAAGGGTCCTTGATGAACACACAAGTAAACTGTTTTCATTGTTAAGACACTACACTGTAGAGACTTTTAGAAATTGTGTCCTGATATACATGTAAAGAGGGGGAATGTATTTTCATAACCTACTTTCTCAAAATGCAATCATTTTAAATAAAAGGATTTTATAACATTCATTTAGTTAATAAAATGAATATTAATTACTGAGAAAGGATTCTGTCTACCCCTGTTAATTGCACATATAATTAAAGGACCTTCTGTTCAAGACTTGGCTCATTCTCCTGCAAGCAGCATACATTTAGCAAGTAATTTACTATATGGAAAGACCTCCATTGAACCACTTAGACATGTCACCTTCTATCTACATTATTTCAGTTACAGCAAATGTCCATTAATGCTGTAGCTATAGACTATAAAAGTTAATGGGGAAAAAACATATGCACCCTCAAATCTGTGCAAAAATCTTTTTAATTAGAGTTCATAGACAGACAACCCAGACTCTCAAAAATAATTTGAAGAACCATTAATGTTTTAACATCCATAGCCAGATGTTAAATCACAACCTGTTAAAAAGTATTAAAATATTTGACATTACTTTCAATTAAGGAAAAAAGGTACAGAAGACGTGAATGTCCTAAAAAATGCATCAAAAATCTCTTTTCCTGTTTTAGACATTTGCAATGGTACAGAAAACAAGAAAATAGCAGCGATGTAAAATAGCATTTGACAAGTTTTAAAGTTTTAAAAAATGTTTATAAAAATGAATTGAGTGCATAAATGACCAAAGAAAGCAAAGGAGAAGAGCAACTAGTGATAACTGAAGCTTTCCAAGGGTGTACAATCACCTTGGGTTAGTTACCTTTTCAGGTATATGAAACGCAACTATGGAACGCCTTACCACCTTAATTCCAAATAATAAGAATCTAATGTTTTTAATACAAGAATTAAACTACAGCTTAAAATCAACAAGGATGTGAACACTGAAAGACTTGAATGAATCCAGTTGTCTCTAACATATTACATGTATCCTTATGAAAGATAGATAGATAGATAGATAGATAGATAGATAGATAGATAGATAGATAGATAGATAGATAGATAGATAGATAGATAGATAGATAGATAGATAACTTTATTTATCCCCAAAGGGAAATTATTTTGGTGCAGCAATCTGGTACAACAGAATATGATACAATAGAATAAAAACAAGATCAAATATAAGTAAAAAATATCTGGGTATAAGAAAAACAATAAGTAGAAACACAGAACGGAACATGGGCACAAGACATAAGCACGAGATAAAGCGAGATAAATGAATAGTAAGGTCCAGTGGCAGGATGATGGTAAAATAAAATACTAATGTATATGTACGTGCAATATGTGATATAATATATGATATGTATGGGATACGTAGTATGGGTGTAATATACATACTGATACTAAAATATGCTATACTTTGAATATGTGGACAGAGACTGTGCAAGAATGCAATGTGCAAGAATTTACAGATCTGCTTTAGTCCAGGTGGGTGATTGAGGCTCTGACGAGTTAATAAATTGAAAAGTCTTATTGCCGTGTGTAGGAACGATTTTTGTAACGTTCCTCAGAGCAGAGGGGTTGGATGAGTCTGTTGCTGAAGCTGCTCTCCAGATTGTCCAGTGTCTTGTGGAGAGGGTGAGAGGGATTGTCCATGATTGCTAGCAGTTTTGCCAGCATCCTGTCCTCCACCACCCCCTCCAGGGTGACAAGCTTGGAGCCAACAACAGACTCTGCCTTCCTAATAAGTTTGTTCAGTCTGTTGGCGTCCTTTGCCTTGCTGCCCTCACCCCAGGACAGCACAGCAAAGAGGATGGTGCTTGCAACCACAGACTGTCATTATATGTGAATGCATACACATACTGTAATGGCTTCCAAAGCGATTTCACTCTTTCCAAACCAAAGATTTAACAGGGTTGTGTTATTTAACGTGTTTGAATGTTGTGGCGGGTCAGTTTCACAGAATAGTTTGACGATGTCAGTGATCCAATATTGCAAGAAAAAAAGTCTTGTAAACAAAAGCGGTTGAAAAAAAACTGTGCTGACGTCTTCATCTGCTACCAACTAATGAGACAACTGTGACACAACCGTTTTATCCATAAACCAGTAGGGGAGTCAAAACTTCAAAATAAAAAAAGCAACTATTTCTCATCTATCCAAGTAGTAACCTAAGGCATAATCCAAAATATATATGGGCTCTGTTATAAAATAAAAAGGGCGCCTACACATACAAACATGTATATGAGTATAAATCACATGTAACGATGTCTATCTATACAGTCCCCTGTTAAATAAACATACAAATAAAAACTTCAAACTCTCAATATTTCCCTTTACTATAACTGTCATTATTATTGGTTGTTTCCTCAGAAGCCTCAGGGGTATTTAAAATTGATGAAGAAATCACACAAACCACATGCACAACCACATCCACAATGCAAACAAGTGCACCAACGTTTTGTATGTGGTATTTCACTTTGCTGAGTAGAACAGAAAGGTTCCTCCACTTTTCACAGATAAAAGCAAATTAAAATCCTCTTACATCCTGGCAGCATGCCACTGGCTCCTTGATTCAATAAGACATTTCAAATGAGCTTAAAAGCATCTTGGTGAAAAGCGTACACTGTGTGTTTCTGGCATTGAATATTAGATCACAATGTCGAGTTGGTTTATTTGGATTTTCTACAGCTAATCACAACATTAACAGAAGATTGTGACAGTGGCCTTGGAGCTTTCAAGAACAACTCAAATCAATCCACTATTCTTTTTCTTTATTCACTGCAACACAACCGCTGTGATTATGCACAGCCATGAGCAACGATTTGTGCAACACTATTATGCGTATATTCTCTCTGCACCAAGCTAAATGTCAATTTCTTCAAGCAGTCAGTTTTCACAGCCTGCGTTTTTGTTAAATCAGCTTTTTCACAGTGCATGTTGCATTCTTTTTCTTCCCCAAGGCTGTGTATTTGGTGTATGACCATGAACAGCTCTATACCACATGGCTGAAGCAAAAAATTCATGCACAGCCTTATCACCAGCTCACATGGTTTACCCACATCTTCCACACTCGATAAAAAAGCAGTTGTAGTGTTCTTTCATCTCAATGCCAAGATCTGTTTTAGCTAGTCCTAGTCATATCTACAAGAAAAAAAACACTCTTTTAAGTCTGCCAATATTTTACTGTGTCAAACTGTCTTTTCATCTCAGTGACATTTATATGAGCGGATATGACAAAGAAGATATGTGCATGTTTGTTTTTGATCTATTACATCTAAGCTGCACATGGACAGGCTTTGTATGACTTTGTCCATACTTAATTAGGAAACGTTCTATCATCTAGCAATACATGAAAAAGAAATTGTTTCCTTTTTAATTTCACCTTGAAAATCAATCCGCATGAACACCCTGGGTTTATCTAAAACAAGTCATTCTGATTTGTTGCAGGTCGACCACAAAATGATTATATTATACTGCATATAATCAAAGTATTTTAAATTTGGTATTTATAAAAAAAATGATTGTGCTCATGCTTTCTTGCATCTCAACAGTCTGAAGTAGCTTTAAAGTTTTGTAGCTGGTGTGAGTCACGCTTCAGAGTAAAGGCAAACACTTACTGATGCGTTAAAGAGAAAGCAGTGATGCAAGATCAAAAGAGGACACCCCACTGTAAACTCTCCATTTCAAACATAATGAGTAGCTCATGGGTGAAGGTAAGCTGGTAGATTTTTAGAGAGCTCAATATAGAAATAAAAATAAGATTTACCTCTACCTTTTGATCATAATTAATATCTGGCATTTTATTTCATTACACATCTTCAGAACGAAAGTATCTTCGAGCAGTTGTATGACATTATAACCCCCAGTCTATTCTTAACTATATTCATGCAAGTCATCAGTGTTGGAAGTTGGCAGTAGAGAGCATTTGCATCTCAAGCAGCAATTTTCAGCATGATCTGTGTGGTGATATGGGTCAGCATGCCAAGACTCCTGCCTTTGCCCCTGCCACCTGATTGGCAACACAAAAGATCCCAGTACCTTGCCTTGCAGGTGGTGTGCCCATATGGCAAAAGCTCATGGTCATACAAACTCCCTTTGCTAAGTCGGGCTCCGGCAGAGGGGCCCATTCTCCCTAGTCCCTAAGGCAGCTGAAATTGCTCTTTTCTCAATTTGCCTCAGGTGACCCACTGTATCTCCCGACAGCAACAGGATCATGGGAGCTTCCAAACCCCTGCAACCAAACAAGGTGGATTTCAGAGGTAACCACGAAGAGGTGCTGGGTGACATGGCTACCCTGCTCAGCAGGTTGTCACAGCTATTTGAACCCAAATAAGTTGCAGGAAAGGGATGGATTTTTCATTGGATACATCCTTCCTCACTTGAAATAAAGAGCATTTCTGCTAATGATACTTGGACACATTTTATTCAAGAGTCTGCATCAAGTAGAAGTTCTAGCTGACAAGCTGGATCATCTACGGGTGGTTGAATGGTGGGATGGACCAAAACCCATTTTATGACAGAAAGCAAAAAAGAAAAAAGAAAGTAAGAATTTGTATCATTTAATACAACACTAGTAAGTCTACATTTTTAAAAACATAAGAAAAATGTGTTGAAATATTTCAAGCAAACTGTCAGGCTGTCAGCAGAGGCCTACTGTTAAAAGTGTGATTGACATGAAACTGCAGCGCAATGCTTTTTATATGATTTAAAAGTGGTATAGGGTTAAATAATATGCCTTAAAGTTTTTTTTTTCTTTCATTATTATCAGTGTTTCCTCAAGATTGACTGCTTCATCCTCACGGATGGCCCAGGGGGCAAAAACAGTGATGAAGAACACCAGAAGCAACTGCCAGGAGTTGAGTTTTCATTAAAACTGAAAAAATGACTGGTTAACTGCATGCCAAACTAACCAGAGCACATAAGGCCAAATTGCCTTCTAAGTTACCATTTGACAGGTTGCTGTCAAGCAATGTAGCATTTAAAAGGCTATTTTTTAAGTCCAGCACAGTGCTTATGCCTATAAAATTATAGTGGAAACACTGATTTTCATAATAGGTAATAGATGTATTAGAAGTGTTAGAAGTATTAGCAAGGGGCACTATTTAGATATTAAACTTAGACTTAGATCTTATGCTGCAGAGCAATGGAGTTTTTTTTAAGATTCCCTGTTGGGAACTGGAGAAAAGAAAATGTTATTAAACTCCAGCTGCATAGTTTTCATGGAGTATGATGACTATAGTGCAGTTTCTCTCTACATGCCTTTGTGGCTCTCCTTTCATGCAGTGATGTTACTTCTAAAGGCTAATGTTCCAAGACATTATCTTTAAAGTTACCATATCAAATCCTAGGCTATATCTGCCCCTAAGGGGTTGCTTTCTCACAGCAGACATCGTGACTTGTCATAGTAGGAATAGCACAGGTGTTCCTTATAACACGAGTGTTCAAGTGACAGTGACAGTGAATGCGTTCACATGGACGTGTATATCCTGTTTATGAGTTTAATATTGTAAACGTCATACCCTGTTTTCATAAGAGATGGGCAGACTGCCGTTATGCCCTTGGGCACCACAGTAAATTCATCAATTGGGTGGGTGATTTTCTAAAAAATAACATTCTGATTAACAGTTGATGGGTTGCGAGTACACAGCTTCATTTTTCATCAGGCAAATGTGTTGGCGTCCCCCTTAAAAGCTGCTCTGTCCTCCGTCACAGAGTAGAAGACACTCATACAGGGAACCTTTTTTTAATTCAGCTTTGATACTTCCTGATTACGAAAAAAGCTGCACAGCTGCTTGTGTGAATACAATACTTAACATTTACAATTTGGTCATATTAACTTTGAGGAACCTTTTATATAAATCATACTACACACACAAATTCTGAGTGAAGCAAATGATTAAATGCTGAAATTTGAAACCTTTTCTTCGACCTGTACCAGTCAATCATATATGTATGTGCAGGCATGTCCTGTAAAGGCAAATAAACACACACACCATACAGGACTGACCACACTGTTTTATATTAGTAGACATCCTGTGTGTAAAAGTGCTGATAATATTCCCTTCAACACTGCAAGACTCATGCTGTCTTGTTAAACAGCATGCCTGCTAATGTCAGGGAAACTTTTAACAGAATGTGACAATGTTGTATATTAAATACATTGGAGACAATGGTTATGGAAATAATGTGCATGTTTCTGCAATAGTATTGGTGTTGTGATTATACATGTATTCCTGATGGAATACAGAAACCAAGAATTCTTTCAATCAAATGTAAGATTTTATGCCACTTTCAACAGGGCATTGAACATTTTCATTATGAAATGGCGGTTCAGAAACTGCAATCTAACAGCTGGGGCACTGACAAAAATCATCTGTGCATCTGAATGCATGAATCTTACTCTGGAAAGCCAGCTGCAGCGATTTGTTGAAAAGAAAAAAAAATCTATTGATATACAGTTCTGCTGTTCAGCTGAATTAACAAATTTCTGTCCTGTTCAGTTTCCACCTCTCACATATACGACTAGAACAGTATACTGACCTGATGTAATTTGAAGTTTTGCCAATCTTTGAACTAGAGAAATATAATTTAATTTGACATTGTTGGCAGTATGTCAGATTTGGAGATGCACTGATTCTTTGATACGATTATTTTCCTTTATGAACACAGCTGTACAACATAAATCTGCATTTCAAAAAAAGCTAAATCATTACAATAACTATGTTCGTAACTAGTCGGTCATGAGCAAAATAACTGATAAAGGGAAACCATGTAACCTTGCAATCAAAACAACAAAAAAACACTAATATTCAAACTGGTTTTCTCAAAAAATGACTAGGACATAAAGGATCAAGTTTCAGTTTAACAAACAAAACAACAAGGGATAAAAATGCTAGGATAGAAACCAAACCAACTTACCTTGCGATGGGATTCACACCAGCCGTGACGAGGATTTACAATGAAAAAATTTAATTATAACAAGTATAGGGCAAAATAGAACAAATTGTGCAAACAGAACTGACACAATGTGTAGGTTATATGCCATCTACAGCATGAGCAATTTGATTTTGTAGTGTTTTGTTCAAAGTGGCTAGTGCTGAATGTAAGCATATATGTTTGTATAGAAAAAGTGCTTTGTGGGATGAGTTACAGTCCTTTTTGGAGTTTTTGGAGGCAGAGGGAAGAGGGTTCAGTATACTGACAGCCTGATGTATAAAGATGTATCATCATGTATGATCTTTTAAAACATTCTTTCTTGCTCCACCCTGTCTCTGTGGCTGCAGGAAAGTGGTGCATAGAAGTTACCAAAAGCGAGCCCTCTGCTCACTGTGGACTAGACTGCGCTTCATACCCAACTCCTTGGTTCAAAACTTTCGACCAGAAGATTCTTCAGTTCAGAGCTAAATAAAAATGGTCTGCTACAGTGCAAGCAATGTCCATTTGAAGTTTAACATGCCAAATTTATTCATTGGGAGTTTCGCAAATCCTATTTTTTTTGCAAAATGTGCTTATCTATATACACATTTCCGCTGTGAATGTAGACTTGGTTGCAGCATCAAAGTACAGCATGCATTTTTAGAGCCTGTGAGTGCACAGTGGCATTGGTGAGCCCGCAGTTATCAGTTTGAAAAAACGATACTGGAACAACAGAATTTTCTTTCTTTCCTGATCCTCCCAATTACCACTCTTGCAAATACGCAATCAAAAGTATGTCCTGGTTTCAAAGTCCTTTAATGTTGGTAGAGAAACTGTGGTGAGCCTGCATGTGTGATAGAGTACACAATCATGTCAATATATGGACATAGTTGAACTTCATTATCATAAGAGAAAAAAATATTATCTAGATACAGTATACACAGGAATACATCACACAGACTAAGCCTGGGTATTAAAATATTGGTCTGTCATGTAAGCTGCACTGCGTTCATATTTATTGGACTACCCTGTGTGTTGTTACAGTCCAGTGTGATGTATTGGGGGTTCTGGTAGACCAATGAAGTGTATGGGTGACTCTGAGTAAACATCCTGCAGATGATAAAGCTCCTGCATCCAACAGTGATCTATTCCTGGATAGGAACACATTCTGTTTCTAATGGGACAATGCACACGAAACACACAGTTAAATGGCTATTCCTGGACCCAGCCAGACAGAGGGGTTGGCCGTGTCTGGCTGGCACAACCTGCAGCATAGCTGACATTGCAGGTTTTGTGTGTGTGTGTGTGTGTGTGTGTGTGTGTGTGTGTGTGTGTGTGTGTGTGTGTGTGTGTGTGTGTGTGTGTGTGTGTGTGTGTGTGTGTGTGTGTGTGTGTGTGTGTGTGTGTGTGTGTTCTTATTTGTGAGGACCAGTTTGAGTTTGAGAGCACACAGTTTCTTTAGTTTTAATTATTGCGAGCGGCACAAGATTTCCAGATGGTTTCCTGTAATATGTTGTATGGTATTCTGTAGCAATTTGTCTGTAGACCTATTGATCTGTTGTGGCAAGGTTATATTTGGACTGGATTCAGACAACCTCTCCAGCATGAAGAAAATAAACTGTAGTTCAAACGCAGCTTTCAATTGACAGCAGCACTTAAAAATATGGTTTTGTCATGAGTGACGACTC
This sequence comes from Echiichthys vipera, assembly GCF_963691815.1. NCBI lineage: Eukaryota > Metazoa > Chordata > Actinopteri > Perciformes > Trachinidae > Echiichthys > Echiichthys vipera. The sequence goes on along the minus strand of NC_139840.1, from coordinate 18,483,334 downwards.
TGTGCTGTCAGTGTAGATATGATGACTAAAGTAACTGACATTCCTTTGCTGTTTTCATACTGTCATATTGTTTGTCTCTGACAAAACATAAAAAATGGTTCTGTCAAGATGTTACAAAAGGCAGGATTTTCCCAGGGTTTTCAGAGTGCTTATGCGCAAATTATGTCATATGCTCGTTTGCATATTGATTACATAATTTCGCTATTATTTGCATAAAGCTTAGTTGTTGTTGCAGTGAGGGAGAAATCATCTGAAGCAAAGCTTGGAGAAGAGGCTTGCCACTGAAATGAGAATAGCTTTAACAGCCCACCTCAATTTAGTGAGCCTGTGCTGCTGAAATTGTCACTAGGTGCGGTAGCACTTAGGTCGAATACCCGGAATGAGGCGGGTCTATCTCGCTGAAACGCACCTAATTTGCATGTGAGTCACCCGAGCAGCTAGCTCCGTAGCCAACCCCCTTCACTTCTGACACCAATCAGCTTGGGTCTTGAGGAGTTGTAGCATTTATTCAGCAACGAAAATAAACTCTTCACCCACACTGCACTGCTGGGTTCACAGTTCTAATGTTACTGCTGACTTCATACGTCATCACCACTGTAAGCAGACTTTGCTCATACCGCTGTTCTCGCACGGAATGAATCGAGCCACTCCGCTCTGCCGTTGACTAAGCTGCATGTCTGGGTTGCTGCCGCTGTGTGCATGTGTGTGTGTGTGTGTGTGCGTGTGTGTGTGTGTGTGTGTGTGTGTGTGTGTGTGTGTGTGTGTGTGTGTGTGTGTGTGTGTGTGTGTGTGTGTGTGTGCATGCAGCATTGTCTCAGCCTCTGTGTGCCTAAATTGCAATGCATAATGCATAACTAAGGAAATTCACATCAAAAAAATATTATAAGTCTTGCATAAGGATCATGATGCAATAGCCAACCCAGGGGAAATACGATTTCTTCAAAAGATTCTGTGAGGCTTAAGGCTTGGTTTTAGGGTTTTAGGATTAAGGTAAGAATTAAGTTAACGTACATGGGGCGCCCGCTCCAACCACTGGCCCACAGGGCGCCCCTTGTACAGAGGCTGAGGGTCCTCGCCACAGCAGTCCGGGTTCAACTCTGACCTTTGGCGCTTTGCTGCATGTCATACCCTGTTTCCTTTCAATCTTGAGTGTGACTTAGAAATAAAAGGCATGAAAAAGACCAAAAAATAACTGAAAAAATTAGGCTTAGGTTAAAGTAAGGGTTAGAGTCTAGGAAATACAATAAATCAATCAATGAGAGGCCTCACAACTGTGTTCTCCCATTGTTTGGGTATGTGTGCATATATTTGAGCTTTTGCTTCCTTGTCATATAGCACTTACAGTAACTCCATGGCCAGGGGTGCAGTGCCCTAGATAGTGAAGGTGTGTGCCGTCTAAGATGCAGAGCTCAGTGAAAAGTAAAAATGGGGCAACGGTTTCTGGGGTAAAGTCATTTAAATTTTAATGAAGACAGAAAGTTAACACTCTAATGAGCAATGACTTCATGCAGTTGCATGTACAACGGCACCTCTTCTATACGGCCCACTTTATTATACTGGTTTCCAGTGTGAAGAGACTAAGTTAAAAGAAGTTAAAATTGAAATAGTAATGCAAATGTAAATATTCCCTGCCTTTTCCTTATGCCCAAGTTTCTTTTGAGTTGAAATTTGTAGCTATTGCCTTTATAGTGATAAAAGCCAAGAGCGGACCTTCCTCTCTTGTTAGTAAAGTTGCTTTATGGCCTGGAAAAATCTAAAACTGACAAATGGCAAATATATCCTGGAGGACAATGGTATCGACTGGTAGTAGTATTGTATAGTTTTTTTTTACATCCCTACACAATCAACCTAGATAAATTATGCAAAATGAAATTGTAAATCAGTCAGATTAACAGGCTATCAGAGCCACACTACATACGATTTTAATTCTATGTTACAATGTGTATTCTTGACCTTGAAACGTGCTTCACCGGTCCCATTGGTATTTTGATGCTCATTGCACACGGTGCAAAGGAGGGAGGAGAAACACAACAAGAAAGATGTTTCATGTACATGTGGCACTGTTGTTATGTATGTACATGGTTGGTTCATGCTGCTGCAAAATAACCTGACGTCTAATTTCTCCACAAAAACAACTCTATGGCAGTGCATTTGTAAGGCCACCTTTGCGTGTTGCCACTCTGAACCTTCAAAATGACATTTTGATACTGGTCTGCACAATGTGTCATTGTGACAACGCCAGTAAAGCCATGGCTGACAGTATTATCGCTACAGATGAAGAGGTAAAGACAGAGGAAAGGAGCGGAGAGGGGGTGCTGTAAGGTAATGTTGACAGACGGGCAGATCGTCCTCCAGGGAAACCAGGGACACTCCTGTCTTAAGTCTATAATACCACGTAAGTCCAGCCAAGGTGCTCCAGTATTAATGGGTATCAGGACTGTGTGACTGTAGATTACCACCTCAAGAGCAAGACGCTGTTCTCACATTTAGTTGAAGCATCTCCTCTGCTCACTTACAAAGATGGAAAAGAGTACCACAACATCCTAGAGCAGAGGTTTTCAAAGTGGTATGTGGTCCTCCCCAGGGGGGCTCCAAAGAGTTTCATGGGAATACTACATTAGTTATAACATTAGTAATCAAAAGAAGATCGCATAGAAAAGTCTAAATGTGTGTGATTTGGTTAAAGAGATAGTTCAGAGATACAGTTTCGGGGAATTCTAGTTTTTTCCCAGAGTCAGAAACTAATCAATGCTTCAGGACATAACTTTTTTCAATGCATTTGGTATATGGAATAACGTACTAATGTTACTAATAGGCATCCACATTTTATTATGAGAAAACATTATGCAGAACAGTTTGTCACAACATGAGAGAACGAGACTGATCTGCTTCTATTTCAGAGAGACTTGACAACTTTTACTTACATCACATCATAAAAACATGTCCCTTCCCATTATTATATACTTTAATACAAATTGATAAGATAAAAAACTCATTCTCAGGCATCCTTAGTAGTGCAGCTCCATCAAATGATTAACACAAAAACCTAGACACACACACACACAAAAAAACACACACACACACACACACAACCGTCAAGTAATTACATTATCTCTGAAAATGTATTTTTCACTGTCAGTCATTTTTCATGCATAATCAAGTCAACTTTTTTTTTGTAAACTGTCTGAAATGATCAATGGCCCTGCTTTACATTCCTGCAGTTTGTTTTATTCGTTTCCCTCTCACTCCTCAACCTTTCTCTTCCTCTAACTTAGAGGGGGTCTCAATTAGACATTCCTGGCGTTTTACACATTAACTCTGGGCTGACGGGATGTGACAGTCATCAAGAAAGGATGAGAGATTTTTATCAGGATGACTCATACACATGGATAAGATCAGAATGTTAACTAGATCAGATCAATGGGTGAAATTAACTTTTCCAGAAGAGATAGATAGAGTCTGAAATCTTGGTACAAATGAAATTGTCGGCTGTGCAACAACCTGCCCGTTTTTAGCCGAAATGATGGATTTCATTCAATAATTGGATCTACCAACCAAGGACAGAAAATAGTTATTACAAATACAGGTTTATGGTAAGCTACTAAATGATATAACGTATTATGTACAGTATCATATGTTGTTCACATTGAGCTGCATGGACACTGTACGTTGGAAACTGAATTAAATAGGCGTTTTTGAACCAAACTGTTCTGGGGAGCTGCCACAAGAACTATAGACCTTCAAGGGATTTATTTTTTATTGCATTTGCACCGGCAATAGGAAATTAAATGCTGAAGGGACGTAAACTGGCTGTCCACAGGGCCATCCCTACATTCCCCCGACCGGGAAGGGTCTACATAGGACCCTTTAAAAAAAGAAAAAAAAAAAAGTCATATGTTCCCCGGTCACATACAAAACGGGGAACATGGGTATGTTTCCCCTTCCACACGCTGGCAGACTAGCTAACTTGTCCAACTAGCTAGCTTGTCTGACTCTGGTGCAGGCTAGTTAGCTCGTTGGCTGTCGTCTTTTCTTCTCCATGGAAAGTAGTCTCTAACAGCAGGGGGTGAGTCAGAGGTAACGTTAGACTGCTGGCCACAAGCCCGCTTTAGCTCATTTTCTGTAACCAGTGTAGCATGAAAGTATGGTGGAATTTGTAGGCTAGCTGGCTAAAAAGCTGTTCCTCTTGTGCTAGGAGAGTACTGAAGAAGGAGCTAAAAAAAATCTTCAAAAACAACATTAATAAAGCTAAGATCATTCTTAGTTCTTGCTGAGCAGACACAATGAAAAGTTCTAAGAACTGTGAAAAGGTTCCTCCGGCCCGAAAACGCAGAAAATTATTATATTGCTGTTACAAGTTTAAATATGTATTAATCCATTTGTTCTTTGTTACTAGTTCAAAAGTAGATGTTCTATGTCATTATATCACAGCCATCAAAGCAAAAGGCTAATACTGAAAAATACATTTACATTATTGGACTTTACTTATAATTAAATCATGTCATTCTTATGGTGAGACATGCTAAAAATAATTCAAGCGTTATATTGGACATATAAGCCTGGCATTGAGCAGTCAAAAAGTTATGGCCATTGAAGCCTCACAAACTAAGAATAAAAGCTATAAAACTAAAAACTAAGAAAATAAAACGCTACAATGTGCAAAAAAAATCAATCTGATTATTTCTTTCTTTATAAAAAAAAAAAAAATCCATTAGTGGACGTGGAATTTAAAGTGGAGATTTAAGACATTTTGCTGATTCCAGAAATTCTGTCTAAGTCGGTTTTGAGGATGAGGAGAAAAAATGTGTGAGCTGGAGTCATTTCATGCAGTCTGGAAAAAAGATGCAAAGTCTTTTGTATGGAGAAGTCTAATGTTAGTTTTCACATCCTTTTATTTACAGTCATAATTCAAAGCTGCGTGGAGCTTTGTGTGTTCAGAAAATCATTCACTTCAGCTTAAAGCTGCATTGACAGAGATATTATCTCTAAACCAATAAGATCAATTTCAAAGAGGAAGACTAAGAGGACAATTAAATGCATTTCAATTAAAGGGGTGCTTTTATGAAACAATCTTGAGGATGAATTAAAAAAAAAACATGCAGTAAAATTCCGGAAGTAGGGTGACAGATGTGTTTCATATCTCATCATCAGCTGTATAATACACGGCAGCTTGAGATTTTGTTGTTGCCTATGATCCATGTAGGTGTGTGATGATGACAGGCTGTAAATGTCATTGTATATATAGTTATGATTTAGACGTTGTAGCTTGTTTATTTATGAAAAAGAAAACGTGTCATTGGTGATAAGGGGGGTGGCACGGTGATGTGGTGGTTAGCACTGTTGCCTTGCAGCAAGAGGTTTTCTGGTTCGAATCACGGCTGGGGATGTTCTGTTAGGGACAAGCAGTTGAAGATGGATGGATGGATGGTGATAAGGGTAGGCGTAATAAGTCTTGCTTCAGCCTACTCCTCTTCAGTGTATGTGTACTATCTGTTTAATAGACATAAATAAATCAATTTCTACAGTAACATTGTTCTAGTTTTTAGTCTTTGCTCTTTCATGTTTCATCATATTGAAATGCATCTCTGTAAAGTGTACTGCAGTAATGCATAAAAAAAACCCAATGCTTGCTCGAGTGACGTTCATTTTCCCACACAGATTTTTAGATTTCATGCTTTTGCAATCCAACCACCCATTTTAAGAAGGACACAGTGTGTCACTCAGATGTTCACACATATGCTACATCTCAATATGTATCATTCTTACAGGAGAAGGCAAGAAGGACAGCTCATCCTCCATCTAACAAGATTACTTATGAATAATGTCAAGACTAATGGCAAGAAAATGTATGCTGGAGGGGACGCAAGATGGACATTAAATGTAGCAGAAATTAAAGTTTCAAGTCTGATAAGGGGAGTGAGAGTAGGAGAGGCGATAATCTAAAGCTTTCCCACAGGAGAAAGGAAGGTGAGAGGATTGAGAAGGTGATGAGAGGGAGGGATGAGCAACAAAAATAAAAATCTTGACCTTGAGTCTTGTCCTTTTCCAGACAAACTTGATAACTGAGGGTAGTACAATACTCAAATCTTGCAAAACAAGATAAGTGTTTGTGATAAGCATAGTGTTGTCTTAGTAGTCTAGACATGTAAGACTGTGTTGGACATTTGGGCTGGACCCCTCTCCACTCCAATATTCCTATATGTGCAATAATAAATCACTACTCAGTCATGTTTGCTCTTTTTTTCATTTTTTAAGAGCTCTAAAGCAATTTACTTCACAGTTCTCCAAAATATGACAAAAAGACATCTCATTACAACCTATAATTAGAGACAAATAATACACTATTTTAAGGCTATGTTTACATCATGCATAGGCGGTGGTAGCCAGCTGAGTCAAAATAAGTTTTACTTTTTTACTTTCAGAAAATTCAACTTGAATGATGAGTGAAGTCAAACAAGAGCATCTGCGAAATCTACAAAGGAAAGACATTCATCACGGAAATACTAAATGTGACAGCACACCCCCACTTCTCAGCCACAAAGTTGGAACAAAGGGAAACAAAAGGGTATAAAAAAAGGAGTTTAGAAAGGAGCAAGTGAAATAGGGAGAGAGAGTGAAGGATTATTTCTTTTTCTCTCCCAGGCTGTTTTGGGTCTGCCTAACTCATTCTTCCAGGAAGTGAAATCAAATCAGGAATCATTCGGTTGTCCAATAATGTATTTTACTCTTATCTTGTGTCACAGCAGAGAAAGAAAACATAGCTGAAGAAGACAAAGAGCCAGAGAGAGGTGAGAAACCACTCAACCAACATACAAACAAAATTACTAAGAATTTTTTGTTTCTGAAGATTTCTGTTTATTTTAGGGACACTTAGTTGTACATACGAAGCAATGTTTCCCATACCACATATAATACCCATTAACAACCAGGTCATATGATGATGAGGGGTACCCATAAAGAAAATTAACTTTTCTGCCATAGACAACCATCCTTGCATTGACCTTAGCTTATTATAAATCCACCCAGGTGTTTTTTTCCCCAGAATATTGCATCAAATTCAATACCTGCATTTTTATTTAATTAAGTCAGAGACCAAAGACGCTGATTACCAGACTAAATGTCTCAGCTTGTTAGCTAGTCCTACAGTCAATTATATGCACACAAAGTGAACCTGGAAATGTCTGAAGCTGAAGTAGAGGGAGTGAAGAGCCTTAGGCAAGCTTGAGAGAAACTCTTATTTTCTTTAAAAACACAAGCTCCACAAAAACCAGCAGCCCCATCCATCGTGATGATACCTCGTCTGACCGGAGCAACCCCGAACCAGGTGGTACATTAGAAAGCAAAAGGTCTAGGCTAGAAAACCCCAAAATATCCTTTTTAAAATAAATAATGGTAAATCAATGCAATGTAATTTGCTTTTTAACACCTATTGATAATCCTGTTATGTTTCTGTCGAAGGCTGCTCTCGCTCAAAAACTTTTACAGGAAAAATACTCCCACTGTTTTATATATATTAATTATTATTGGTTGAAAAAGGAAAGTAATTGCTGCCCCAAAGTTACTCTAATGGGAATACTTATCCTTGAAATGTGCCGATGTGTTTGTATGTTTGAGGTTTTGAGCAACATTTCATCTCAAACATTGGCTTCCTTCCCTCAGAGTTTGTGCTGTCTGTCTTCCCACCACCTGCTGGCCTGCCTGTGTCTGTTCCAGTCTGTCAGTTTGCTGTTACATTATGGTAATTGTTGGCCTTTGTTGTGCATATATGTGCACAGTTTATGTGATAAGGCTTATATATGAGTGTGAAACCATCAAACTCATCCAATATTGTCACCACATAGAATCACTCAAGGGAGGATTTCTGAAAGCTTAAAGTAAATATTCTCCTTTCCTCTGCTGCTACCTATTGACTTTTAATTTAATACTGCAGGACATGACTGAAAATGTACACAACAAAGATTAGGTGGTGGTGGTTCATATACCGTATTAAGTCTGACATTAAGAATAAACATCAAAGCCACTTATAATGTTATTGCTTTCGGTGATGTACAAATTATTGATTTACAAAGGGATGAACATCTTGAAATAAGAAGCAGACTGTGCTGACAGTTTCTGTCAGAAAGTGCTGGCTTTCTGATAGTTTCAGTTGTGTGATTTAAAAAAAAATGTTGACTACATTGAATGTGAAAATGGAAACTGGCTTTCATTTCAAAATGTAGTCTCCCAATCTTTATACAGAGGACGTATGGTGTGTAGTAGATCATATTTCTAAAGCAGTGTGTTCACTGATGCTTCACAATATTTTACATCAACTCTGATGTGACATTTATTTTGAATAATCAAGAGGAATTAAACAAAGAGGCATTGAGGGATCAGGCTTTGGAGCTTGCAAAGTCAAGAATCACAATATTAAAGAATTTAATTTACCTTTCAGACTAATAAGATGTGCAGTCAACTGTTAAGTATCAATCTATAACTGGCCTTGCTGGAGTGAATGAGAGACTGAAAGAGATAGATGAGCAAATCATGTAAAAAAACAGTTTTTTGAAAAATGATCTTGATGCTTAAGCCAAGCAGGGAGTCAACTTAGGTCCAGCAGGCCACTGGGCTTGTACAGTAATACGCTGGTGGAAACATTGCACCTTAACAAGGTCAGTCCACCTTAAAAGACACTGTGCTGATGTTGACACTAGCTTCGGGACTAACCCCCTTCACTTTAATCAGGTGGCAAGCAAGACATAAGAACTTAGCTTGGGTCTTGTAGCGTTTATTCACCGGGGAAAAAATGGCCTCAACTGCACGCACACTGCACTGCACTACTACGTTCACAGCTTTAAAGTTACTGCTATCTTTATACTTTCCATCTCTCACACACACACACACACACACACACACACACACACACACACACACACACACGCTAACGTTATGCAGAGAACCTACGCACTGAGTTGTTCCTTAAAAGGATTTTGCTATTGCTAATACATAGTTTAAAAATCTTAATGCACTAGAGGAAACCCTGCAGCTGACCACTGACTACTGAACAGATTTCACAAATGAAAGCTACATCAAAACTAAATGTGTTGTCATCTTGAATTTCTTTCTTAAAAATCAACCACTTAATGGATGTCGGGCTATCAAAAGCAAAATTAACTGAAATGGACCCCCCTTCCAGTGTTTACTGTACGCATTCTGATGCTCAATTTAAGTATATTGTGTTTCTTGGCATCTAGCAAAGAGGCCAGTATTCTCAGTGGCAGACAAAATTAATCATTTGTGACTCCATTTATTTTTGTTTGTCAGCAGTTAAGGCTGAAATACACAGACACTTTGTGCGTCTCCCAGGTCTTAACATTTAGAGAGGGAGGCATAAAGACAACAATATTTAAGTGATTATGAGATATTTATCTGAAAGCTGTCACCCTCTCCACTTGAGCATTAGAGGAAAAAAGGCTCCATTAATATCAGTGGTTGACAAGATACTTTAGGAAAAACAGATTGATATTGTGAAAGGACTGTAATCAAGGTAATCACAGCAGTTTCCATTTAATTCTCCACAACAACTTCCATGTCCACATAGTCCATTAACGGTTTTAAATAACATTATGCCATTATCGGTGAAAGACAGGACACTGCAGGTTTTTTCCCCAACTGTTTATGGAAATAACAGCACGGGTGTGATATGGTATTTAATTTGGCATCTGCTAAAATTATGACTTGAAAGATGTTTTCAAACACAGTGACAGTGTTTCTCACACTGTTTTGTATCAGTGAAATGCAGCTTGGTGTTTGAAGTCAAAACCGGGGTGAAGCACAATGAATAGCTAATCAGTTTTTAGACACTTAAGGCAAATGTGCTTCATCTATTAAAAACTCTGATAAGCAGAGACCTTTCATGGTCTTAGCTCAAAGAGAAGGCTTTGGCTGACTTCCAAATACTACAAAATACTGGTGGACTGCAACTATTGAGGGACCTCAAATATATATATTTTAGTCAAATCATACGATCCTTATTCCAGGCCCCATTGCAGGCCCAAACACATCAAGTCATGAATGCTATTTTTTCAGGGATGGGCACGAGAAGTTGCTTCAAGTCCTCGAGGGCCAATCGAGTACTTGTTTTTCTAAATCCATTTTTAGAGTGCAACACATCATCCTGCTGGAATAAAGATGCACAGCAAGACAGCCTACCAAACCTGTAAAGCTTAATCGCAATCAAAACAGTCACAGTTACCCTTCGAAGATGTATTTTTCACAACCACAACCTCAAAACATTGTTTCCTTACAAAAACGTAATTAAACCCACATTCACATTCTGTTAGTGATCAATCCTGCTGTGGAGAACATGCGCTCCACTGGCACAGAGGTGGCAGATATCAGCAGATGCTGCTTTGCCAGTTTTTTTTTGTACCAGTGCCTGTTGGACTTTTACCACTCCAGTGGGTTTTTTCTGAGGACGAATGCGTGGCTCACGGAAACAGGCTTCTAGCTCAACGACACACATTTTTTTTAAACTAGTCCCCGAAGAGTTTGTCCAGTGCCTCTATGCTTGAGATGTTGCGGCCCCGAGGGTCACTGCTTTCCCCCTCCATGTCGTCTGGGCCTAGCAGAGTAACTCCGTCATGTAGGTCAGACAACTTCTCTTGGATGGTGAGATGAAGAGCCGGTTTCGAATATCAAAGGTGTGTCTCGGGTCAAGTGCAGAAGCAAGATGTTCTGCGCATGCACACAGAAAAACTTGAGAGCCGTTGTTTACCAATCCAATTAATTTGAAACAGGGACTACTCGAGGTATTGATCACTCACGCCCATCCCTACTATTTTATGAACTAAACATTTACATTTGATACTGACTGTACCAAAATCAAGTTGTAAGACTTTTTAAAAACTGAACTTAATTTTCCCTTTTGTTCGCATAACATGAACAAACAAATGTAAAATGGCGGGAACAGTTCTTGAATAACCAAATAAAAGGCATCATAATCTGTATTTGTGTAATGTATTTAAGTAGAAAAGAATAACAATTTGGGCAGAGATATAATTTTCAGATATTTTATCATCGTTAAGAATCCCCCTACTGGTCTCACTCAACCCTCTACAAAAACACACTAGGGAACACACGTCCCAAACACTATGAAAAGTCCTATTTACAAGACACTAAAACACAGCAGGAAACTCTCTGCAGAAACTCAGATGCTATAAATAACATCACAGACAACCTAGTTTCAGAAATAAGAAAAACTTTTCATCACTTATGTATAATGTAGGCTATAGCCATGCATCTTAATCATTTTCAATTTGAACTTACTTACTGTACTTATAGAGAAAGAGAAGCATATAGAATACACTTTCAGCTAAACAGCTGCCCAAGCACACTATGTCAGGATAGAAAAAAGGCTAAATGACGTTCTGCTCTGCTTGCCTCCAAGATCGTGCTGACAGTGCAACACTGCAGACGGGTAATCATATTCCAGAGAACCTAAGGGCAAATAGCAGCACGCAAACAATGTTCAGTAATATAGACTATCAACTTGGTGATTATACTAGATAATAGCTTCGACAGTACCTGCCCAGTTTAGGAGCATAGTTTAAGAGATGTTGTTGACAGGAAGTGGTATTTGGTGCTTAATCCTTATTACCATGATGTTCATGCACTGCATCTTCAGGAATTATTTATCAGTCAACAAAGAGTCCAGTACTGCAACACCTTCATAAGTAACTGGTCTTAAAAGAGCACTCCATTAAGTTTAGTTTACTTGTCACGAGGAGTACAACCCAGCTATAAAACATCTTCTGTGGCTCTGTAGGGAGCTTTCCAATGTTTGAAAAAAATAACTCAGGGCTCTTTGTCATGATGTCATGTTTGATATATATACGGTCCAGCAGAATTAGTTTCACCTCCGCTGTTGTTGAGATTTTGCACATGTACGTGGAGGTTGGTCTTTGTGGTATTTTGTGCAGCCCCTCCTCCAGTGCGACTGGATGGCAGGGTAAAAACAGTGACAAGTGCAGCGTTTTAAGCCCACCAGGCCCCAAGGAACTGTATCCAGTTCTCTTAATCATATATTCATACACAATGCATCCATAAAGCACCCTGGTAAAATATACGACTGCAAGACTGCGCTCTCCAGACAAGCCCCCCTTGTCAACATACCGTCTATGCTCGACCCAGAGAACATTTTTAGAAGTAAAGATGTTATTTTTTTGTCTAATTACTTCTTTTTAAATAGTTGTATTTTATCCCTTGCAAAAGACCCAACATGATATCAGCATTATATACAGTATTAGCCATTGATTTCATTGAAAATCCCATATCAGTCCACCACTAATCCTTAAATTGTTGACATTAATAAACAAACTAAATATCATCAGCCTTGTCCTTTAACTGAAGAACTGAATTTATTGAACTTATATTTGAGGCAAGCAAGTCTATAACCTATACAATATTCATAAGGTGACAGCAGTATGAGAGAATGACACTGGTTTTAGCTGCAGACTTGGCAGACACACACAGAGGCAATCATTAATCATTTAGACTTCCCTACCACCACATTGTGCACCAGAGACTTAGTGTACAGGAAGCACACATGACATTAAATGCCTTTGCATGTGTCCGTGCATCTGCTCCAAACACCCACCCACAAACGTGATCAACATGAAAAACTGCAAGTATACCGACACAAAGATACAAGCAATTGGGACTTTTTTTCCCCACACACAAGACACCACAAGGTTTATGTACACAACTGCTGACATTTGGACGAACAAGCATGAAGGTTCATTACTGCACAGTGCAAGCTGTTTTAGAGGAAGTGAAAGGTGGCTGACTTAGATCAGTGAAGAGAGAAACATAAAAGAGAGGAAAAGATGGAGGTTAGAAATGACAGCAGATGTCATGGAAAAAGTCAGAGATTTAAGAAGGGTAAAGATAGAGAATCACAGAAAGGGGAGAGAAGGGGTGAGAACCAAACAGATGGAGACAGAAACTGACATTCTTCCATAAAAAAAACAACTTTAATGAGTAACTGAACCAAAAACATTGACACAGGAAACAGACACACAATTTTGTAAACGTTAAAGCAACACATCATATGGACCTGCGGAACAAACAGCTCTGGAGATAAACCAGTGATTTTCAAGAGTCAAACAGAAAAATAAACTTCAAAGAGAAAATAAAAAACAGATATCCAGAGGGCACAGCAGAGACACAACACAGGCTGATGTAACCAACTAGATCCTGGCTGGCAAAGACAGATGCCCAGAAATAGCGGCACCCTTGTGTGCCCAGCCCTGCCTGCTGTGACATTACCTGCCTTCCACCACATAATCATGATGAATCGCTCTGGGGCTTGCCGCCGACCGCTCACGCCGCCAAACAATGAGTGGCAATGGCAAACATCACGACATGATACAGCCTCTACCCCTTTATCTTCCCTTTTTTTCTGTCATGGTGCTTTCATATTTTCATTCTTTTCATTATCTCTGCCTCTCTCTTTCCCTCTAACATCTCGCTTCTCCTCTGTCCTTGGCTTCTGTTCCCTCTTCACATTTCTTCTACCTTTACTCTTTTCGCCTTGTCTGATTCTTTTTGTATTTTCTGATGCATCTCTATCCTCCATTTCTTCTTTCATCTTCAAGGGGGACGACAGACACCAAAGAAAGAAAGCTGTAGGTTCAACACATAGAAGGACATTGGAGATGACATACCTTAGTTCAGTAGCAGCTGCTGGCCTTTTAAGGAGGGGAAGCTCATTTCTCCGGCCTACATCATAAATGTTTTTGTTTATTTATATGTAAATTCTACCCTTATTTTGTTTTCAAGAAAATGATCTGTGACCTTGTCATACCAACTAGGCCTCTTTTCCAGGGACTTGACCAGTGTCGTCTCAATGGCCAGCAGAGCTAGGCTGCCTAAACGGCCTTGGCCCAGCTGGAGCTGCTGCGCCAGGCTACTGTGAAGTGTGATCGCCTGTGAGTGTGGGTAATGATGACGGGGGGAGAAGCTCCGCAGCTGTCGCTGCTTGTTGGGGAAAGAAACTGCAGAGTGACAGAAAAGAGTCGCCAAACAAGATGCTAGTCGTTTTTAACAAAGACAAAGTCGCTGGGGATTGGTAAAGTCTTCGGATCAGTTCAGAACAACGGAATGCAAAACTTGGAAAATGCTCCGGTAGCTGTTTATTCTTCAAGATCGCTGATTCGCTCATTTAGCTGTTAACTAAAAAAGGATTCCGCCTCAGACAGCTCATCCAATCATCATGCAGAAGCCGAGCCTCCGGGCCAGCCCACTGTCATATACTGACATAGACCCCCAGAGACGCTGAGCGTCCAATTGGCGGGACAAAGCCCAGTATTTATCCAATGACCATCTAGTTTTGCTGCAGTGGAACAGCCCGCTCTACGCTTCTCCATTGTCAGTAGAAGCTGAGCGACTGTGTAAAGCGCTGTGACACTGTGGAGAGCTTCCCTTGGAGTCTTAGAGCAATCGCCTCTGCCTTAGTTACAGATGGCCAAAATGCCAATATTCAAAAATGCTAGTGGTTCTATAATTAGACTGAAAATGATGTCAGTCTACTGCAATGTGATCTGTATTCATTCTGCTCTGTACATTCAGTCATAAGATGCAACCAAGTGCTTCAAACATGAGGTTTACCAGATGAACTGTAGTTCTGTGGCAGTGAAGACGTTCATGAGAAATTTCATAGTGTTGCCAATATGTTTCATGTCATCTCTCAGAATAAGAAATTTGTGTGTTGAGGTCGCTACAGGGGTGAATATGATGTATTTGGAGTATTATACTCTCATTGTGTCATAAGAAAGAACACTGGAGGGCATTTTCTGAATTTAATACTAAGCCAAGCCACATTATTCTCAGTAGTTTGTTTAAATCTACCTTGGGGAATAGGGCGGGAAAGAAAACATTGTTTATCATCACTTTTCTTCTAAAATCAATATATGACAACAGGGATGAATTACGTATTCTGCAATAACAAAGAAGGGCATCACCAGCTCTGATTCTTCCAAATCACACAATGGCTGCAAAATTGTCCTCATTTCTCAAAGACAGTCAAAATAACACAGAACTAAAAGGGGAAAAAAAGTGTTCTCAATATAATGTTACGAGTCGACAAAATGCCTCTAAGAACTGATAACATTCGAGAGGGTGAATTTATGTCAGGACTTCCCGAGCAATTACCAGTGTTTCCCCTTCACTCTGCTCCCCAAGGCTACTGTCTGTATAAAGAAGTGATACTTGGGAGGCAAACAGCATCTTGAGAGGTAAACAATAAACCACTTTAATATTGTATGACGCCTCAGCCTCTTTGTGAGCAGCAATGTGAGCAATCTTAAAGTATCAGTCGTCCAAGTGGGCAAAAAGAGGGAAGAGGGACAAAGGTCAGGGGGTTAACAAGAAGAGTTTGCTGGCCGTCTTCTCCCTGATTTGTCTCATCACCAAGCATCTGTCAGACCCTTTGGTGGAGCTGCCGCCTTGGACCACTCCACTCACAGCTGATCCCTATTACTAGGGAGGACAGCAGCCTTATTACAGAGGCTGAGGAGCTGCTAAGTGAATGTCTACATGTGTGTGTGTGTGTGTGTGTGTGTGTGTGTGTGTGTGTGTGTGTGTGTGTGTGTGTGTGTGTGTGTGTGTGTGTGTGTGTGTGTGTGTGTGTGTGTGTGCGTGTGTGTGTGTGTGTATGAAGGAAAGAGGGATGTCAGTGCAAAGACTTTGGGGGAAAGGCCAGCTGTGGGAGGGAGGGTTTAAAGTAGGGAGGCAGAGAAATAGCACACACTAATGTCCAATAAAGGCAAACAGCCATTACATCCCTAAGTTGCAAGCCTGAAGCTGCCATAGCTTCTAAAAAGAGCACTTTCCTTTCTGATGACAACTCAGAGCCATTTTCTGGTCAATTACTTTAAATAAAGTATAATGGGTTAGCGGTCACACAGGGAGAGAAGACGGGATAAGAGAAGAGTGATGATGTGTTTCATGCTAATACATCCTAAACCAATACATCAGCAGTGTAATCAGTGTTCTCTTATTCACTTACATACATTCCCTTCGTGACCCTCTCCTCCCCTCTACTGTCTGGGGTTGTGCCTTTCCTTTACAAACACACTTTCTCACTAAAAATATTTCTCCTGTGACATGTAATAAAGTGTAATCGTGGCTTTAAAACACAACTAATCCGAGCATTAAACAGGTGAATGTTGACTGATATTCAACACAAGGTTACAGACTTAAAAATGGCACATTTACTGATGCAATATGTTCCACTTCAACGCATCACTTTATAAACGTACAACATATTTCAGGACATAGTCTATGTGGCTCGCATAGATGGAAACATTGTAAGCTATAAAGTGTTTTTATTGCCTGTAGAGTTAAATTTACTCATCCAATAATCCGGAAGGAAAAAGCACATTTCTGACTAAAGTGTTCTGGTGAAAAGTAAATTATTTAGTCTCAGTAGGATATTAAGATTATGTTGCCATAGCAAGGAGGTTTTTACAGTATTTCCTTGTTTTAAACTACCAAAAGTTATTAAAAAAAAGTTATTTTTGCACATCCATCTGATGTGCCAGTATGGCGGGACTGTCTTTTCAACTCTATACAATACAGTTATTGTCCACTTGTGAAGAAAATTGACTCTAATTACAGAGGAAAAGTGCCACAGAGATATATGGGGGTGAGCAATCACACACAAAGCCCTGGCATTTTAATAGGAAATGAACAGTTCAGTGGTGGGTTAATTGTGACAGGTAGACTGAAGGGCATGTTCATTTCTTTGATCCGTCTGACTTTGAATATGGAAAAACAATGCATAAAAGTTTATTCAACACAGGAGTCATTTCCTGTCTCACCTATAACATACTGCCCCTGTCTAATCAGAAAGAACAGATTTTGTTTGGGAGAGCAACACATGGAGAAAGAGGAGGGAGAATTGTTCTAATTTATGGTATGTTTGCTCCTATTTGAAGCCTTCTATTTATCCTGGAGCAATAATCATTTATTTAATTATTCTTAACAACATTGTACATTCATTCATTCATCTTCAACCGCTTGTCCCTGGGTACACCCTGGACAGGACGCCAGTCTATCACAGGGCACATAGAGATGAACAGAGACAGACAACCATTCACACCTACGGGCAATTTTAGAGTCATCAATTAACCTAACGTGTGAATGTCTTTCGAATGTGGGAGGAAACCGGAGAACTCTGAGACACGGGGAGAACAGCCCCAGCCGGGATTCGAACCAGGAACCCTCTTGCTGTACATTAAGTATTAGAATTTTAAAAATGATAAGCCTTTATAGAGATCACTGGTAAACTATTTACAACAAATATTGGCTGATTAATCAGAGCACCCTTAATTTATAGTCTTGTTTTTACCTTTTTTAGTTTCAGAAACTGATATATATTCTGGTGGTCATTTACCTTAACCACATCGACCCTCGATTGAAACCAAAAGCCAAAAACAGAAGCAGAAAAGACTTATTCAGAAAAGAATAATTTATGGCAAGGCATTAGGAGAGTCTATACGTGTGATCATCAAACAGCACACCGACACTTCATATAGGCACTAACAAGTCCTCAGATAGAGAGAGAACCACCTTTGAGAAATGTGAAGCAACACAGACATGACTGCAAGTGTAAGGACCTCTCTCTTTCAATCTCTACCTTTCATGCATAAACTTTCATTGAACCAGTTCCAAAACGCATACACACACACTGCATATCCTTACAATACATAGCAGTGTAAACGCTATATGCTATTGACTGCAAAAAACACCCTCCTCTAAGACTTTCCTTGACACCTTGAACGATGAAATATCACCTTTAGAAAAGGATATGAAGCACGCATGCACTTGTTCATTTGTAAATTAGAATGCACAAAGGCCCAGTCGAGCTCTCGCTGATAAAAAAGATGTTTCATTTTCTCTGTGCGATGACAAATGTCAATCGATTAACAATAATGAGCTTGAAAAACCTGGGTAAGCACCATTATCAGTGTGCAAAAACAATGCTGAAGTTGCAGAAAGATTAATAGGATTTTTTGCTGACAGGGAACAGAGTTGTAATAGCGAAAGCTGTGGACCATGAATAAAATAAACAGAAAATGTCATTACACCAGAGTAAGTAAAAATTAAAAGTCATCTGTTGTGACATGGACTTGATGGTATAAGTCGCTATGCTGACAAAAGAGTAGTGGGTGATAAAACACTCCTTTAAAAGGACAGAGAGTGGCAAAGAGAGGTGGAAAGCAGCAAGGTTGTGTATGAGTACTCGGCAGACAGGTTGAAATGTCGGATGAGTCTATAGGGAGAGCGCAGAGATGAGGAGGACCAGATGACTCAGAGGGCAACAGACTATACATCAAACTGCAAATGGAAAGAGCAAAGGCGACGCTGTGGAGTTAATTACAAAACGGAAACCGAAGCTCTGTTCTGACACATCCAAATTTATAGATAAGGGAAACATGCAGTAGGTGACTCACAATCACACTACTTGCTACATGGTTATGCATTGTAAACGGCCTCACAAGTACCCCAGTTCATCTTTCATGTGGACACAGATGAAATTGTACAAACAATTAGCTTGTTAAGTCCCTGGTTTTGATCTGCTTAGTAATCAGATTAATGATCACGACAGTCTAATACAGCGTGTCCCAAAAAAATGTATCCACACTTTAAATAAACTTTAGATAAAATAAAGTGGTGTTAAATGTATTTAATTTTCAGAATGTAATAGAATGTACAAACATAATTTTATTGTTTTGTGCATTCACGTTCAATGTCTGCTCTTAAGTCAGCGACTGTTGCTGTTGAGTTATCAGCTGCTAAAGTGTGGATACATTTTTGGGACACCCTGTATATGTAGTTGATATACAAGAACACTTGTTTAGGGACATGACGATAACGTTGCAAAGGGTTAGGGTTAGGGTTAAGGTTATTATTTTATATGACAGAGAAGAAATGGAGGAGAGAGAACCATGAGGACGCCATGAGAACTTTTTATTTTACGGCATAACTTAAAACTGCAGTTCATGTTGAAGGTGAGACGAAAAAAGAGAGTCCTTAAATACACTTTCATATACAGCTCGTTTCTTGATGCAGTTACATTATTCACTTTATAACTTGAACACGTTTTGCACATCATTAAGTATGTCTGACACAGAACAAGACTTTAATAAATATAAATGTATTCCTTTGCAATTCCATCAAATAGGTATTTTTTCAGGAGAAAATGAAATTAGGAAATTAAATATTATATACAATTTCTGTCTATGTTGTTTTGACGGGAAGATATTTACAAGTATTGGTTCTGTTTTCAAACCTATTTGCTTTTTTATTATCCTGTAACACATATTTTCATTTCTTTTCATGCAACATAATATCACATTATAAATGTAATCTAAGCTCAAGAGGCATGAAGCACCTAATAAGCAGGTGTCTCAGGTAGACACATTGGTACATGATAAGTGCCGAAGATTCGATTTTGCACAAACCATCCATTATACACACAAAGAGATATAATACACAAATGTGATATACACACAAACACAGATTTGGATGCAGCAGCAATGTCCCCTCAAAACACAATTACACTTCATAACTATGTCATCTAAATGATTAATAAATGCAACAGTAGAATAAACTTAATTCTGAAAGTAGGAAAAGAACAAAGGAGGAGACATTGGAGCAATGGCAGGTGAGGACATACACTCATTGTAGTGAGGTGAGCGAGTCCGGAAGGTTATCAAAAGGAAGGAGAGGATGAAAATGACAGAGAAACACATACAAATCCACACCCTCATATCTAATGTGCTGCTGCCAGGAGGGGAGAAGAAAAGGGAGGCAAAGTCAGTGACACGGAAAGACAGGTGGGGCGGTAGAGAGAGAGTGCTCAAGAAACAAACAGGATAGAGCGACCAAGAGATAAGACTTCTGACTGATGACTCATGAAAATTAAAAACCTTTCTTCTTGAGGACATACTTTAATTTTCTTCCTTTCTTCCTGAGCAGAGCATTGTAGATTCAGGTACACCAGGTGCATCAAGGTCTCACGATGGGGAGCGACTGACGCGCCTATAATTTATTTTCAATGAGAGGCAGTTAGTGAGGCGCAGGCAACTTGACAGGCGGCGAGTGGGCGCAATCCCATAAAACTGTTACGGTTGTGCTTGTCTCATGCACACGCTTGCTGCCAGAGTTTATTGTGTTAAACTATTTTCTATGTATTGGATCAACAATCAATCAGTGGATGAGGGAGTGATTCCTGCTTCCTGAGTTCCCGAAATATGTAACTGTTTAGAGCAGGATATAAACAGGAGGGCAGACCTTGGCGCAAAACTGGTTGCATCAGGTAACGCTACGTTTTAACTTAAACCAGGGTCTAAAATTATGACTATGCTAATTCAGTTTGTACCGGCCAGCAGGAATACAATAGTACACAGAAGCCATTTCTGTGGTTATGAAGCATTGAACTCTTACAGTTCACTCGGGGAGTGCTCGCCTGCCTGTCACGAGGAGCGCACTGAGACCCCACAGACTGGATTGTTGCTTACCAGCTGAAAAGACCTTTAGCCTGTGTATGAAGGTGTGCGTGAAACCACACACACACACACACACACACACACACACACACACACACACACACACACACACACACACACACACACACACACACACACACACACACACACACACACACACACACACACACACACAGTTATGTTCAGCCTCCTCAAAAGATATTCTTTTGTTGTGATCTGTTTTTCAGTCACACACTGAGTTGCCTTGTAGACAAGTATCTGAAAACTTAAAAGAATTCCCTTTGGCATGACTTGCCGTGGCACCTGTGATGTTATACTATGTAGTTTCACTTTGTAGCCTACCTCTCCAATATTCACGCATACCTGTGGTTGTAAAACATCTCCAAAATCATATCTCATGTTGGAATTTACATGACTCTTTCATGATTCCTACTGGAGGAATTCAGAGGCACTAAAGACAAACCTAATATAAAGCCATTTCAAAGCGTATAGTGAGGCTTTGGACTGACTAAAGAAACCCACACAGGATAACTTGAAAGGGAGATGACTCAATCATGTGCGTGTGCGTGTGCGTGTGCGTGTGCGTGTGCGTGTGCGTGTGCGTGCGTTCGTGTGGCTTATTTGGCTGGAAATTGACACACACTTCAATGTGATCATATTTTATTAGGATTACAAATACACAGCAGGCTAATAAGTTTGTATTGGAATTATAATTAAAACAGTGTGCAGTGGTGCGTGTCTTCATAACTTCAGGCTTTATCATGAGTCACAACAGACCGTGGTCTATTGTTTAATAAAGGAGTACTAGGCATGTGTACTTAGAGACCATAGATAACACTTCAATGACACCAGCTCATGGGACACAGCAGTGGGCCAGAGCCTCAGTTCAGTTTGAACGTTGCTGCCGAACAAAGTTCTTTTCAGCCGAACTCTGAGGACAAGTCATTTTCAAATTTGGTGGTTTTGCATGCTTATCTGAAGTCCAGGGCTCGACAGTACACACATTTTATTTGCATTTGCCACTAAAAATAGATATGTGTGAACTAGGGATGGGTGATAAGGCCAAAATCCTCTCTCAATATAGATAGTTTCATATCTTGATAACGTGTAGTTCAAAATTTAAAGTCTATATGAAATAACCAGAGCCTATTTTTGAATACGCCGTACGCTTCTGTAAACACCGTTGTGGCGTGATGTAATTATTGAACAACTGCGCATGGGGGTCACTCCAGGAGCGTGAGCTGTTCACACAGCAATCTGTAGACGGGCCACATTTAAAGACGTAATGTGAACAGAAACAAAAAATTGGATTTGAGCATTAAATCGGAATTGTGCATTAAGACCTGCAGTGTGAACGTAGCCTAAGATATCAATATAGGATTTCATCACAATGCGATTCCCCTAAAATATGATAAATCATTATACTGAATTATGACCCAGCCCTACTGTTCACGCACACATTTTTCAGACGCGGCAGCCTGTAACTCCCATGAATGTCGATTTTTGTTTTTTATTTGTTGCATTTTTGCCTTTGTAGTAGTTGTAAAATAGTAGTTGTACACAAGCTCCTTTGCACACTCCAGATGACTGGTGCAGACATTCTGGAGCACATGGACACATGCATTGCCAGACGACTGCGCCCTCAAAGTTATTCTTGCGCTCCTGAATTTTTAAACTTAGGAGCACATATGTTCCTTAAAAAAAGTAAGTCTCCAGCCCTGCTGAAGACACATTGTATTTTAGGAGAACTGACTAATGCATGACTTTATATAAATGTCAGGGGCAGTCAACTTCCTCCTTATTTGCCCTTGAATCGGATCTTAATGCCAACACCAAGGCTATTTTTTATAATATAAGGCTAAGAATATGTTTTAGTCAGTGAGAGCCAAAAATCTAAATTTAAACCAGAGTCATTGAGCTTCATTGGGGAAAAGGTTATTAGATTCTACTTGAAATTAAAATTGATTTTAAAAGAAGATGATGAAACTAATTAAATAGTACCTCACATTACCGCCCTCATATATTTATTAATGAAGAAAATCAATGGAAGCCGCTGCTTTTCCGCAGAATCCATTTGCCATAACTTGTTTCATGTTTCCTTCCTTCCACAAAACCCAAGGTTAAGAATATTTTTATACTGTATTTATATGAGGCCTTTTGTCATTGAATGAAATACACTACTTGAGCACTTGTCTTCAAACATGGCTTATATTTTTCAGGCTGTTCAGTCAAGGGGGGTAATAAACGACTGACTACACTAAAAAACACACCGACGACTTCAGTTCTGGCAGTAAACAACTTTGCAAATCCCGCAAGAAAGTCAATGGTTGTGTGTTGTACCAAAAAAAAATATGGATGGCAACTAGAATAATTTTCTCTGAAAAGGCCAAAAAAGGAAGAAAAAAGGACCTGGAAACATGGACTGTATAGCCTACAAAGAGAAGAGTTAGGTAAAGCTGTTGATTTACCAATATGTCTCCCTTGGACACAAACTCTCTCTGCAAAGGGGAAAATATGTGCATCTTTATTGAGAAATACAAATGTGTTTACTCAGATAGCTTTAAAGTACAAGAGAGTCCCAATGTATGAATGTGTCCATGCATCAGTGAGAGAATGCAATGTTTATCAACCACATATTGAGCAGTGCTGACCAGAAAGCCCCACCGGGGCCATTGGACCAGCTGGTGTGATACTGGCATACCCACAACCCCACACAAACACCACTTTCTCCCTCTCATACACCCACAACAAACACTCTTCTCTCATCAACACACATACATCATCCTATGGCAGCCCTTCCCTTTTGCTCCTCTCCTCCACCTTACGCCTCATCAGACTTTTATAATTAGCCGTACTGAGTAATTAACATCCAAATTAGGACATTAATTTGCATATCTGCCCTCATTTGCATATACTTCCAGCCGCACACAGACCTGACGTTCCTCCACACACTTATAAATGCCAGTACAAAGCACAAGGGTACTCACTCTTTTTGAACACAATTGCCTGAAAATGCAACTCATGCACACAACTTTTTAAGTACAGCAAACACATATTTCTTCTTTGTGAGCATTACAGAACAAAGACTGGTGATAGTTCATTGAGGAAAGGTTAGAGGTGAAGGGAGGTCGGGTAAAGGTACAATGGGAGAAAAAAAAAGAGAAAATCTGGACAGGCTAGGAAAGGGAGAGCATATAAATGGGACTGAGGAGGGTGTCTTTAATAGAGGTACCGGGGATAGAGTGAGGATGTGACACCCTCCAGATGAGAAAAGGCAAAGTAAGACAGAAAGAAGACTGCCTCCCCATTTATACAACTCACTTAAGCCCATAAAACTTTGGAATTGAATCCAGGGTAGTATAGAGAGAAAGAGCAACAGCTCTGGAAATCCGAACGAAGGTTGCCCAAGCTTGCAAAAAGAAGTGAGTAGGAGAATGACGAAACACTCTCTTTCCATCTTTCTCTCTCTCTGTGACATTTGCCCTCAGACTGACGTCAGCTCAACAAACAGTGAAAGGATGAGAAACAGGGAGAAAAACACAAGTGAGAAAGCAAAGGAAAGAAAGACAATAGAAAGGGCATGAATGAATGTGAAGAGGAAAAGAGCAACAGGATGGACAGAGTAATTCCCGCCAGACATTGTTTCACCAGTCATTGCACAGAAGAGGAAAACCTGAGTTATGCTTCTGCGTTCCACACCGCTTTCACGATTTATGTTCCGGAGAGGATAATGCAGCTAGACGGCTCTGTTGAAAAGACACCCATAAATCTGATCTTGTTTTCGATCCTTCTTTCTCCCTTTCGTTCTCTTTCAGCACCCCTCAAATCCTCTTAGTCTGCGTTCTTTGGCTTTCATCTGCTCTGGTCTATTTCCTGACTTCTTATGTAAAGGTATTCAGATGCAAGCCTTTGTCTCATGTATATACTGTATTCTGCTGAGCTTGTACATGCAAAATCTACATACACACACACATACCAAACTCATTCTCTGTCTCTCTCTTGCAGCACACAGCGACATCAGTCTATTCCTTTTCAAATGTTAAGAAGAAATGGCTTTGCTTAACAAAATAAGGCAATATAAATGTACCTGTACATTGCATAGTAGTGATAGATCAGTTAATCTGGCCGAATAATGCCATTTTGACATAATCAGGATTGGCCGTTGCCTGCGTTCACAAGGCCGATTAACAAAAAACATCTGCAGGCAGCCTCGTCAGTGTGGCTCCCCCCCATGTCAACTTTGCCATTCTACAAGCAGACGTCAGAGTCACAATAGCAACTACCTTCAACCAGATAAACTAGCTTACAGGGCTTGAAAAAAAATTGAAAGGGCATCCCAAGTCCTCACTCCTACTCCAAATGAGTAAAATATTTATCAGAGTTGTTGGTTAAGATGGTTGTGGGATGGCATGCAGGTGTAACTTTTAAGTTTTGGAGCCCACAATTAACCAGAGACAATGCAGAAAACAACGGTTTTAAATAAATGTTCAATTAAAAGGCACTTAAACCAATATTCAGAGCATTAATATTAAGCAGCAAACAAATATTTGCTATGTACAGATATAGTGGAGTAATGGCGTCATGAGCAGAGAATGAAGTCACTGTGTGTGTGTTGTAATCTGAGTTTTTCTGTATTTTGAGTAGAGCCCCTTTAAGTTCAGCAATTTTGTGCCTCTTTTGGCAGCATTAAATTGTTGAAAAAAAACAACATGATATCAGCATTATATATTGACTGCCCTGCTCTCAAATTATCTGCAATTGAAAAATATATATCCACATACAGTATATGCAGCATATAATATCAATATATATATAAAAACCTTGTTAGCTGTCCCTCTGCCTCCAAGCCATACGGAGGTTTTTATAAACAGCAAAAATAATGATAATGTTTGGTTGAGCGCAGACAGCCAGTCAGCCCAGCACTCTCACACCAGAGACCCAATTAATACCACTGTGTACCGCCACTGCCCTTCATACGCAACACCAGTCGACGCGGTGTGTGTCTGTGTGTGCATGCGTGTGTGAGAGAGAGAGAGAGAGAGATGTGACACTATCACAGAAGAAGGGTGTGATTGAATACACCTCCCTGACCGTGGCTGCCCTCCCCGAGCTCTAATCGATTATCATAGTTAGAAATCACTGGCCAACCAGCCAATCATGACCAGCCACATGACCGGTGATGCCCTCAATAAATGTCATGTTTATAGTGTTAATCTTTTCAAAAGCAGCTGTGGCATGTAAGGTTGACTCCAAGGCATACTGTGTTAAATGAAGAGTTGTTACCCAGCGACCTTAAAGGGTGATAAACACTGAGGCGTATGTGCTACTATTTGAATTCCTACATCAAGCAAGTGAAACTGAGGTGACTCATGCCTATCGTCAGAGATGAAATTAGTCAAAATTTGAACATGGACAAGAAAAAAGAACTGGTCATAAGCACATCACAAACATACCACACACTGGACTGAACCCTGCCTCCATCCCACAGCAAGAAGAATAAGTCATCAGCATCAAATATCTCAGACTCATTATGTCCACTGACAGCCGTAAACGATCCCAGCAAACACTCCATGTCACACGCAAACTCACAGAACTGTCTGTTAACTGTCTGTTAACGTGTTCCTTTACAAAAGCATAATCCAACCCATCACACTTTACTTCCAAAATCACCATCCTTCCCACATCCAGTTAGGCCTGGGCAATGAGCAATATATCTGTATTATTATTGATATTGTGATATGAGACTAAATATCGTCATAGATTTTTGATATCATAATATGACATAAGTGTAGACTGGTTTTAAAGGCTGCATAATAGTAAAGTGATGTAACTTTCTTAACTTACCAGACTGTTCTAGCTCTTCTATTATTTGCCTTTTACCCACTTAGTCATTAGATTCGCATTACTGATGATACGACAGATTCATCGACACATGAAAATAACCGTGAGCTGCATCCCGGCCTACATGTATCGTTGCAATATCGATGTTGAGGTATTGTGGTTAGAAATATCTGACATTTGATTTTCTCCATATCCCGCCGCCCTACAACCAGTCTATCAAATATGAACCTCAAGAGCCGTCACACTACCATCCGGACAGAGACACAGGACTCTTAAATGGAGAAGTGCCTCGCTGACACTGTTCTGGGTGTTATGAGTGCATACATGAAGATTGTGCCCTGCTTAGATCTGTTTGTGCATATCTCTGTTTATTGATATGTGTTGAAGACAAATATCCTATTTATGTTCTAAATTCCCCGATTTAAGTTTTTTCACTTTTTGCTGTTTCTTGTTGCTTCTTATGTTATGTATACATTTCATAATTTGAGGACAAAACAAGAGGCTTCCTTGAGTTTCATGAAATCAGAATGGGTGATATTTACTCGCCTATTTTCTGTCATTTTAAAGTTTAAAGCAGGGTGCAAAAGAAGCTAGTGAATGTTGAAATGGTAAGTGAAGCAAGTGCACCAGCCACTTGCATGTTTTAGCATTTGGCTGGTGGGTGGTGCTGATTTTGTGCCCTGGTTTAACGCTGTTATTTGCCCATCTTTTTGTCTCATTAATCCCTGCAGCGTATCACAGTAACGTGACTTACGTACCGAACGTTACAGTGTTGTAACAAAGCTGCAACTTCCCACCAAACTGAACACTTGTCCCATTAATTGCCCTGTCCGCCATTACGTGCAACTTTAAGTTACTCACAAGAAAAAAAAAAACACATTAAGCCACTAATTATTCAGCGTCATTTAACTACAGACAGAAAAAAATACTTATATGGCGACGAAGTTGTTTGGACGGGCGAGTCGCTGCTCTCCTTGCCAACTTGTCAAACTCAAACGCGAGAAAGCAGCCAAACATTTCGAAGTCAAATTCATTTGTTTCCATCTCCTTATGTTTCATGTTCCTACCTTTTCCGCCGAGAGCGCAGGGGTGGCCCCAAATGAGGCAAAACAGCAAAAAAGGGACCCCGGATATCTGCATGGTTGTCGAGCAAGTGTGGGTGACGATGTCTCCCCGTCCGCTCCTCTTCCCGAAATCCTGGATCACCTACCAAGCGCGAGGATGCTTTCAACTGGTCGGGTGCTCGAGGGACAGCCGAAAGGTAGAGAGACAGTCACTAATAGTGTAAGCAAAGAGAGAGAGAGAGAGAGAGAGAGAGAAGCTGACGTTTGAATAGCGTCAATAACACTGAGAGTCCTGTTTTTATGTTTCAAAATAAAGCAAATGTTAATGTTAAATAATGACATAAGGGTATGAAATAAAGGCTGCATGTATATGTCGTGAAAATATATTATTTTTCTAAAACACTCCTAATTATTATGGCCACTCCAGAAAGAGACTCCCCTCCAATCATGTCAATTGTGTACATTTATTTTGAAGAATAAAAACGTCCCTTTCCTGCAAAATGTGGCTTTATTTGACAAACTTGACAAAGCTGTTAATGAGAGAGGGAAGGAGCAAGTGATGGAGAGGAGGGAATATAGGGAGGGGATCTGTCTGAGTCTGAGATGAGTGTGAATGTGAAGGGAAGGGGTTGATTTTGACACCCCGGGAAAGGGCAGCTGTACGCGTGAATTTGCACAGTGACTGCATTCTTCTGCAGGAATGCAGCTACATGTATTCAGTGAATTTAATGAGCCAAGCCATGGGGAGTTAGGACACCAGAAGCTTACCACAATCCCAGAAAGTGAAGCGATGACTGAGTTATTATGGGTCACATACCATGAGCACACAGCTTCTAAATCAGTGTTGGGTTCACTTCAGTGTGAAATACTTAGCTCAGGTGAATTTCAATCACAATGTGCAATAGGAATAGTAATACACATTCAAAAATACTGTATAAAATGATCCTGTTATTCTTGTATTTTTGACTTCCCTGTGTTTATATTGTTCATATTATCTATATTTATAAAGAATTTATTGTTTCTTATTGATGTTTCTTTTATTTTTGCTATCCACTTTGCTGCTGTGATATGTAAATTTACCCTTTGTGGGACTAATAAAGGAATATCTTATCTTATCTTATCTTATCTTATCTTATCTTATCACCTTCAAAATAAAAGCAATGTCTGCTACTCCTACTACCACTGCCTGAAGAGGTAAAATTACCCACTTAGATCAAAGTCTGCATAACTAATAGCACTATCTAATCCGTTCATGTTCTGGTGTTCTGTTCTGGCATTTTCTCATTATCATATGATATAAGATAACATTTGATCTTAAATCAGGTGCCACACATTGCTGCTGTCCACCTCCTGGCCAATTAGGTAATAGGATTAGTCAGCAAACCATGCGCATCCATGAGTCAGTGTGTTGGCTGTTACCCTCCAATAGTTTCATTATAGGCTAGAAATCTACTATATATATTAATTAAGGAGTAACATAAACTTCACTTATTTTCATTATCTTACAGTGGTATTGCTTTCATAATCAAATGAAGCAGCTGGTACAGTATAATGTTTTTTCAAGCTGTATCCTCCTAACAAGAGCCCAAACAGAACAGCTATACTCCCCCTCACAGATTTGAGTCAGTTTTCACCCTGTGGCAAAATCAGTGGTTTCTCTAACAGGCGTATGTTCTTCAATTATTCCCCCTTGCTACTCCGTCTGTCGGGTGTGGGTGTGTGTGTGTGTGTGTGTGTTCTGGGGATTAGAGAGCGAGAAAGAGAGGGCAGACCTCAAGTGAGTTAAGAGGATAACAAAGATAGAACAGACACACACATACATGCAGGCAAACACATGCAGGACCACATTTACTTGTGCCCACAGTCACGTACCCACACACACACACACACACACACACACACACACACACACACACAAATTCCCAATTGGCTGTTACCATGGATAGTGCCAGTTAAGTTACAGCAGAGCAGTGACGAGGGAAAGATGGTGTAATGAGCAGATTGTCCTTCTACCAAGCCTTCAGCTCAGCAATCATTCAGGACAGGGGATAGAAGGAGAAATTCACTTTGGCATCACTGAAGTATTGCCTGTTTTGTATTTGACAAATTTTACTCTCAACATTTCACACAAGCTCTTGAGGAGCAGACTGGTTGCCTTTTTTTGATTTTCAACTTATTCCAGCATCTATATTCTGTAGCAAGTCCAAGATGTTTATGACTAATGAATGACTCAATGGTTTTACGAGTGCTAAATTGTTCATGTTATTTTTGCTAATTTTGCCAGAACTTTTAAACAGCACATACTTTACAAACGTTAACCCTGATATACTGGATAATCCAGGCAGTAAATGTGTACGATACTATCAGGACACACCTGGTTGTCATGTCAGTCTCATAGTTCAACTCAAAATTAACATCAAAGTTACATTTTTTATCCCTCAAAACAACCCAAAACCAAAAAATGTTCCCCCCTATCTCCAGAAAATGGATCTGGGAGCTGTCTACACTTACTCTGGTGTGGTATCACAGATTATTGGGTAAGACAGCCTAATCTCTGCTGGTATGAAGGGAGTTGGGATGATAGACATTTTAACTCATACACACCGAGCAGTCAAAGTCCATAACATGCTTTACCCCAGAAATATAAAATATTGTGTAAGGAATGCCCTAACGCACTTACTTGAAATGTTAAAGGCCTTTTTAACATCTCTCCACAGGTAATTGTTGCAACTGTCTTTGTTGACTTTATGGTATTTTCTAGTGGTAGGTTA
This sequence comes from Echiichthys vipera, assembly GCF_963691815.1. Classification (NCBI taxonomy): domain Eukaryota; kingdom Metazoa; phylum Chordata; class Actinopteri; order Perciformes; family Trachinidae; genus Echiichthys; species Echiichthys vipera. The sequence continues at coordinate 18,453,103 of NC_139840.1, read as the reverse complement.
TATACCAATGGCTCTGTGAAATGTCATAGCACTTACTTGAACCTTTGCAATGTTATTCTTGCCCCCCTGCGACAAAACAGAGTTATTGGAAAAGCCATTTGCTGTACAGCCATAGTCAGTCAATTACTGTAGTGTTCGACAAAGCTTCTCCTTTCCATCTGACAAGCCGTTAACAACAATGAAATGAAAGGTTACCAGGAGCCGTAGGTGTCTGATGCTGCACTGCTAGAAATGTCAGGTTATGATTATAGTAGGCTTCTTCTGGGAAGACATTATCTTCATCCGCAGGGGCACAAGAAACAAAACGCTGTACACTATTTCACTGTGTAACCGTGGTCGCAAACAAGTAACAATGTTTGGCATCTTTACTGTGTGTAATTAAAATGCTTTGCATGTTGTGCACTAGTGTATTTCAGCACCATGGAGAGCTAAGAATCATCTCCCTCCACCAGGGGTCGCGCTTCAGACAGATTTTTTTTCTCCGCGGAACCATCGAGCAACAGCTCGTCAGAACGGGGGACTGGGAAAAGTGTAACACACTCATCCAATGTTAATGTGAAAAAGAAGGTAAACTAATGTTGTATTATTATTCCTACCTTTAAACTTTGTGTTTTTGTAATACGGTTGTTTTGAACGTACTACTTCTTAGTTTCATTTCGTTCACATATGTGTGTTTGTCGCTTTGTAGTTTGGTCCGTTTGGATAAGTGTTCGCTGCAAATTCAATGTCAAGGCTACGTTGACTGCACTGTGCTGGAATTTGTTGGTTTCCCTCTAAAATGTCACTGTAACGTCTGCCAAAAACCACAGGACATCATCGTTTTTACATCTAAAACTGGCGTCAAACTGAATTCATAATATGCAATTCATTATTGTCAGTTTGTTTTGTTGTCACCAAGGTTTAAACATACATGGGTCATTCCAAGAGAATTTAGGCATCCATAATTGTGATGTGTTGGCCTTTTATTTGACTGTTTTCTGTTATAAATATTGAAGAATAACAGGTGATATACCACTAAATAGTTTGATTCGTCCAGCTCAGGTATCAAAGGCATGACTTTTATGAATGATGATTTATTTGTTGTCTGCTATGCTTTGCAAAACCCTTTTACCAATACTCAGGAAACTAAAGGGATAATATATATGTATCTACACACACACACACACACACACACACACACACACACACACACACAAATCCCTTTGTCATTGAGTAAAGTAAGCTTAGTGTTTATTAACTCTACCTGGTGGAAATAAAAGTAATATATATATATATATATATATATATATATATATATATATATACAGTATATATTCTGTAAAATACAAGTAATATATTTAATACACTGCAAAATTACTATTATTTGGAATATTTCTATGATTTCATTTTTTAACAATTATAAGAGACATATATAAACAAAATCGTACCAAAAAAGGATATTTAAAATGTGTTTCAACTGTTGTATTTCGCATTCAATTTGGTCATCTAGAAGGTGGGACAAGAGAAATGTGCACTGTAGTTGGAGCTAAAGAGTTTTGAATAATATTTTGGAATATTTCTTTCTCCAAATATATTTAGATTAAGTCTCAGGACAAGTGTAATTTACACAACAACTGCAGTGTTTAGTATATTGTTCATAGATTATTTAAAATTTCATGTGAGGGACATAACATTTCTAGAATGACCCACAAACCTAAAGTTGTTTTTTCTCAAAGCAGGCTGTTTATTGCTTGCCTTATTTCAAACCATCAGTTGCATACAGCAGAAGACCAATAGTCCCAGTGCAAAATCAATTAAAAATCCTTGGCTTAGTCAATAAATAAAAAAGATAATCATTTTCTTGGTATAGCCCTTTTGAAACAAGGAGCACTAAGTAAAAAATTAAATATAACTAAAACAATTGGACACTATAACACAAGACATAAACAGGACGTAAAATCCAATTGTTGTAAAACAAGGGTAATGTTAATCCAGAACATAAACAAACAACAAATATTTAGAAGAAAAATACAATCTGGTGTTAACATAACCGCCCTTTATTATGCGAAAAGTATATCTAGTGGTCACAAAAGAAGTTTTAAAGCATTATACGGTGTCAAAGTTAACTAACAAATTCCATGTTTAAAGTTTAATAAGTCCCTCAAATGATGGCTAGATACCCGCCAGAGATGTTGGCTGAAATAAACCATCTTTCCAACCAATGTGTGGACAGGAGGTGGTGTTAATTTCCCTTGAGGCTTTCTACACATTCATGTACACATTAACACAAAATGCCGCTGCAGTTGTTCCACTCCTCTAGTGTCTGACTCCAGCAAAAACAGCCACATTCATTCTCACCGCTGGTTATAACTGCTTTGTGTGTCCCAATGATAAATGGGCAGAGAATGGCTACGCTATGAGTTGCTCACTGGGGCCACCTATACTAACGTTGTACTCATACATTGTAAGGGGCTTTGGGATTAAAAACACCCATCAAATGATAAATAGGTCGTTGAGGTAAATGAAACTAAGGTGAACCTCTGCAAAATGTTACAGCACTTCAACTACTTAACAGTACAAAATGACTTGATCTAACTGACATGCCTGAAATGAACAAATAAATAAACTAATAAATAAATAAAGTCTTTCTGCAGAGTATCCTGAAGAATGGTCTAGAGGAGGACACTTCCTCATGCTAGATTCCTTCACTCCTCTCACCTTTGCAGATAATGATTAATAATTCTTTCTTCTGCTTTCTCCAAGACTCTTCGACAGTGGTGTGAGGGGGTAAACCGAGATGGCCACCTGCCGTGTTCCACTAGTGTTGCTAGCCTGCGGCTCCTTTAATCCCATCACCAACCAGCACATGAGGCTGTTTGAGCTGGCCAGAGACCACATGCACAGCACAGGTCTGAGCCCGACATCACAGACACTGTGTCTGATAATTGTTTGTGTACATTATTTCACTTTCTAGATAACCTTCAGGTCAAAGCTCCTTTAAAGTTCCACCAATTAATATTATTTATACGAACAATGACTGTGTTTTGTGAAAGAGGTTGCTCACAGTGATAAACCTATGGAGAATTATGATCCGACTCTGCAGCTTTACAGAGATTTTTAGACTCTTGCTCATTTTTCTTCCTTTTATGGTCTACAAATTTACTGTTTGGTTCAGTCTCCGCAGTTTCATCAGCCTCGTTTCCATCAGGAGCAGGCAGATTTTCTAGCAAACAAGCCGTAATAAACGATCTGAAGGTCTCTGATCTGTCCAGCACTAATTATACACCTACAAAGTTAGAGACTAGCTGGAGAAGAAAGTGTAGCGGATAGTAAGATAAAGATGCAGAGATTTTTCTCAGGAGTTGAATCCCAAAGCTCAAAGGAGAATGAGCTTGCCATAAACACCCTCTAAATGAATGCTGATGTTGCTCTGTGCTTCCTGAAAGTAGCCAGCACATTCAACAAAACAATTTTATAAGACATGTTTGGCAGTTAAAAAAATGATTTCCATTTTTATTAGGCCTATACAGCATAAGACCTTACTCTTGTGCTTTCTGTGGAGTTCAACCTTCAGCTTCCTAACTAATGCTATCAGGAACTCCTGATTACTAGAAGAAAGGAGTGGAAACAGACTCACTAGACGCACAAAACACTGTGTTCAAGGAAATCTGCCATGTAGCGGGACCTTCATCTGAACGCCATTCAGCCTGCCAAGTTGGGGGATCCCTATTTACAATAAATCTCCGTTAAAGACAAACACTGAATTTGCGTTTTCTTTTCTGTTAAGAGGATGCTTTCCTCAACAGACATGATTAACTGGCTTGTGTTTTTCAGCTTGTTGTGTAGCCCTTCCGCCGCCTAGTGGTCAAAATATCAATTAATGCTGCTTTAAACACCCCACGAGAAGAAGCAATCAAAGTTATTTTGCTAATCGTTTATAATTGTACAAAATGCGACGGAGACATATGTTGCGCTACTTGTTGTTCTTTTCTCTGTCACCCTTGCTAGGCTGTATGTCATGTGCTGCCACGTCATGTAGCCCATGTTACAATCACGTCTGCAGACACAGCCTCCTTTATATAAACTTATGCCCAGCTACCCCCCAAAGCTGCTCTGCACTGGACCGGTCACATGGTCGCAACGACATCATTGTACTGGTCCTGAGTCAGCTCTCTCAGTCAGTAAGATGCTTTAGGAACCTTTGTACAGTGCAGCATTTCAGTGGGCAGGAACATAAGTAATGCTCTTACAGATGCCCTTTGTCCCCTCACCTATAAGACAGAAGCTGACTAGTTAAAGGTTAACCATCAGAAGATGACTTTGTTGTTTTATTGTTTATTGTTTGTGCTGTAGTTTCAAATATGTGTTTGGAAGTTTTTTATTTTTTTTAAACACTAGAGTAAACCCAACATGCTTCAGTATTCCCCTATTAACATTTTAATTTTACAACGAACTAACTCGTTGTTTAAAGCAGTTTCTGAACACTTCAAATTGACTACACAGTAGAAGCTTAAAGTAATGATATAGGCTGGCACTTCATCACTTTCATCACCCTGTTTTAAAAAGATCAATTGTGTTCAAATGTGAGCTCTGGAGCACTAGTAATATTAACATCAGTATCTCTGAGATTACTTTATCTACTGATTTATATTCCATTTCTGTATCTGCTGTCATGACCCAGAAAAACTGTATTAATCTTCTTCTCTCCCCTCAGGCCAGTACCAGGTGGTGGGTGGCATTGTGTCTCCGGTGAGTGACGGCTATGGAAAGCAAGGCCTGGTTCTGGCTGAGCACCGCATTGCTATGGCAAAGCTGGCGCTCCAGAGCTCCAACTGGGTCACGGTTGATGAATGGGAGAGCCAGCAGCCAGACTGGACGGAGACTGTGGTCACCATGAGGTATAAAACAAGTTTATTGCAAAATTAGAAAACTAAAGAAGGTTTCCATGCAAGAACATGCAAGAAACTAGGATAAGGTCAGCCTTTGGTCGTTGTTAGAGTACATTCTGTCTGCAGCTATTCAAAGTATTGTGACCACCATAATCTCTATTAACAGATTCTACATGTGAAAGCAGAATCTTCATTATAAATCTGCATTCAGATGTAGATATCTGTTTATAGATCTCCCAATTGTAATGCCATTCTCATGTCTTAATTTATTAATTGGACCGTAAGCAATGGCTGCCGCTCGGAAGAGGAAGTCTTGGCACGGATACCCACTAACTACACTGGGAAGCCCAAAATATTAGCCATTGCCTCCAGGCGTTATTTTCTTTCCTAGCATGGAGAAGGCACAACCCTCACTATTCTGCATCTTTTTTCCTACTCTATCTTTAATTGGCTTACCCTGATATTCTTGCCAATCCCGGTCCTCATGCCTAAACCTAACCGATCCAACCAACAAAAGTGACACGTACGAGCCAATCAGAGGTAAAAGTAGGGCAGGTCATGCCTTTGCCATCCTAGTGCTGTCCCCAGAGACTTATCTGCCCTCAGACAGGTAGACAATGGGTTTCAAGACTGTAACCACTGTAACCTCAGATCGTATTTACACTTGGTTTTCACCAAGACTCATTGTGATCCAATCAAACAAACAACTTTTTTAGTGTAAATTGCTAAAGCGTCCTGATGCAGCTCCGATAAGGAAATAACAGGAAAATATGTCATCAATGAAGGGTGGTTGTTTTGGCGACAGAGTCGTAATGTACTTTGACTTTCCCATTTTTCACAGAGTATTTCCAACTGTACTGACACAACCACTAATGTGACTGGCTAGAGTGCGGATGTAATAACTGTGTGAGGGGCCCTTTGACCTTCTATCAAAGTGATGAATGCATTAATGAGATCTGAACAACAAGTGGTCAGTTGGAGGCACATGAAAGACACAGGTGTGAACGGCGACTGATCTCCGCTGTCTAGATGTGTTCAGACTAAACATATTTAAAACCAAGTATAAACAGGGCCTTACAGGGCCTTCAGTTTTTTCTCCTGTGTTGGCAGAACAGAGCACATCTTGTTCCCAGTTTAATCTTCCACTCAGTAGCTGTTACTGTATATACTTCTTCATTTTTGACGGGATATAACATAAATATTTTATTCTTTGCTGAGAATGCTGACATGTCCTAGTTTTACCACAGCACCAGCAGAGTTCGCAGGGATGTGCTCTCCTTTGCTGCTCCTCTGCCTGTCCTGCTTCTTGCCAACTTCAATTGCTCATGTAACAGTGTGTTGCCAGGTTCAGGTCTGTGTTTTTCATGAGGTGAAAACAGGGGCTCCTGCTGTTAAATTCACTGACAGATTGGAACTGGTGTAGTTGCAAAAGGCTGTCTGAGACATGAATATGGGTGAAGAGAGGCAGGCATATCTATGAGTATTCTCCCCTTCCATATTTCAATGTATTGTGCCGAAATGTAATTGCAGCTGGGTCTTATCAAGAGTTTGGCCCAAGGGAATCAATGATGTAATGTAAAAATTGTACCTCACCCCGTATTATTGGCCATACTTACTGTATGTCACAAATCCCCTCATGAGTGTTTGTGCAACACGGGTGCTGACCAAGGCATGAAATGGCCTGTTGTTGTCCAGAGGCTGTGACCGAGCCACGTCACAAGTCCACTCACTCTACAATCCTGGCACACACACACAAATGTACTAGAACACCTTTTAAAAGCTTTACTTGAAAACCGTTTTTCTTCTTCCCAAGTTCCTTTGTGACTCGTCAGTATTTCTCTTTTTCTTTTTCATTTCAGTTTGATGTTTAAATTGAAACATAAATGTTGCCTGTGAACATGCATGAACACAGTAAAGCAAATAATATATTAATACACAACCAGCTGCTGGTAACAACAGAAGGGTGAAATACTCAAAATCAGAATAAGGAAAAAAAACTGTGTATTACCATTTCTGAAATCGGATAAATAAATTCTCAATTCTTTGTCTGTTGGGCAGGTATCATTATGGGCGTATTCGCAAGGAGTATGAGCAGAGCACAGGAACAGGAACGCATAACGACTTTAGTAGGAACACCTCTACCCTCCCAAGTAAGAACCTCTTAAGCCGCCCACACATGATCAGCGTTAAAACCGCTCAGCACTGGCTGTGCCATTGTTTCCCGATGGGAAGAGCAGAAGCGATACCCTTGGCGTCACGCACTGCTCAAAATTGCCACAGCTCTTAAACCCTTTGACCTCTGACTGTTTGCAGCCTTTTCATAGGCATTGGCTGTGAATTTCTCTCATTTTAGGGTGGCAATGTTGGTTGGTCAGTCCACCATTTTGTTCCAAATATAAATAATAAAAAAAGGAAATATCCCACAACTACTTGATGATTTGCCATGAACTTACAGATATTAAGGATACCCAGGGCCCTGTTGTTTAAAGGTAATCTGATGCATTAGATATAAAATCTTTTACAGTGCAAAACTAAGTGTGGTTGTCATTAGAGACAGAATCAGACAGAATATGGCAATTTAAAAAGGTGTGTTTTAAACATTGACTGGGGTTTTAAAATGGGATGGGAAGGTGGAGAGAGGTAATATTGTGAAGGTCTTGTGGGAGAGATTTCCAGCAACAGATTACAGAACAGCTGAAGGCTCTAGGCCTTTTTAAACATTCATTTATCACTTTATATGAATTACAATAACGTAGTTTCTACAGCTGCACGCCCTATACTGTTTCCTGTCTCTTCAAATACAAACACTGACCTCACACTGGTGAGTCTACCTGTTGCTCTTTACATAGCCAGGATCCTGTTGTGTGATATGTAGTCCCACTTAGAGCACTCGTTATCTGGATCAGGGCGATCCAACCCAATGTTGCTTTGAAAAAATGGCACCAAAGTAAAATGGATTAGCTGATCCTGATTAAGAATCTGAATCATTTTGATCCAGATTAAATTTTTGAACAACTGGGTCCTGAGAATGAGTCCTTCCTTTGGTGAGCCCCTGACTTTTTCTTTAGCTCCACCAGCAGGTCAAAGTTTGTCCAGTTCTTGTCATTATAATTAAATACCTACAAAACTAATAACAAAAGAGACATACGCCTCAGCTGCACTTTGTGTTCACTGCTTATTAAACAATGCTAGCATGATGACATGGTAAAATAAGATGGTAAACATGGTATACATTATTCCTGCTGAACATCAGCCTGTTGTCATTGTAATTGTGACCAAGTGCTGAAGTACAGCCTCATAGATCCGCTAGTGTGGCTGTAGCCTACATAATAATGGTATTTTTCCAGTGTACAAAACGCACACTTTAACAAGCCCTCTATCAGAGTTAGGGTTAAGGATTTGCATCAATCCCACATAATGGGCCTGTGCTTAACACATGCAAAGTAGTAGTACAAAGCTTAATGGTGCTCTGTGGCTCTTAATAGTAGTTAAAGAGTATTAGGGTTAGGGTTAATACTTTGAATAGTTGCGGACAAACTCACAAATACAAAGCTATAGCATACGTGTGTGTGTGTGCGAACATGATGGTTGGATGGTTGTATAACTGGAACCTAGCCAATCAGTATTCAGGAACATTTTCCTAGATTATCTATGGTCTAAAAATCACTTACATGGATATTTGTTTGGGCCCAACTGCTTTATTACACAAACCTGCCGAAAGATTAACAAGTTTAATAAAAAAAAGAAGTGGATAGGAATATAATAAAGTTTGTTTGGTGTTTTGATCATTTAAAGCACAAGTCACAATTCAGTTTGAGTTTAATATGGAAACATTTAACTCCCAGAGTAATTGGTGGTGTTTTGTTTTAGCCTCCAGCACCATGAATATCTAAGTTGGGTTGTGAGTCAATTTTAGTAATGTTCTGATTTTTCATTTGCCTGGTCCAGACTCAAAAAGTTCACTTCCTTTATCCTCAATATTCACGTCACTAATGCCTCCAGTTTTTGAATTCTGCTCCTCAACATTATGAGCAGTCTTTGAAGAGACAGTTCAGTCATCTATTTCAGTATGGGTTTGCCGTTTGTTTGTAGCTGGACTGTAAACTAGGCTGTTGGAAAACTCCCACTGGACTGTTGCCATTAATAAAAAAAAAACATTTGAGGATTTTGTCACTCTTTGCCATCATATTTGCTTTGAAAAAATATTAACAATTTAGTGCACAGGCCAATCACAGATGGATTATTTTTAGGTAAAATGAGCTGAAGAAAATTCAGGATCAATCAACAAATGTTATAAAGGATCTTGTTCAGAATAATTAAATAGAATTATTAGTCAAAGCAATTTTCTTTATTCTCAAAATGAATCATATGGAGCAGTAAGTCTGGCCCCTTACTTCCGATACACTTTTCTATCTAGTTTATTTCATGTTTTACTGTTTGAACCTGGTCATACATCCTGGTTAGTAAAGATTTATCTTACTCCCCCTTCAGGAACTTGTCCCCAGTTGAAGCTCCTGTGTGGAGCTGATTTCCTCAACACTTTCAAGATCCCTGGCCTGTGGCTGGACGACCATGTGGAGGAAGTGACAGGACATTTCGGCCTCGTCTGTGTCAGTCGAGGGGGGCTTCAGCCGGAGCGAGCCGTGCACGAGTCAGACATGCTCTCTCGCCACCGTCAAAACATTTTCCATGTGAGGGAATGGGTGAGGAATGAGACGAGCGCCACCGAGGTCCGCCGGGCTCTGAGGCGGAATCAGAGTGTGAAATATCTGATCCCAGACTCTGTGATAGAATATATCCACCAGCACAACCTCTACACGGACCACAGCGAGATGAGAAATAAGGGCACAGTGCTGAGGCCGCTCGCCAAACAGGCACAACAGCCAGTGAAGAGTCTGGATGACTGATAGTCGGACTTGTCATGGGCCCTGGAAGTGTGAATCCACTTCACAGATTAGATCAGCTTCTCTTCAGGGACTGGAAGCTCTGTTAGCTTTCACTGGGTTTGCACAGCCGACAAGGAAACACACATTGGCCTAATTCTGTCACTTGTTATCAGTAGGAACAGTCTACACAGTGCTGTGCTGTCTTTTTAATCATACACATGGAGTGTTGCATATACTGAGCCTCATCATTGTGCCACAGTGTAGATGAACATTTGTTTGCTGAAAGTTTTCATCCTTTGTAGTTTTACATTTTTCACATCATTGCAGAGTTGGATACATTGAAATAAAATCGTGTATATTTATCAGTATATTGGTACCCACTTGTTTTTTTTTCCTTGTAGCTGTTTAAATGTATAAAATAATAACCATAACCAGGAATTTAAGAAAGTATGAGCCCCGGTCCCCCCCAACAACCCAAACTCCACTAATATATTTATAAAATACAACGGATCAAACTTTTTTTCAATAAAATCCTGAGATTTTTGTCATTTTGTCTCTGTCCTTGATGATTACACAGTCTTTATCAAAACAGAGATAGGCATTCAACGTTTAACATTAAGATATGTTAGAAAATATGAACTGAGGACCTTTAAAACTGAATCACACTAACAAACAATTCATTGTGTTTTCAGAAAGCAGCCAAAAAAAGAAAACACTTCATAAAAGAGAATGAATTTTAAATGTAGTTCAAGGTGATATAATGCTTTAAATGCTGGTGATAAATAATAATGCAACCTTTATTTCTGTAGGATTTTTTTGTTGGCCTTATATCTAAAACTCAGAACCAACCTTTCACAATACCACCATATGTGTCCATGGGTATATATTATGTATATTAGGTAGGTAGGTAGTGTGTATCTAGATCACAAGGCTGCCAGAACAACCATGGTTGTGTTTTTAACTGTAGAAGTCTAAACTGGATCCTGTTTTAAATGCCCTCCCATGTGAAGATTATTGTTGGTGTCTGTACTCGGCAGCAGCCTCCCAACAGCAATTCATTGTGAATCTATTCATTTCCCCCATTATCATCTACACACTGTGTCTGCAAGCCCGTATTTTTTCCACCAAAGGATTTAAAGTAATCCGGACAGTTGCTCAGCTACAGTAGGTGTTTTCTCTCTGAAGCCAATAGCTGAAAGCACCACTGTGACTGATACTGACTGGCGTGTGTGTGTGTGTGTGTGTGTGTGTGTGTGTGTGTGTGTGTGTGTGTATGTGTGTGTGTGTGTGTGTGTGTGTGTGTGTGTGTGTGTGTGTGTGTGTGTGTGTGTGTGTGTGTGTGTGTGTGTGTCCCAGCCAGTAAGGGATTTTGACAGTAGGTTTGCTGCAGCTGGTCCAAAAGAGAGATTATCAAATTAATTGAGTTATTTAAGCGAAACAAAAGATATGACAGTCCTATTATGCTGCATTTAATTGTTCCAGTTGGATCATTTCAAGCTCAGGTGCTTCGACTCATTCTGCTTTTGTACTGTGCATATTATCCACTGTGTGCTCCACACAGCCACCTTCACAAGCTGATCAGTGTTTTGATAGATTATTGTGTGATTTTACTTGATTAGGCTGCTTATTGAAGGCCCTGCATTATGATTAAAACATGATTAAAACAGACTCATCTTACACAACCGAACCAGGGCAAATCTGCCACACGTGGAACTTCATCTAAATGTGCCTGTGTCACTTAATAAAGGAAGTGTTTTCATCCTAATCCCATATAAGCGGAGTAAGCACTCTCCAACATAGAGCTGTTTCACATTATGTATGCATACTGCATGTTCCCCGCATACAATATGTGTGAAAGCGTGGGGAGGAGTGAGGGGTTATGTGGATTTGACAGAGGGAGGGAAGTGGGAGGTAATCGGATTAAATTGAATTTGGTTCAAATTGAGGCTTTTGACAGCAGGTTCTGCACTCGGGCACAAGCAGTCGTCCACAGCAACCTGTTCATCATTCACTGAGAGTAAGGAAAACAGCAGAGCAACAGCCAACATGCCAGTTGATTTGAACGGATATTGGAAAATGATTTCCAGTGATAACTTCGAGGAGTACCTGAAGGCTCTTGGTGAGTTTGTAACAGGGGGTAGTGGAGGACAAGCCTGGTAAAGGTTAAGTCATCATTAGAGCTTTTAATAGCAATGTTGGCATCGTAAACCTGTAAAAGAAATCCTCTATTATTCATAAAACTTAGAAGAGCAAGATGGCAGCCACTAGTCGTTTGTTTCATATCATACATTCTATCAGTACAAAAATGAGAGAAATGTCTATTTGTTTTCTAGTTACTTTTATGTAATGACTATATTGTCAGCAACATTGGGCATTTTTTTAATCTGATCTCAACAGAAATGTTCCACATCACCTCAAAGTAAACAAACTGGATTCAAAAGTGTCATACAAGCACTACTCCATCTAACAATGTTTAAATCTACATACATGTATGTGTCTGAAGCTGTATGAGTCCACTAAAATGCCCAGCTTCTCCTGTTTCTTATCCATTACCTCACTTTCCTTTGGGACCTGTTGCAGATGTAAATGTTGCCATCAGGAAAATCGCCACCTTGTTGAAGCCTGACAAGGACATCTCCCACGATGGGGACCACATCATCATTAAAACCCTCAGCACCTTCAAAAACTACAACATGGAGTTCCATGTGGGCAAGGAGTTTGAGGAGGATCTTTCTGGAGTGGATGACAGGAAATGCATGGTGAGCATTTGGAGCCTATGTATCCAGATGGGTTTTACTGCATTTTAATTAATGTACACATGATGCATTACTGTTTCAAATTTTTGAGAAACCTCTTAAACCTTCCCCATTGGTGCAAAACCTGTAGGTGTATAAACCTTTCTCTGTGGCACCCCTCCAGATTATAATGCACATATGGTGTGGTGAGATTTGATACAAAACTTTCCACCTACTTACAAAACTTTCCGCACACCTTTCACGCTTGTGACAGTGAATTGATGTAATGAAGACCGGTGTCGGATACTGCAGGAAAATAAATGGTAGAGGCAGAGAAATACGTCAAGACTCACATTCTTTTAATCAGATTGTGCCTCTGAATACTGAATAGGATCAAAGATTATCTGTGGTCCCCCTTGAAAAAGCTTTTTTGTATGCTGATAGGCTGATTATAGATAAGCTATAAGCTGTTTGGAGGGTGGCTGAGAGAAAAGGGTCACATGCGTCTCTATGTGCGGATTTTATCTGAATAATTCTTTTTAATAGAGGTGGAGGAAGACTGACGCTCTCGCTCAGCATAAACATTTTCATATGCTCACACATTGTTACATTTGAATACATCCTCCACTGGTGCATCACGTATTATAATTCCGTTTTCTCCCTGACCTGTGACCTCATGTAGACCACCATCACCTGGGAGGGAGACAAGCTGGTGTGTGTGCAGAAGGGAGAGATTGAAGGAAGAGGCTGGACCCACTGGGTGGACGGAGATGAGCTTCATCTGGTAAGAAAACATCAGCTCCTGCCATGAATATTAATGTATGCAATTTAGACACTTTAATCCAAATCCAAAATGCCTCTCAGCACCGTGTGTGCAGTGCATATTTTTAGTGTGTGACTCGTGCATTGGCCCAATAGCTTCAACAGTAGTAACATCATACTGAGTGAGGTGCATGTGGATTTGGATGTAACCTTGCCAAGTAAATCGTGTCATTTCTGCATTAGGGGCTACCTCTAAAGATGCTGTTTTAAGGGGAGGAAACAGACTTTTGATGATCAAGGTTTATCTGCTACTCATTTATTAGGCATTTCTGTCTGTAACCATGAACTGAGAGCGCCAGTGATCCAGCAACATTAGCCACTGCCGTGTTATCATCTCGACTTTACCAATTGAATTTCTCTTACAAGAGCTGCAATAACTTTTTATTTTAAACATCTCCTCTGTGAAATTCATAGTGTGGTGCAGTGTGGCCTGTAATGAAACCATTAGCATCTGAAAAGACTTTTAAAGTAATGACTAGCACATTACCATTGTCATTAGCTCAGCATTATCAGATTTCCCTCTGTGTAATTACTGCTATCAAAGCTAAGAAAAAAATAATCTGCCAAATTATTTGGTTTAAGTGATGCCAGCAGATGTTTTCAATCAGCGGCCTTGGAATGACTTATTAGTTGGAAGTTCCCAAGAGCTGGAAAAGGGTTTGAATGTGGAGCAACAGTGGCCTCTGGCGGCAGACAATAATTTGGAAGTTAGATGCTAGAGGGTATACACGAAATAGGTGGAGTCCTTTCTTTCAGCGTAAACAAAATGATTTGAAATTCTGTGCATTAATGTCTCCGTGCCTATACTACAACCATAGTTACCGTTGCTAAGTCTGTTGCTAAATTTGTGTCTGTGATTATATGATTTAGGGAAGACAGTAGGACTTACGATCTGTCCTACCCATTTGTCAAAATTATGCTCAGAATCAGTTTAAATCTAAATTATTTAAACTGTCCTCTGTTCTCTGCAGGAGCTGAGAGCTGGAGGAGTTGTGAGCAAGCAGGTCTTCAAGAAGACCTAAGCTGGCTCTTATTGAATGAGACAGCGGTGCCCCCGGCTTACAGAGACACACTCGACTCGCCCCATGCCTCTGACGTACCCACCAACTTCACTTTGGTTCATTCATACATACATCTCTCCGTATTTCTATCTACCCGTGTCTTTTGCTGTTGTGAAAAATAATTTTCATGAAACACACATTTATATTCCGTCATGAATGTTGCCTTACTCTGCCAAAGCCAGTTCAAAGGGGTGGGGAAGTGTGTATCATGTAACATCACAAAACGCCAAACTGCATGTCTGTCTCAGGGTGGGTGTTCTTTTGATTAGCAAGTTTAGATGTGTTGGACACATGCATACTGCTAGGGGTAGCTAATCTGATGGGTAAGCCAGAATGATAATGAATACGCTGGAATTACTACTGGGAAAGAAATGGATGGCAGTGAAGACCTAGGAGAAATGGGTTGATCCCATCTTAGCTCTCTGAATGATTGCTCTGGGTGGAGTGTGTTTGAGGGCTGTAAACTTCTTTGCTACTGATGCTTAGTCTCTAGAATGGATGTCATGAATGATGTGTGTATTTATCCCTCCCAGTTCCTTTGGGAATGTACCAGCGATAGTAAAAATGAATCAAACAAATAAAGTAAACAGTGCTCAACAGTGCCATTTCTTTTACTAATCAGACTTGTTGGAACATGAGAGAGTTCAGTCATGCAACAGACAAACCATTAAAATGATTGGATGTTGTTTACTGAAGTTTCACATGCCAGCAGATCAGCTATTTAAAGTTCCTTTTATCAGAAAGTGCTTTTCCAGACATACACAAGGAATCTGAGGGCCTCTGCTTGAGATTTTCAGTGAGTGAAGTGAAGTGAAGCCCGTGGAGCTTCGGCAAGACAACTCGAGCCACGCTGTGCTCTGAATCAGCTAATATGTCAGCTCAATTTGTGCTTTGCCATTGGGCGGTCTGTATAAACTGCAACAAACTTGCTCATTCGTTGTTCGCTGCCCCTTCTTATGCATTCACACCCTGCCACAACCCAGCAGCTACCTGCGGGCAATGTTTATTTATGGTTCCCCAGGGGGGTTTTATTGATCTCTCCCTGCTCTTGCTTTGGCTGGTTCAAAAAATTATGGTCTCAGTGAGGGGTTGAAACAGTCTGGCGCCAGGGTAATATCTGCATTTGCATTTATTCTCAATAAAACGTTTCTTCTAAGTGCAGGGGCGGTCTGGTGGAAAGTCAGTAACTCAACTCTTATTTTGATCGGTAATCATCAGGTGAACAGCTTAGTACAGGAGAGGATTTTCAGCCATTGCTCAATTTTCAAAGATCCACTCTGCTCTAATATGTGTTCATCATATTGTTACTTCACTTGGCTGTGCAGAATGATGTATGTGCAGAGTCTGACTGAAGACACATTTATCTTATGGGGAAAGTTCCTCTATGCTCACCTTAAATCAGAGTTCACTAAGACGTTTTATGTAAGAGCATGATTTTGCAACATCACAACTGACTTTCAAATCAAACCACCTACACACTGTGCACAGGGAATGGACGATGAAGTAGGAGACATCTTGGCTGCATTCATAAGTCAATAATAGTAGTAGTTAATATGCCCTTGTTGCCGTCATAAGTGTTGTTTTTATTTGTCTGAAAAACTGCGGTGAACTCGGTAAGATTGACCTTCAGAGAGTTGAGGGAGCAATAAACAACATGGTCACCCAGACATGTGTATTACCCACAGTGCATTGCAGTTTTGCATTTGGTGCAAGAAAAGACAACCATGGTTAGGTGGCAGTAATGTAGCCTATGTTGAACTCCAGCTGCTTACTACTAAAGATAATAAATACATTCATTCATTCATTCATTCATCTTCAACCGCTTGTACCTGTCGGGGTCGCAGGGGGCTGGAGCCGATCCCAGCTGACATCGGGCGTGAGGCGGGGTACACCCTGGACAGGACGCCAGTCTATCACAGGGCACATAGAGACGAACAGAGACAGACAACCATTCACACCTACAGGGAATTTTAGAGTCATCGATTACATTTCTCTATAAAAAGTCAATTTTAAGAAAATCTCACTGATACTTGATATTTTACTGAAAAATGTTATGTTACTAATTGCAGATAGTATTTACTCAAACTGTTGTATTGTTCAGCTTGTGTTATTTCTTTATTCCCAACATTATCTTTAAATGCGTGGAAAAATGCTGCCTTGCAAAATATCATAAACCTGTAGCAATAATAATAATAATAATAATAATAAACAGTAGTAATGACAAATAAAAATTGTATGAATCAGAAACTCATGCACCTACCTCATTGAAATGCGTGCAGGTATTTCTGGTTATTTGTAAAAAGCATTAATATAATAATTGTAATAATAATAATAATAATAATAATAATAATAATAATAATAATAATAAGAAGAAGAAGAAGAAGAAGAATAAACTTTGTTGTATAGCACCTTTCATACAAGAGCTGCAGCAGAAATTGCTTTAAAATAAGAACATCACTTGACAGAAACAACATAAAAGATTCAGAATCAGAAATACTTTACTAATCCCAGGTGGAAATGATTTAAGTATTGGTTTGATATGATGAAAATCTCAAGGATTATAAATGTAAACTTTTGAATTATAAAATGTTTGCACATTCATAGATTCTGGATTTTTCAGGGAGACAGAGAAGATCATTTAAATTATTATTATATATATATATTATTATTATTATTTATTTCATTTAAAAAAATGTATTAAAATTGATCTTTTTTAAGGAAAACTATAACAAAAATAAATTGTTATTCGCAGCAGACATTATGTATATTATATCAAAAATCTGTCACTTTTTTTTTCTTCAAAGCCCGTTAAACTATTTTAACCTTCATGCTCAAAGTTCAGGTACTTTGGATTTGCATTGGAACAAGAAAAAGAACAAATAAAGGGCACACACTGTTAGCAGAGTTGCAAAATAGATTGTGTGTGTGTGTGTGTGTGTGTGTGTGTGTGTGTGTGTGTGTGTGTGTGTGTGTGTGTGTGTGTGTGTGTGTGTGTGTGTGTGTGTGTGTGTGTGTGTGTGTGTGTGTATGTGTGGGTACCCTCATATGTGCCTCTCGTGACCTCCCCTGAAGACCACGTAAAGACAGAAAGAAAAGAGAGTTTTCCCCCTCCTCCTCTAAACAACTGCCCCTGCCAATCCCATTCAAGCCATAAACTCACTTATCAATAGTTCCCTGCCCCCTGACTTGTATAAATGCAGGAGGACACTCTGCACCTTCCCTCTCTATACACTGTCTAAAGTCTATACACACACAACAGCGTCACCAGCTGCCATCATGCCTGCAGACTTCCGTGGGAAATGGATACTTGAGAACAATGACAAATTTGAGGATTATTTGAAAGTGTTGGGTAAGAAAATAACTTTGTACGTGTTCATGTCTCGGGGTGATGTTACGGACGGGACAAGCTGCACAGGTTACAAAATGATCATCCAATTTCATGTTCTGTCAGTCATTATGGCTTCAATCTTATCTGAAGCTAATGCTAAAATGTTTTTACAAGGCAGTTATTTCCCCACAGATTATACAACTACTATGAAGACAAATACTCAAATTATTCTACTGTGTCAATTATGATTTTTGCATGTACATGAGGTCTTGATTTCCATAAAGAAATTAAGTACACTCAACATTTAAGTGAGTGAAACTCTCCATCTATTCCTGTAAAAAATACAGTTTACGTAATCTTGCTTCTCTGAGAAAAATGTATAATCAAGTCTCTCTATTTTGGCCCTAGATATTGACTTTGCTACAAGGAAAATTGCCCTCTCCCTGTCTCAGACCAAAGTGGTAGCCCAAGACGGAGACGAGTTTAACTTCAAAACGCTGAGCACCTTCAGGAATTATGAGCTCTCCTTTACTGTTGGCGTTGAGTTTGATGAGTGCACCAAGGGACTAGACAACAGAAACATCAAGGTGGGTTGACCTGTGATATATCTGATGAGTCAATAGTTCCCATTTTCCTTGTTGCTTAAGCGATAATGAGAATGTGTTATCTAAGTGTGTTCAGGGTAAGGATTGGCCTCTGTTTGTAACATATGTCAACAGTAATAATGTAAAATGACCAGTTCCTTCAGTCCTTCGGCCTCTCGACATTAAATGTTGCAGCTATCTATCTATCTATCTATCTATCTATCTATCTATCTATCTATCTATCTATCTATCTATCTATCTATCTATCTATCTATCTATCTATCTATCTATCTATCTATCTATCCATCTATCTATCTATCTATCTATCTATCTATATATCTATCTATCTATCTATCTATCTATCTATCTATCTATCTATCTATCTATCTATCTATCTATCTATCTATCTATCTATCTATCTATCTATCTATCTATCTATCTATCTATCTATCTATCTATCTATTTATCTATTTATCTATCTATCTATCTATCTATCTATCTATCTATCTATCTATCTATCTATCTGTCTATCTATCTATCTATCTATCTATCTATCTATCTATCTATATATCTATCTATCTATCTATCTATCTATTTGTTGTGACATTTAAATATATTTTTAGTAAATGAGAAAAAAATAAACAAAAAAGGCCAGTAAAATAAACATTTTGTTGATATTGTTATACAGTTATAATTTAAGACATCAGATATCTTATTAGTGACCATTTTTACTTCTGAGACTTCGCAGAGGCAAACAGATACCGTGAGTACAGTTTTGTGGCAAAAGGAAAGGAACTATAATGGGTATACACTAAAAGCTGGTTCATTAAGTTCCACATCAACATGAAAGCAGTCCTAAATTGGTGAGTCTTCTCGGCGGCAGTGAGCTTCAGGTTCAGGAAAAGTGAGCATGTGAGTGGTGAAGGTCGTTATGTAAGAGGTAGACGCAGGGAAATTCTTTACCACAGTGATGAGTCAAAAATACTTTAAACACACATTAAATAATGAATTAAGCTCATTGTTTAATGAATGCACTACACAGTGTCTGGTGACCTGGGAGGGGGACAAGCTGGTGTGCACTCAGAAAGGAGAGAAGGCCAACCGTGGCTGGAAACACTGGATCGAAGGAGACAAACTTTACCTGGTGGGTTGACAATCTGTCACGATAATTGGATTTTTGTTGAAATATCTGAACCTGAAAGTGGATAAAAAGAGGAATGTGCTGGATTAGTTTGATGTATCGCACAGCACAATGGGATCGTTAAGTAAGATGAGGACAATTTTAACACGTTATTGCTCTCATTACTTTTTTTTTGTCTCCCCTCTTTCCTCTCACAGGAGCTGACGTGTGAAGATGTAGTTTGTGTTCAAGTGTTCAAGAGAAAATGATAAAGGGCAAATGTGAAAAAAGACTTATTTGCTCCTCAATAACATGTTTTCCCAAACGTATGAACAAATGAATAAAGGTGCTTTGTAGACAACTATATCGTGTTGTGTATGAATACGGAGTAATGAAATGTTTGGGTTTGCACTCATAGCAAACTAATATCAAAGTCTAACCGATCAGTATCTCTAATTAACATAACCCAACAAACCTCTTCTTGAGGGAGTGTGGCAGCATGCCTGTGTAGTCACAGACGGCATAAAGGACTAAAACACTGACTTTTAGAAGAGTTATAATGTTCATTCTTTTTAATCCACTTTTAGTCAGTACAGCGGCCATATTGTTTTACCACCATCTGCTGGAAAAACACGGTAGTATCTTGGAGGTGAGATGAGATTACATTTAACAACATGACAATAAAATCAAATGATTAAAACCTCAGAAATTACAACTTTAAACACTTTTCAGAGTGTGTAACTTTTTGTGTCTGGAAAAGTTGATACAGCAAAACACTACTACCACTATTATGTATGACAAACAAACTCTATAAAAAAAACTACAGTAGATGATTTAAAGAAGCATTTAATTGTTTTTATTCAAGTAAATCCTTACCATGATGTGTGTAATACCATGTGCAAAGTGCTGGTTTGTTTTCAGTTCATTTCATTGTTTGTTGGGTAACTTGTTCGTATGTGGTGAGGTATAATATTTGAATAATTCCCACTCTCTTCACTCACTGGCATCATTTTGACTGTGAAGGGTGAACATTTATGTTTTCTGTAAATAGCATAATGAATGACAGTTATTTGTAATCAGGTCAATTCTGTTTTATACTGCACAGTTGGGTTATAATGTGTCTTTTTTTTAAATGGCGTGGCAACATCTTACAAGAAAGCCCTCTTGTCACAATACATTTTTACTCATGATAAGGAAACAAACTTATTTTATTCTAACAAGAAATTTCTTCAACATAACAAGGTATGATGGTAGACTATGCGTTATTATGAGAAAAAAAAATGTCGTAATAAAGAAAAAAGAAAGAAAGAAAAAACAACATCACTAATCCCTGTAGTGTCATGAATTTAATTCAGTCAACTCAGTATGAATCTGATGTTGTCGTGGGCCTTTTCTAAGGTTCATTGCTCCGTAAATCTTGTGAGAATTAGTGCAAATTAGAAATGTGAAAACATCTTGGTATAATGGCATCACAATTTGTCATATTTGAATTAATTTTATTGAAAAGATTCAATATAAACATGTATTTTCTTACAGGTTCCAGAGTTATACACAATGCCAAAAAAAGGTATTTCTGCATGTAGAAACAATAATAACCTAAATTAAAATGTACAAAGGCGGTAAAACATAAAGGAATGAAGAATAACATATTTGACATGCCTAAGTAATCGAATTGTTTTTGACTATTTATTTATTTGTTTGTTTTAAGTTTTCAATTTAAAATCTGAATCTTTCAAAATCTAAAAGGAGGGTAGTTTGTAAGCCAAATAGTTTTATAGATGCAGTATTTTTAAGATAATGATCGAATTAATGATGTACAGTGACTGTAGAAAGTCATGATACCCTTTTGAAATAGTCACTTTTTTTTGTTTTACGGCCTTAAATGATAATACAAAAAAAAAAGTTCTTCCAGCGTGATTTAGGCTTGGAAAAGCGACGAGTCCCCAGATTTAATACTTTGTTGCGGCACCTTTTGCTTTAATTACAGCCATCAGTCTGTTTGGATCTGTCTCTACCAGCTTTGTGCACCTAGACTGGTGAATATTTCCCAATTCTTCCTGCAGAACTACTTGAGCAGCGATAGACTGCACTCTTCAAGTCCATCCACAGATGTTCTGCAGGATTCAGGTCACAGCTCTAACTCTGCCTCTCTAGGACATTCACCTTCCTGTCCTTTAGCCACTGTGTTGTTTTTATGGCTGTGTGTTTTGGGTCCTTGTCATGCTGGAAGGTGAACCAACTGCCCATTTTCAAGTGAATAGAAGAGGGCTGCAGGTGTCCCTCAAGAATTTGGTTGTACTTGGCAGCATATTTTTTCCCTTTCAATCCTGACCAACTGCCCAGTCCCTGCTGAAGAGAAACAAGTAGCAACATAATTCTGCCACCACCATGCTTCACTGTAGGTATGGTGTGTTTTGGGTGGTGTGCTTTGTTTGGTTTCTACCAAACATAGTGCTTGGAGTTCAGCCCAAAAAAAAAATCAGTTTTGGTCTCATCTGATCATATAACCTTTACCACATGGCATCAGAATCTTCAACTATTTTCTTACGAGACTCAGCGTGACATTTTTTCAGAAGAGGCTTCTTTCTCTCCACCCTGCCAAACATGTAGAACTTGTGAAATTGATGTCACATGCACAGATCGACTGACCTCTGCCATTAAGGCTTAACTTTTCCCGGCTCGGTCATCCAGTTTGGAGGGGCGGCCTGATCTGGGCCAGGTCTGGGTGGAGCCATATCCCTTTCACCTCTGGACAATACTCTGAACGGTACTCAGAGGGAAAGTTAAAGCCTTTGAAATATTTTTATATCCTTCTCCCAATTATTTGTGTTACCATGCACTACTAGGAGGGGATCCTCAAGGAACAGCTGGTTTATTCTGAAGTAATCAAAAACATCACAATTAATTTCAGGAGGAATCCAATTAATTTCAGGAGGAATCCAATTAATTTCAGGAGGAATCCAATAAACTTGGTGCGTAGTTTGGTAGGTGATTGGTTATACCTGAGAATGTTTATTATGGGACTCATCACTTTTCCAACCCTGCTATTCTAGTTTTTCATTTGGAAAAAAAAAAACTGTCCCTTGAATGTTGTATGGCAAAATAGATAAATCAAGCTGGAAAATTATATTTTATAAATGAATTAGCATTTCAGGCTGTAAAACAAAAACGTGATTATTTCAAAAGGGTATCAGAACTTTCTATAGGCACTGCAAGTTTCATCTGTCGAATACTTGGGATTGTTAAGAACTAGTAACAACTCCCTCTTTTCTTAGTATTTGTACAAAGCATTTCGAAAGTTACTTCTGTAAATCAATTTGTCATATCACCAGCGACTACTTTGCAGATGTATTTGCTGCCATCGTGTCACCCATCGCCTCTATGCTTTTTGGTTGGCAGCAGACCTTGATGCACGTCACCACATCCAGCCCAACTCACGCGAGATTGAGTTTCAGGAAGTTCCACGTCAGTGTCCAGTGCTCCGTTCACTGTAGTCGTATCATTTGGACCCCGATTACAACTCATTTATCTGATTTTATTGTGACAACGCGGGGATAAAGCATGGTAAGAGAGACATCTGAAATAGTTCCCAGCACGTTACATGTTCGCACAGGTAGCCCGAAGCTCCTGACTTCTTGTTTAAAAGGACAATGAAACTGTCAAATAATAATACACCTAGCGGCTAACTAGCTTGAGTTAGCATGAGAGCTAACGGATATTTGCCTATCATTTATAGCCATAGCTGTTTGTAAGCTTTAGTTATATATGTTTAAAGTTGTTTTAAGTCGGTGGTCGAAATGATTATTATAGTATGTAAAGTTAAACATTTAGGGTTAATGAATCATTGGAATAAATCAAGTTCAAAGTAGCATGCTAACGGTTAGTATGGCTTTACCAACGTTAACCTTTCTGTTACTCGGAATCTACCGAGTTTTTACTAATTCATTAAATGCCCATGTAAAGTATGGAGGACTAAACGTGACATAAATCTCGACACATAAATAAAGTCATAAATAATGTATAAACAAATAAAGTCATAAATAAATAATCTTAGAATTAAACACAAAAATAAATACATATAGGTGAACAAAAATGTAGAAATAAACGTAAAGCATTTATTTACTATTTATTTTTGTATGTATTTGTTTATAATTACATTTATTAATGCATTTATTTAGTTGACTTAGTTTATGTAATTATTTTCACACTTGTTGCTTGAACAGGAAATTCAATAAAACACTGTTATTTTTATTATAATTATTTTTATTATTATTATGTATTTATTTATTGAGACTGAAGTCATGTTTAGGAAAAGCTACTCATATTGTCAGTTTGAGCAGTGTAGGAAAATACCCCTTTGTCCTCTTGTCTTGCAGCCTCTGAGGCTGGACATTAAGCGGAGGCTGACAGCCAGGTCAGACCGAGTGAAGAGTGTGGACCTTCACCCAACCGAGCCATGGATGCTGGCCAGCCTGTACAACGGCAGTGTCTGTGTGTGGAACCACGAAACACAGGTGTGATCGCTACTCCATAAGGACACTCATAGAAAGTTGCATGCTGCAAACTGATTTAATCAACAATGTTCTTTTTTTCCAGACTCTCGTCAAGACCTTTGAAGTGTGTGACCTCCCTGTCAGAGCTTCCAAGTTTGTGGCAAGGAAGAACTGGGTCATTACAGGAGCGGTGAGTTACATTAATTGTTTGTGTTGGGATCACAAGTCAGACAATTGTCATCCATAAAACCAGCATTTTTACAAACCGTAGTATAAAGAGTGTATAAATTTAAATGTGTTTTAATTCGTGTCTAAGTGTAATGTGGGCATATGCAGTAAAACATTTGTGTGTGAGGTGTCACATAACAATAGGCTTTACTTTTGAATATCTTGCTTTACATTTTTGTCAATATGTTAGACTCAAATAGCATATACCAACTGCTTATTTTGTTATGTATTTTGCTCTTTTGTCTATTTTTGTGTTAACTTAGAGAGTTGCATATTCAGCTAATATGTTTACATAATTTCCTTCTACCTGCCCACGCAGGATGACATGCAAATCCGAGTGTTCAACTACAACACCTTGGAGCGTGTCCACATGTTTGAGGCCCACTCTGACTACATCCGTTGCATTGCTGTCCATCCGACCCAGCCATATATCCTCACCAGCAGTGGTACGCTAGTAAACTGATTGGTGGAATTCTCTTCTAACATTGATTAAAAAACTCAAAGATCTTCTTATACAATTGAACTCCAACTTGTGTTTTACTCGCACATATGCATTAATGTATGTCTATTTCTGTGCAGATGACATGCTGATTAAGCTATGGGACTGGGAGAAGAAGTGGTCGTGCAGCCAGGTGTTCGAGGGGCACACTCACTATGTCATGCAGATTGTCATCAACCCCAAGGACAACAACCAGTTTGCTAGCGCCTCCCTGGACAGGACAATTAAGGTAGCGACTGCTGACCTTTTGCTACATTCACCGCTGCTAATTTTATCTTGTCATTGGGTGTGTTGTACTGTGGGACATCCAGATTCTACTGCAGTACTGCAGCTTCTTTAATGGATATAGATTAAGCATGTTTTTCCATAAAGTGCATTCAGTGATTCTGTTTTTTTCTTCTGGGTTCTTTCAGGTTTGGCAGCTAGGCTCGTCATCTCCCAATTTCACTTTGGAGGGTCATGAGAAAGGAGTCAACTGTATTGATTACTACAGTGGAGGAGACAAGCCCTACCTCATCTCAGGGGCTGATGACCGCCAAGTAAAGATCTGGGACTACCAGGTGAGAAAACTTTTAATTCACTTCCTTCACAGGAAGGTTAGAGTAAGCCACAGAACACTGATCATGAAACTAATAAGCACTTAAGCAGAGCACAGGCTAATTTCTTGCTGAAAAATAGACTTGTTACATTATGTTTGATAAAAAGTCAGTCATAACTTACTGAAATATTGATAGTTCAGAAAAAGAATGCATTTTTCCTCATTGTTCTGCTACATCTTTTGTGCGAGCATCGATGTAAATGTTTAATTGTCTTCTGTGTGTTGTAGAACAAGACCTGTGTTCAGACTCTGGAGGGCCACGCCCAGAATGTCTCTTGTGTCAGCTTCCACCCTGAGCTGCCCATCATCATTACTGGATCAGAGGACGGTGAGCAGGAATCCCACTCTTCCTCACTGCTCTTCACAAACACAAAATGGCCTCATTGATCATTGCTTTAAGCAACTTTACCTCCTCCCTCTGTAGGTACGGTGCGTATCTGGCACTCAAGCACTTACCGCCTAGAGAGCACTCTGAACTATGGCATGGAGAGAGTGTGGTGTGTGTGCGGACTCAGGGGCTCTAACAATGTGGCACTGGGCTATGACGAAGGCAGCATCATTATTAAGGTGATTGGAAAAAAATAATTTTTTAATATTGTGTTTTGATTGTAAAGAAATTTTCACAATATGCACTAACATGCTGCTACAGATGAAAAATTAGTTGTGCAGAAAAAGCCCTTGTAGCTTACAAATAAATTGTATTTATATAAGACGTCAATATGAAATCTATTTACATAATCAAATATCTCTGTCTTCTTCTACTGTGTAGGTTGGACGGGAGGAGCCAGCGATGTCAATGGATGCAAATGGAAAAATCATCTGGGCTAAACACAGTGAAATTCAGCAAGCCAACCTGAAGGCCATGGGTGATGCTGAGATCAAGGATGGAGAGAGGCTGCCACTGGCTGTCAAAGACATGGGCAGCTGTGAGATTTACCCCCAAACCATCCAGCATAACCCTAATGGAAGGTATGCATACACTAACCCCAGAGCCTTTGACTGGTTATGATCGTTTCAGAAACAATCATGTTTACCTTCATTCGCGATGTTAGAGTGGAATTTGCAGTTAGATCTCTGTCAATCATTTATACATTTTTATGTGCACCAGGTTTGTTGTGGTGTGCGGTGATGGAGAGTATATCATCTATACCGCCATGGCTTTGAGGAACAAAAGCTTTGGCTCAGCGCAGGAGTTTGCCTGGGCACATGACTCATCTGAGTAAGTACGCTAATTGAAATAGGTGGGATACTTCCCTGCTGTATACCTCTGTATCAGAGAGTTGACTGCTAAACTCTTTATTTTTAACAGATATGCCATCAGAGAAAGCAACAGCGTCGTTAAAATCTTCAAAAATTTCAAAGAGAAGAAATCTTTTAAGCCTGACTTTGGAGCTGAAGGTAATGTGAACACTGTTGTTAAGTAGACTTTTGGTTTTGGAAGTGGATAGTTCCTGCTATCTTCTTCACTGGATGTGTTCCCACCCTTCCCTGTAGGGATCTATGGAGGTTTCTTGCTTGGGGTGAGGTCAGTGAATGGCCTGGCGTTCTATGACTGGGAGAACACAGAGCTGATCCGCCGAATCGAGATCCAGCCCAAACACGTAAGATTGACTCACTTTTCATTTTCGTTGTCGGTATTGGTCTGTTTGATATAAATATAGTCCTGATAATGTTTAACAATTTCTTGGTTCTACACATTTTAAGTTTTGTTTTACCATATGTAACAGAGTAGCTACAAAGCAGTTTTGTGCTTCTAAAGCTTCCGTCTCATTCTCTCATTTTCCATCATTTTCCCTCTTTTTCATAATTTGTCCAGATCTTCTGGTCAGACTCTGGGGAACTGGTCTGCATCGCTACAGAGGAGTCCTTCTTCATTCTGCGTTACATGTCAGAGAAAGTAGCTGCTTCTCAAGAAAACAACGAAGGAGTGACCGAGGATGGTATTGAAGATGCTTTCGAGGTGGATCATTTTTTACTTTTTACTCTGTGCTAAAAATACTCATTGGTTTTAACGTATTATCTAATGAATCTTGTTTATACCCACAGAGTGCTATTCCATATTAGTACACAGTACTTATCAGGAGTGCTTTATTTACTCTAAAACTATACCTTACATTTATCATCTTTGTGTTTTTTTATGCTCAGGTCCAGGGAGAGATCCAGGAGATTGTGAAGACTGGGCTTTGGGTAGGAGACTGCTTCATCTACACCAGCTCTGTGAACAGACTCAACTACTATGTAGGAGGAGAGATCGTGACTATTGCTCACCTGGACAGGTACAAACATAGATAGTTTAGCTTGAAGTGATTTGCTGAATAAAATGTAGAGACCCACCTATTTGATTACTGTGTGTGTGTGTGTTTATCTCTCGAACAACCTTTAAACATTATGCTTATTTGAATACTAAACCAATCACCGTTGCATAAAAAGTCTAGAAAAATAGCAGGTAAGCTCTAGTGAGGTAAGTTAATTTAATTGACTTGTTTCTCTGCAGAACCATGTACCTGCTGGGTTACATACCAAAAGATGACCGTCTGTACCTGGGAGACAAGGAGCTCAACATTGTCAGCTACTCCCTGCTGGTGTCCGTCCTGGAGTACCAGACTGCCGTAATGAGGAGGGACTTTGGAATGGCTGACAAAGTGCTTCCCACAATTCCTAAAGAGCAGCGCACCAGGGTGGCCCATTTCCTGGAGAAACAGGTAAGGAAATACAGTAGGGGTTGATTTCCTTTTTCATCTAATTGCAGTCTTGTCCGCTTAATTTAACAAAAAAGATGCAGTGTTTATGTACCTGATTGATGAGAGTAGGAGGCATGATCAGTGATACCCATTGATATTTTAAGTGATATAGTTTTTATTTTTATTTTTTTATGTTAATCTAGAAAGGATGTTCAGTTTGTGCTTGTAGGATGCTGATGGGTTTTGTTTCTTTGTCTCTCAGGGCTTCAAGCAGCAGGCGCTGGCTGTGTCCACTGATCCAGAACACAGGTTTGAGCTGGCGTTGCAGCTTGGAGAGTTGAAGATCGCATACCAGCTGGCTGTTGAGGCAGAGGTAAAAGCATCTTACTCCCACGCATTCGCCCATTGTTGTCCAGTGCATTTCTAATATTTGTCACTCTAACCCCTGCAGTCGGAGCAGAAGTGGAAGCAGTTAGCAGAGCTGGCTATCAGCAAGTGCCAATTCGGCCTAGCACAGGAGTGCCTGCATCACGCCCAGGATTACGGCGGTCTGCTCCTCCTTGCCACAGCCTCTGGCAACGCCACTATGGTGGGCAAACTGGCTGAGGGGGCAGAGAGGGATGGCAAGAACAATGTGGCCTTCATGACCTACTTCCTGCAGGGGAAGTGAGTACCAGATAAATGTGATATTGGTGGACAAATTAGGGAATAGATATGAGAAGAAGAAGATCACATCGAATATATGTGGTAACTGTTGTACTTATCTTTTCTCCACAGTCTGGATCAGTGTCTGGAGCTTCTGATCAGGACAAACCGACTGCCTGAAGCTGCCTTCCTGGCTCGCACCTACCTGCCCAGTCAGGTGTCCCGTGTGGTCAAATTGTGGAGGGAGAACCTGGCGAAGGTCAACCAGAAGGTCAGTTCTGATAAAATAATAGTAGAGCAAAGAACTATAAAACTAAGATTAAGACAATAATTGGCAACAATCTAGGTGGAGAAAACACTTTTTATATTAAGAGAAGGATCTTAAGAGAAGAGAGAAAAGATAATAAAAGTTTGAGTATCTGGATATTTCTACTTAACCAGACACATTGTACTCAATCTTCATTGCAGGCGGCCGAGTCCCTAGCCGACCCCACAGAGTATGAGAATCTGTTCCCTGGGCTGAAAGAAGCCTTTGCAGCTGAGCATTACCTCCGAGAGTCCTGCTTGGGCACCTCTAGGCCGGCTAAAGATTATCCTCTCGTCACGGTGAGTTATTGTTTTGAAATTGACAGTGAGGTAGTAGTGCGCAGACAATACTTCTATAGTTGCATGTCTATCCTCTCTACTGTATGTAAACAAACCTCAACATTTTTCAGCTTAACGAAGACAGAAATATTCTTGAGGAGGCTCAGGGATACGAGCCCAAGGGAACCTTCATTCCGACTGTCTCCAAGGTTTGTCTGCAGTATACAACATTTTTTTAATTCAATAAAAACTATAGGAACCAATGCTAAGTAATATTCAAACTTTGCCCCTTTTTTTGTACTCACTTTTCCGGCAGACACAGGATAGTGAGGAGTCAGTGGCAGCAGCTCCCGTCGCTGCAGCAGTAGCAGCTATGACGATTTCACAGCCTGCTGCTGCTACAGCAGAGGACGAAGAGGAGGAGGACGAAGAGGAGGAAGAAACCCCTGACTACTCAGGGTCACAGAAAGATAAGGTCGGGCTTGTCTTTCTTCTGTTTTTATCTTATGATTATAGTGTTTGTTTCTCACTATAAGAAAAATACAATGATATTCTTATTGATCATACATTGCTGTTTTCCAATCTGAATAAGTTAATAGTAGGTTAAATATAGTGTATTGCAGTTGTTTGAGTGAGCTGCCATTTTGTATTATTGTGTACTTGGGCCTTTATTAAAATAAGGGCCCAACCAGTATGGGATATTTGAGATGATACCGATCTTATAGGGGACAATTCACAGATTATCAATATTGCGGCCGATATAGTGAATTTTTGAGCTGGAATGAAAGTAGACATTTTTTTAGGATGATTGTGAACTGATTTTGTTCCAATATGACTATACTGTATATACTCAGAAGGCTGTTTTCTTAATATTAATAAATCTATCAAACAATATCTAATACCATTATGGGTAGTACAATAAATTATATTGTCAACCAATTCTACAAATGGACACTGAGAAAATAAATATAAAATGTCTAAATAAATATCATGGTCAGTATCAGTCAATTGCTGATTTAAATACGAATAAATAAATCTTATTTATTTATTTCTTATTATTTCTAAATCGC
The DNA here is from genome assembly GCF_963691815.1 of Echiichthys vipera. NCBI lineage: Eukaryota > Metazoa > Chordata > Actinopteri > Perciformes > Trachinidae > Echiichthys > Echiichthys vipera. Next base: position 18,422,900 of record NC_139840.1, on the reverse strand, counting down.
CCCAGGCATCATTTTTTGCATTATATGTTCTGTTAGAAAAGTACTCATAACAACACATATTGGGAAAACCTTAAGTTGTATTTGTAACACGATTCCTATTAAATATATTCACAAGTGGTTCACATAAAAACTGAGAAGAAAAGAAACATGATTCAGAGATAAAATATAAATACATAAATGCTTGGAACATTTTAAAGCAAATTCTCCTTTTCTGTGTCTTTTTCTGTAGATTTTGGACGAGCTAGAAGTGGACCTGGACAACATGGAGCTGGATGACATTGACACCACAGACGTTAACCTCGATGATGACTTTCTAGATGACTGAGACCTGACACCACTCTGCTCCCCGGCACTCTTCAGAGCTTATTTAAAAAAACAAAAAAGAAAGAGACCAAATTCCCTTTTCCCCTTTTTGTATTTGTTCGTTAAATATTATATTGTCATGTCCGCCTACTGCAGTGGCAGGATTGAAGTAAGATGAATTATGATGATGAGATCAGTAATGTTTTATTCTCACGAGAACAGTAGACACACCATGTCTATTTCAGACTCTTCATTTTGTACACCATTTACTGATTGTTTGAGGAACTTTCACTAACTGTCCATTTAGAGATATGGTATATTTACTCTGCTTTGTGTTGTCTGTAAAGGCAAATCAAAGTTCATCCAGTCCAATAAACCCGATTGCTGTACATATTCACATTTGACTTGAAAGTGTTCTGTACTAGATGCTAAAACACAGTGGTACAGCCGTTTCATAGTTTCAGTGCGTAGAAGAGAAGCCTTTAAATAATTGGGAATGAATGTTGCAACTTCCAGTTAACAAGACATTAGCTGGGGTCTTGTTTGTGAGTGTGTAAAATGGGGGGTGACCGAAACAAATCACCAAAATCCATAAAGTAATAAAACATAGTGGGATTTTTTTGGTATTTGTCTGCCCGGACAGGTGCAAGAAAACAGAAAAAGGACTGAATTATGTGTCACTGTACTATAGATAGTCACCTGAGAAGAGGTCATGATATGCCATAATAATTTAGAATAGAAGTATTTTCTATTGAGATTGGAGATGGAACTCCGTTTGGTGTGTAGTAAAAGACAATAAAAATTTAAAAGACTAAAACACCAGACAACATGCAACAGATAACACTATTAAGTGCAAAAAGTGTCCATCGGAATAAATTTTAAACCATGGATGCTGTATAAGAAAATAGTGTATTTACAAGAAAAGAAAAATGTATAAATGTATTGCAGAGGTATGAAAGAGTGAGACGGATTTGACGTACTGGTGTGGGATGATGTGAGGGAGTTGGCTGGGGTTGGTCACCTTTGTGGGTGTACCAACTGTGTGCATGTCTCTTTGGTTTATGACAGTGCCTCTTAGAATTCATTTCCATTATGTCAGTTACTGCTAAAATGCTAATCAGACAAAACTTAGGATGTTTAACCCGAATCCTACAGGGAATAAACATGTAGATTTTTCTGGGGGGGGGGGGGCATGCACACACACTCCACCAGTGGCCCTTTTGGACATGCACTGCAAACCTCAAATGAACTAGATTTTAATCTGAAGCTGTATGTGTGAACGCAAATATCAGATTCAGTGGGACCGGACTTTAAACATAGTTTACCCTGCCAGCTCCCTTCATACAAAGACAGGGTTATCTCAAGGTGGGCTCATGTGTGCACACAGCCGTGGGTACACATTGACCGCTCTTTTCTTTGAGTTGAATGGGGGGGTTTTGACGTTTATTACAATGCGTCAGCTAACAACGGAGAAAAACCTCAGACAGGGAAAATGAAGGGTAATTTATACAACGAAATAACATATACATATAATTATATACAAGGAACGGCAAAATACTCTGTTGTTTATGACCAAATAACGAGCCGGCTCTGATAGCTCCTATGTAATCCGCATCAAGTCCTCCCCCCTGCATGCAGCACACTCTACCAAGGTGCCCCCCTTTGCCCAAATCAAATGGAGTATTTACAGCAGCCGTGTCAAACTCCAATTCACAGTGGGCCAAATTTAAAAACGGGACAAAGTTGCGGGCTGAACTCAATATTTACTAAAAGAACAACAACAAAAAAACTGCAAAATGGCATGTTTTTTGCCCATTTTTGGGGAGGGGTGGATTAAGTTTGTCCGAAGAGACTGGTAGCATGGCTGCTCATGTTTGTTAACAGAAAAGTAGCGGTGGATGTGCTTTATACTCTCGGGCCAGCTCTCATGGAACATTGATATGATCTTGCGGGCCAAATATAATTACACCGCGGGCCAGATTTGGCCCTCGGGCCTGAGTTTGACTCCCCTGATTTACAGTAAGTGAGAGTGCAAAAGAAACTATCTCTGCACCGAATTCTCCTAACATTATCCGGGGTTCATATGCTCACGCATCATCATATCATATAATGTGGGTGGCCCCTCTGGCTGCAGGAGCCTGGTGCCTGTATGACCGTCTCTGTTGACTCCCCATGGTTGACTCACGCACTGCAGCAGGAATAATAATAAAGCTGCCACTCTCCTCCTCTCCTGTGGATGGCGCACCTCCGACACAGGCTTGGGCGATTCTTGTGCAGTTCCGTGTGCAACGAACGAAGTACCGAGCTTGGCAGCTACTAGCGAAAGCAGAAAACCGACCCTTCAAGAGATTGTTGATCTTTACTGCGTTTTAAAACAGTTTTTCAGTCATTTCTCAGCACATTGGAAGTTTAATACAAACGGGAACTTACGAAGAGTCAATCCCGGGACGGTGTTAGGACGCTTTGTGGATGAGCAAGGTGTTTAAAAAAAAAAACACCAAGGCAGGCGTAACGTTAGCGAGCTGGCGTAGAAAAAGAGAGAGAACCAGGGCTAACGCAGCGAGTCGAGTCAGCCAGGGAGAGCCGCCGGGAGGACCACGGCACAACCAGCCGCCGCCAGCGCCACGGGGAGTCGGGGCCCGAGAGGGAGCCTGCCAGGCCCCTTCGGCTTGATGCACCCTGCCTGCCTCCGCCTCAGCCCGAGATGGGGGAGACCAAAATTATCTACCACCTCGACGACCAGGAGACACCGTATCTGGTGAAACTGTCGGTGCCGGCGGACAAAGTCACTCTGGCTGACTTCAAAAATGTCCTCAAGAAACCAAATTACAAATTCTTCTTCAAATCCATGGACGACGACTTCGGGTAACTGTTTAAAAAGGTTTATTGTGTTTGAGCGATGGGGGTCAGCGCGACAGTACTTAGTTGTTCCCTCTTATCGGTGGGCTTGTCACCCGTGTTTTAACGTTACCTGTCTGTCTCATGTTAGCTTCTCCCATTGCAGTTCCTTTGTTAGCTGCTAACGTTAGCAGGTCTGTTCAGCGTCACGACCCCGTTTGTTTACATTGTGCGTGTGTTGCTAGCTTAACGCGTCTTCTGTCCCTTGACTTTGTCTGACCAAGTTTGGTATTTGTCAGTTTCACGAAACACGGGTGAAAGTCCCTTTAACTTATCTTAGGTAAAGTGGCGGAACTTGAGGTAGTTGACACCACTGATGCTAATAAAAATAATAATAACCGTTAAGTGACGTTAAGGCTGTCACTTAGTGTTAACTAATGTATGGGGGAGCGTGTCTCTGTCCCCTCAGCCCTGTGTTCACTCGGATATAGAAGACAATTAAGAATTTCAGCTGAAAATATGAAATGTTGAGGAACTAAGAAAGGTTATTCTGAATTCACCCCCTACTCACTTTGGTAATTCATAAACACAGGAGAGAAAAATAAGGTTACCCCCAGACTGAAACCCGTGCTTGCCCCTGGCATACTTTGTGACCGGTCCCTTGCTAAACTGAGACTTAATTTTATAGTAAACTGAGCTTTTTCTTTTTTTTAGGAGTCCAAACAACCTTTTATCTGCAAGTGTTGTCCTTTTAGAGATTGAGAATAACTTTAGAGCCCTTCCCAGTTTGAAGAGAACTGCATAAATAGTGATGTGTTTTTTTTCCCTTTTTCCAAATTTCTTGATTACATTTTTACAGACAGGCAAAAAAAAGGACAACAGTTGCGTATTGCGTCTGAGCGTGTGCTTTAAAGTGAAAAAGCAAAAACAAAAATCCCCAACATGAATCCCACTGTCCCTCCCGTCAGACGTAGTCACAGTAAACATTTAGGTAATTCAATAACATACAACATAGGTAGATAATTAACAAAGACAAAATGGAGTATAAAACCGTAAATCATATAAAAATGTGATGCTTGTTCTCTTCTTCATTCAAAGTTGATTATTGAATGTGAGGGAACACAGGGCCTAATTTGATGGAGAGGGATTTTAATGGAAATGAGGGAACATAAGGTTTCATTTGGTGGAGGAAAAGGTAGTAGAAATAAGGGGACATAGTGATGACCCCATGTATGGTACGTTTCTGCTAATGTCAGAATGTAAACGGCCAGTTTCCATTGAGTCCATTACGGTCCCCCTGCTGTTGTTGTCTATTAGCCTGAGGAATGCAGAGTTGGAGACAGGAATGCCCCTGTTTCATCACCGTGGCAGCTTTATGAGCATGTCCTTTTGTGTTAAAACATAGCTGGAGAAGCAGACGTTTTATGTTCCTCCAGACACTGCTTTCTATAGCGTTAAAAAAAAGGAAAACGAAGAGGGGGAATATAAAAAAACAAACATTTCAGCCAGGTTTCCAAAGTTGTTTTTGGCTCAACTCAAACTAGGGTGGGGGAACAACTTCTTAACCTTTTTACAAGTGGGAATGCCATGTTTTTGAAAGGACCCACAGCTATTCATGTTTTGAAGAGTGAAAGGATACTCTGCAAATAAACTATTGAAACCTTTACTCCAAACGGTGGTATAGATCCAGCAACCTGTCAGACCGGAATAGAGACCTGTCTTACTGACCATCACAGTTCCTTCTTCTCTGAAAGGCACAGCTTATCTTGTCTTTACCAGTTAGTCTGAGTCCATTTCTAATAAATGCATGCCTGATTTGTACTTTATTATTTGCAAGCTTTCTTTTGAAGATTGATTTATTGGAGAGGCTTGCTGAAAAAGTCATACAGTTGAATTTGTTAAAAACACAGGCTGAGCTTTGTTTGCACAGGACATCTTTACATGTCTTGTTCATTTCAGAGCCAAGAATTTTACTTTTATTGCAGCCTTTGTTGTAAGGACAGACACTTTTTATATATAAAGTCTGAACTGATTTATTTCAAACATGCCTTCTTTTTTACTGGTTTTCCATGTCTCTGCTGGAAGCCTCTGGATTTTGTTTTACAGTGCTAAACTGTAGGGTAACATGCTGAATTATTGCTCTTGTGTTTTCTTGGCTTCCTTAAGTGTGCTTGGTTATATATTACCATCTAGATAATGCTGATATCAGCTACACAGCATCAAGGAGCAGGTAAATCTTTGCAGAATGTTTTAGGGACTACATTTGAACTGTTGTACTGCCTTAATCAGAAAATAATCAGCAGCACTGACTTTTTCTATAGGCAATATTGTATGTCTCCTGCTGGCAGTGTGTAACAAGAGTGTAGTGAGTGCACTATTATAACAGCATTGGTTGTCCCAGTTGTCAGCGCCCGTCCTGATGGAAGTATTGCCCCATCTCCAGCCTGTTGTTTATTGCCCTAAGAGTCCTTTTGTGTTTCTTAAGGTTTACTAAAACAGAGCTTTGTTCTCTTTACAGGGTGGTAAAGGAGGAAATATCCGACGACAACGCTAAACTGCCCTGTTTTAATGGACGCGTGGTGTCATGGGTAGGTTCAAAATACATCCTGGAGTAATTTTCTCGTTTGCTTATGTTTTTTTCTTGTTTTGCGCTTGTGCATGGCTGTGTGGCAACTGTGTGCGTGCGTGTATAACAATGATTCCCATCTGCTGGCCTGTGACCACAATCATACTTCGTCTCTAGGGAGATGCCCTATGCGTCTGCGTGATAATGTCATTGTCACATAATGATTCCAGGAGCAACAGACGCATGCAAGCGCCCTGCTCTTCTTCTATCCTCTTGCTATTTTAAGTACTTTTTGAGAAAATAAGCTGCAATGGCTTTTAAGTACTTTGATATAAGTCCTCACACATGCTAGTCACCACACGCAACACATGCATACATGTACTTTCTTGCAGTATTTCATTCAGAGATTCTGAGCAATAATTCTCTACAACACAAGAGACATCTGGTGCCGGTACTCCCTTCCTCTCCCCTCGACATTGAAATTGGTTTAGAGCAAGTGAAATCACAGGATAGGAGGAAAATACCCTGTAACAAAGAGCCTCAGTGCAGGTCCTCTAACAAGAAGATTGAATCTCGCGCCTTGGGAGAAAAAGGTTGAGAGAAAGAGTGCTCTGTTTCTTGATATGAAAAGCTGATGCATTTTGTTAATTACCTACAGTGGGGTTAGAATTATAGGTTTTATTTGAGAGTCATCAACACAGTGTTATCGCTGGAAGTTTGGGTTTATAATCCAGCGCACGTGCATCCTGATGTGTCCCTCCGTTGTGGTCATCAGACTATGTGGAGGTTTGGTTGGCTGTGATTCGAAGCCAATTCCTCTCTTTGTATGTGTGTTTTGAATATGTTCATAATCTCTCGGGGGTTGTTGAAATGTTCCATTTTCAGTGAAACGTTATCTCTGTTACACTGTGTCCATTTGTTTGTCTCCACCTGTTCATCTGTTGGTTCAATGATGTGATTGATTGTTCTCTGGAGTCCAGGGGCCTGACTGGCTATCATCACATCACATCCCATCACAACAGGCCAGCACCCCCACTCTGGCCTGTTGTGCTTTATTATCGGATCACAACCAGATTTAGTCTATTACATTATTTTTTTACACCTTATCTGAGTTCACCTTAACCCTCTTGCATTAAATTCACCTTTCCTCTTTCTGAACACCAAAGTGACCTCCCTGTTAACTGAACATTTAAAACAGCAAAACACAGTATGTGTGTATAAACTGGATACAAGAGTAAACTAAATGCGTGGTAGTAATGTTCTTGATTCTTTTTATCTGTCTACCTCGTATGTCTCTGTACAAGTAAAGAAAGTTCAGTCTTTCTATGGTGCATGATGGAGCTGAAATAAATTATCGATTGAAAACACAAAAAATGCCAAATATTCATGGCTCCAGCTCCTAAAAATTTGATTTGATTTACTGTTTCTTTTTGATGTGCGGTGTAGTAAAGTGAACTGAACAGCCTTGTGTTTTTGACCTCTAGTTGGACAAAAAAAAGACATTTACAGACGTCACTTTGGACTCTGGGATATTGTGATGGGCACGTTTATAGCTCAAATGATTAACCAATAAGCTAAATAAATGTTAGTTCATTAGCTCTAGAGTATGCTAATGGTATATATTGACTGTGATTGCATAACCACATCCATAGTTAGTTAATCAAACGTGAAATTCTAGAAACGTAACATCAAAACGAACAGCCGTGCTTGCCGTGTACAAAATGACATGAGCTAGAGTCTTTGCACTGCATTCATTTCAAACAGTATATAACTGAACATTACACACCATATGCTGAATTTACTTGTTGAAACGGTGCTGAAATAGGCATAAATAGTCAGACTATGACATAAATGGCTGGTAAATTTTATGTTCTAAACCCATTATTTACTGATAATAGTGGCGACAGTTTCATACCGTTCTTATACTAACTTTTAAGCCTGTTTTTGCATAGAAGTCATGCACGAACATGCTTCATTTCTAATATGAACAACCTCCAAGATGAACTCCAGATCTATGGCACAATGTCATAAAACCATCTTGACTGAGCAGGACTAATTTCCACTGGAATGTGCTGGAAGTAAAAGAAAAATAAAGGAAATGTTGACAGCTGAATATTGTAAAGTTAAAATCTTCCGGTCTTATAATTGTATTGAAAACACACCGTTGCGGTCCATTTGATCACACTTTTTCCCACACTTTGGTAACTTTGGCAACACTCTCAGGTAAACAAACCACACGTCTTGGCACAGGATCTTTCTGGCACATCTCTTTGAATCCACAGCTGCCTTTGACAGAGGACAAAGTGATTTTTACATTTAATGACACACTGTAGTCCCTAAATGCTGCCAAGCCTTTAGGCAGTGACAGTAAAACATGAAATACCACCCAACTCTTGAGAAGGGTTTAATGTAAACAAAGTAGTGGTCTGACGTGGTTTCTGCTGCTCACTTGTTCCGTGTCTTTCAGTGTATTCTGACTGATTTGACTCTCTGTTTGTTGACAGTTGGTCTCTGGAGACGGGGCCAACACAGACGCGTGCTCAGTGGCAGACAGCTTAGAGCCGGCACCCCCTTTGGAGAGGACCGGGGGCATTGGAGACTCAAGACCACCTTCTTATCAGTCAGTATATTTAGAAAATACTTTGTGGCGTCTTTCTTTTTGTGTACAATAGAGACTTTTTGTAATGAGTGACTGTGTGTGTGTGTGTGTGTGTGAGTGAGAAAGACAGCATGCATACTTTATTTTTGGCTCTGTCTTGAATGAGTCCTTCTGTGTTTCTTAATAACCTCACTAACGGAGGGAATGGCAAAATGTAATGAAAAAAATATGGCACCTTGTGACTGCCCAGTAGGAAATACAATCCAAAATCTCATTAGATAAGGCATGTAGAGCACCGATTTCTCAAATCCATGCTGTCTTGCCAGTCTTTTAGTTGATTCATTAATTCATCTTCAACCGCTTGTCCCTATCGGGGTCGCGGGGGTCCCAGCTGACATTGGGCGTGAGGCGGGGTACACCATGCACAGGACACCAGTCTATCGCAGGGCACAAAGAGACAGCGACAGAAAACCATTCACACCTACGGACAATTTAGAGTCATCAATTGACCTAACACATGCACGTCTTTGGACTGTGGGAGGAAGCCGGAGAACCCGGAGAGAACCCACGCAGACACGGGGAGAACTCTACACAGAAGTGCCCCAGCCTGGATTCGAACCAGGGACCCTCTTGCTTAGTTCTTTAATATATTTCCTAAAAAGTATTTATTACAGTCATTGGCAGTTTTCACATTTGAAAGTGCAGTCTGGTTCATCTGCAAGTAAAGTGTTTAGAAGACACATCATTGTAATGAAAACCAAACCAGATTGAAATAAGTCAACCAACGCAACTATTTTCCTGCCAAATATTCTATGCTAATGTGATTATAACCGATGCATTTAATAAACATTTGTTCAAGTGGCTGTTCAATGAGCTTAACTGCTGTGATAATGTCGGAGTGTGTTGTTGTATTAACACTAACTCTCTGTCTGAAGTGGGAAAGCAGCGAGCGGTCGGGACAGTTTGGACAATGACACAGAGACTGGCTCCATGGTGTCGCAAAGGAGAGAGAGGGAGAGGCCGCGACGGAAACACACCAATGACCACGGTCAGAAAGCTGTTTGCTTCATGTTGTTTTTCGACCTTAGAGATGCACATGTCCAACCTGCTGCTAGCACACATTCTGACTCTTTTGTAACACCGTTTTTTTCATCTGCCTCGTGTATACTTTGTCATCCTGATCGTGACGCTGTCCCGCTGCAGGTGGAAGGCAGAACGGCTACTCGCAGCGTTCAATGGGCCGTGGCGGCCCCGAGTACGACAGCTGCTCGTCCTTCATGAGCAGCGAGCTGGAGTCTACTTCCTGTTTCGATTCGGAGGACGATGACGCAACCAGCAGGTCAGATGTTCTCTGTAGCAGTTCGGCTTGTTGTTCATAATCATAGTTCAAGATGAGAAAAGGCAGTTTGGCTTGAGGAATGCATGGGGAATTACAGAAGATGGGTTTTGGCGGAGATTAGCTCAGCCTAATTGTCTGGTGGTTTTGTGGTTACCTCCCTGGTTCTCCTCGAGGAGTAACAGAAATATCTGCAACCCACTTTAGAGACTCTGCTGTTCTCAGTCTTGAGGCATCTACCAGGATGTTTTTTTCTCCTGTTGATGCAGATTGGAATCACAGTGTCATCAGTATATGAGATTCTACAGAAAGAAATAGATTTTTTTTGACTATTTGTCAGTCAGGTTATAACTTCTAAATTAAATTAGTTGGTTGCCAGTTAAAGCTGGTCCTGAGTCCTGATAAGCACCGCTGTCATCATGGAAATAGTGTTAATTATTTGTGTAACACTAAAACTTTAATTTGATGTTTAGACAAGTTAAATGTGTCATATAATTGATGTTTCGGTCCAGGTATTTTTATTGACACTTTAAGCTTGGTTCAGGTAGAATGTTTCTTCCTGATAGCAGAATGTATATGGCATAATTCCTTCTTAGTTCAGTGAATCATAGCAATAAACATTTGTTAATTAGCTCATACATACAGCATTTTCATATATGTGTGTGTATAGTCTCTAAAAAGAGGTTTTCTACTTTTCAGATTTAGCAGCTCCACTGAGCAGAGCTCGTCTCGTCTAATGAGACGACACCGCCGCCGCCGCCGGAAACCTAAGGCGTCCAACATTGATAGGGTGAGATGACACACTGGGATGTACAGATTTCTTTTTTTCAAATTAAGCTCCAGTTTGTGAGTTTAGATTCTTCTTCTCATATTTCTTTTCTTTTCTCTCTCTTTCATCATCTTTCTTCCCTTCAGTCTTCGTCATTCAGCAGCATCACAGACTCCACCATGTCTCTGAACATCATCACTGTCACTCTCAACATGGGTAAGTAACTTGGCCATGTGGAAGCTGCACACATAATCCTCATACAATCACACACTGAACCTAAGATCAAAAATTCCTTTCACAAGGCTATAAAATATGCAGCTGTAATCAATCTGCTCCATGTTGATATGGTCAACTTTTCTGTCTTTAACTTACTTCACTGCTGCTTTGCAACAATCTTAAACACACATCGTCTGTTCCTCTCCTCTTCACAGAGAAGTACAACTTCTTGGGCATCAGTATTGTGGGTCAGAGTAACGAGAGGGGAGATGGAGGAATCTACATCGGCTCTATCATGAAGGGAGGAGCTGTGGCTGCTGATGGACGCATAGAGCCTGGGGACATGCTGTTGCAGGTGTGTGTGTATGTATGTGTGTGTCTGTCTGTATGTAAAACAGTGAGAGGGAAAGAAAGACACACAGAGGATGAAAAATGCTGGTGTGTAGTAACAGCACCTGCAGTGAAATTAAATTACTTAATAGAACAATCGAAAGGTTTTTTCTTCAGATGGACATGCGTAAACAATAAAAAACATATTTCTGAACTGTGATCAATGCAATAAATGCATGTTGCAGTATATTATTACTATTATTCTCCTCCCCACTTTTATCTATGTTAAGTGTCTCATTGTATGGCAAGATGTTTCAGTCAGCTGTGTTTATGGCTCTAATGATCATTTTCCATTTTCATTATTGCAAAGCCACTTTAAAATTTTAATGACACGCTATGTTGAACACTGCCAGTCTCTCTAATGGCTTTGTTTAGTAGGGTTTATTAGAATAACTAACTCTCATACCTCATTTTATATCTATCTAGTGTAAGGTCCGTCCTTTATTCTCATAATGAACAATATTTTATTTGTGCAAATGTATGTTTACAACCTGAGAGATTTCTCCTCCTGTAGGTGAACGACATAAACTTCGAGAACATGAGCAATGACGATGCAGTTCGGGTACTGAGGGACATAGTGCACAAGCCAGGGTAAGCAGCAAACAGGCACGCATTAACACATATAACTATATTCTTTAACAGCAAAACATAAAAAAATATTCTTCCATAATACATAGGTGCAAAACAAGGATATGACTGAATTATCTGATACTATTCTTTGTCTCTGGGTTTGTTTTTTACCAGCCCCATTACTCTGACCGTGGCCAAGTGCTGGGACCCAAACCCTCGGAGCTGCTTTGCTCTGCCCAGGAGTGAGTGTCTGTCTCTCTTCCTTTTTTTCCTTTTCATTTCAATAAAACAAAAAATAATAGTTGATACAAATACATCCGGACCCATCTGTTTTCGTAGCTGATTAACCTGCATTTAATTCAACAGGTGAGCCAATCCGGCCGATTGACCCAGCTGCATGGGTGTCCCACACAGCGGCTATGACCGGGGTGTACCCTGCGTACGGCATGAGCCCTTCCATGAGCACCGTCACATCCACCAGCTCCTCCATCAGCAGCTCTATCCCTGAGACTGAACGTGAGTCGCATCATCCCCTGTAGCTGCCTTTTAACCAGGCAATTTTATTCCAAAACTTAAGTCCTACCATTACTCACAGTTATTCATTCAAATTCTGTTTGTCTTCCTCTGTTTTAAATTTGCAACGCATTTCTTTGTTTTTAAATTCAGTTTTGCAGCATGTACTATATTTTCTCTTGCCGTCTTGATAGATACATTTGACCATTCACACTACTATGTTTTAAGGCATAAAGTCCTCCACGATTGTTGATATTTCAGATTTTCCGTTTTTAAACATTCAGCTATCATTTTGGAGCCCCCCACCCCTCCACCCTCCACCCTCAGAAATGCAGTAATATCAGTATCTTCCTCTGACTTGTTAGGAAATCTCTGTTCTAAGTGTGGCCCTGCCCTCTCACTGCATTCCTGTAACTATTCTCTGCAGCTTTTACTGTGTTTGGCCTCTCATTTTCCATCTGCTCAATAACTCTTGTCAGAACTAAGCCATAACTCACAACTTTAATCTTCCCTGTAATCTTTGAAAAATCAGGGACATTTTTTTCTTTCTTTCTGTAGAAAAATATTCTCTTTTGACACACTTTCTTGACCAAATTGATATGATTCAAATTTCTGGAGATTCCCCCTTTCAGACAGAACATAAATCGCATGTAATCACATGCTTGAACATCTCTGGGTACAATTTATGGTGAATTGGTGCGTTCTTTAAATACTTTTGATAACTGACCAACTTTATTGTTGACAGGGGTTATTTCAAGTGCAGCTACAGTGACATTTCAAAGGATAAAGGTCATCTTAAATATCATTGTGAAAGTTCAGTTGGTGCTTCAAAATCAGAACAATGGCTTCTGTCTACACTATCTTGCACGAGTGCTCAACAATTATACAGAGGAGACATCTGTCATGGACAAGATACGTTCAACAGTCGTTAATGCAATGAAGCCACTTAAAGGGTCATGTTTTGCATAAAATACGGATGTACCGATCTTATCCTGATATTGGATATCGGCTGGATACAGCTTTAAATAGCTGGAACAGGTATAGGTGACAATGGGGATGATCTATTCAATATTTTATTATTATTTTAATAATTGAATAATAATTCAGTAAAATGTCTTTATATTTATTTGTTACATTCAAGTCAAACCTGATGTTGCCTTACATGGTCACTGCCACACAGTGAGGCCTATTTCTTGTTAATAAAACACTAGTATCGGATGGGTACTCAATTAGCTGATACCTAAAGCCAAGGTATTTGTATCGGAACTGAAAAAGTTTGGTTCGATCGGTGCATCCTCAATTTTTTTTAGCCAACAACAGCAAAAGTAGTTTTATATGTATCATTCCCCTCTGCTCTTCATCTTGTTAACAAGTCATCAAAAACTGAACCATCAATATATACAAAACTGTCATATATACAATACTCCCAAAATAAAATGTTAACATCCTTTTTTATATGGGATGGTCACAAGGCATTCTGGGAAATAAAGGACATCACTAATTTAAGTTTAAGTAGATTAGAAAGGTTGAGGGCAAGTGGGAAGACCAAAAGGTAAATCTCTACCCTTACTGTACCACCTTACCTCGAAATGCAGCTAACCTCAGTGAGATATTACAACGTAATAGTGTTCTAGAAAGGACATTTGATCCATTATGATCAGGCTTTTGTGAAGACCAGCTCAGTTGTAATCCAGTTCATACAAAGATTCAGTCTGATTCATGATCAAGACATAGCAGGGGTCACATTACAGTCCAGACCACAGGAAACCAAATATTATTTGAGGCAAATTCCAAAACAGACCAACATATTTGGAGTTGTCAGAGAAACAGTAACAGCACACAGCTGTGCTTTCATCAACTTTGTGGGAAACTAAATAAAAGGCACCAGCCGGTTTTTATACGTGTGAGATCTCATTCCTTTAAAACTGTTTCTGCATCTGTGTCAGACTGAACCTGTTTTAACTCTGTCAGGAAGATGTGTTTCAATCCCTGTGATAAAATGTCCTCTGATCTTTTTCAGGATTCGATGACTTCCACCTCTCCATCCACAGCGACATGGCAACAGTTGCTAAGGCCATGGCCTGCCCAGAATCAGGTCTGGAGGTGCGGGACAGGATGTGGCTCAAGATAACCATCGCTAACGCCTTTATCGGTATGTCTGTCGGAGCAGAGGGCGTGATCCAGCATTAATTGTTTCCTTCATCAGTATGCACTCCCTACAGTCTATTCTTCATTTGCTTTGTGCAGTTTGTAGATTGCTATTCTATCTTGTATCAATTAAGTATGAATGATAATCGTCCCAATAATCCACTAATATTGTTTTCCTTTATTACTCTAAGTTGCATATCATAACAGTAGTATTTTCGTTGTGTCATCCACTAAAATGATTTGGCTTTGCTGATTACCAAAACTCAGCTGTGTACAGATAAATGTCACATTCCCATAGATTAGTCTATCATTTCTATATCATGAAATAGTCATCGAGTTTCATGCGCAAAACTGAATCTAAAACGTGTGTGTTTGTGTCCTCAGGTTCTGATGTGGTGGACTGGCTCTTCCATCATGTGGAAGGGTTCTCAGACCGCAGAGAAGCTCGTAAATACGCCAGCAACCTTCTGAAGGCCGGCTACATCCGACACACCGTCAACAAGATCACCTTCTCTGAACAGTGCTACTACATCTTCGGAGACCTCTGTGGCAGTAAGTGGACGCTAAAATCTGCTTTGTGTTTGCAGTAAAAGCCAAGTTTCCACAAGGTGTTGTGGTGGCGCGTGACTATGAAAGTCTAAATGAGTTTTTCTGTCTCCTTCAGACATGACCCATCTATCTCTCCACGACCATGATGGTTCCAGTGGGGGTGCGTCAGATCAGGACACTCTCCCCCCTCTGCCCCATCCCGGAGCGGCCCCATGGCCCATGACTCTGCCCTACCAGTTCCCCATTCCACACCCATACGAAATGCAACAGCCCTTCCACAGTGGACCAGGCGCTGGCAGTGCAGGAAGCCAGCACAGCGGTGAGTGCACTTTGAACATACTGTATGTGTTCAGCATCACAAGTATACTCAACACGTATCGAATAAAAATTGGTACTGCATTGGTGAAAAACAAAATGAATGCTATATTAATGTTGTAATATCAAGTATCAAACACCCATCCCTTAAAGATTAAAATGTGTAGGTTTGTGGTTTACACCTTCCGGAGAACGGTAAGAGTAGTGAGCTTGAAGGAGCACACTGCAAACCTTTAAACTCACCTTTCAAGCCTAAAGAGACCTTGTGCAAAGTGGCAAATCTTAACAACATGTTGGAGTATTCCATTAAATCTCTCTGTCTCTAACCTCTCGTTTGCTGTCTTATCCTGAACCAGATGCGAAAGTCAACATACATTTATCTCCACACTTTCTATATACAGTTGTAGGTCCAGTTCGTGTTTGAATTAGCTCACTTCAAAGACTTGAAGGAAAGAGCCTCACTCTTTTTAAGAGTGAAAAATATTCCAACCAACGGCTCCAAAGGTGCCCTATTTACATGCTTAATTTGTGGACTTAACGTTTAGAAATAGAAAAACAGACATTGTGGTTTTAGGAACTGTTTGCTTGCGTAATGGAGATATTTACTGACCAACAACAGCTGGGCCCACTGACTGCACAAATCATCTCTGATATCCTGTCCTCCTCATTTTGCTAATCCAATTACGACATACAAGACGTGTCTTGGAGTTGCAATATGGTGTGTGTTATTGTTTTTTTGAAAAGCTTTCTCCAGCCTCCACAGTTGGTACTAAGCTAGTCCCAGCCCTACCTGTGTAAAAGATGATATGTATCTTTTCATCTGTGTGTGGGTTTGATGGCAACAAACATGCTTCTCAAAATCTCATAATGTTCCTTTAAGCGTAGAACCTTTTTATGGTTTTGAATTCATCAGTCTAATGAACTTGCCTCTAAACAAGCAGGCTGTTTGTGGTAATAAAATGAAAACATGTAACTGCTTTCAGTAACGAGCTGAAAGGCAGTGAATGCTCTGTGAGCATGTCTGCATTAGTCATGCAGCTCTCCAGAGAGTCTCCCACAAACTGGGTCAGTGCAGCCTGCGTCATTTCACTGGCACCCAGATGGGAGTGAGTTGTTCATGTAGGTCATTCAGATTGAATTAATAAAACGCAATGTGTTTTTATGTTAAACTTGGATAATAATCATTGTCTCTTTCACTCTGTTTACAGGAAGCAGTGGCTCTAACTGCAGTAAGAATGAAGGACGGAAGTCTGGCGGCAGTGGGAGTGAAACTGAGATCAGGAGCCACCGAGCTCCAAGCGAGCGCTCCGTGGCTCCCCCGAGCGAGCGGAGCGTCCGTAGCTCTGTCAGCCACCGCAGTGCCAACTCCCACTCAATAGCCTATAGTCCAGGCCTTGTGTATGGCCCCCCTGGCCTGCCACCTCAGCCCCCACATCTTTCTACAGCTGCACCTGGCGCCCCACCAGGCAGAGAGATCGCTTCTGTGCCCCCCGAGCTCACTGCCTCACGCCAGTCTCTGCGCATGGCGGTGGGCAATGCCGGAGAATTCTTTGTCGATGTGATGTAACACAGTTTCTAGGCCGATAACAAAGTAGCAGATTGAGTGTTCTCGTGTCATTATAAGACTGAGAAGAACAGCATGACTGGACAGGAGGGAGGGAAGATTGCAAAAGCTGTAACGCAAGGCCTTGATTCCAATCTCTTAAAAGCAGAAATGGAACCAACCCTTTTGTGTGTGTCGAGATAAGAAATGTTCCTCCTCCCTTGTGCTTTTCTTCCTAGTAGTAGTGGCCATACTTTCTTCAGTGAAGAAACCCCCCCTCGCTCAAGATGGAACCAAAGCGCCTTTCTCAGTTTCCGCTCCTCAGTGGGGAAGAGTTTGCGTAAGGACAAAGAGCAAGAGAGGGAGGGAGGGAGGAGGTGGAAATGGACAGCTGGGGAAGATGACTCAGCGCTTTTCTACATGGTTGTTTTTCATTTGTTCTTCTCTTCACTCTTCCCTCCTCTCTGCCTCCCTTATCTAACATTCTCTGTCCTCCCCCACCCCTGTTCACATCAAAATCGAGAGAAAGAAGCCTCTTCCCTCCTTCCGTTCTTTCAATTCACACTTGCTGACCTAACAAGTAAAAAAAAAAACCCTAAAAGAAAGTTGAAATGAACACTAACTGTTAACCTTATTGAGACTTTTTAAATGTTTGCTTGACTTCAGAAAGAAAGAAATGGGAAAAAAATATCTATGTAGTGCAAGAGAACTGCAGTCCTTACTGTAAGAATGCATTTGTTTTATTATATACGTAGTTGGTCACAACTAGTTTCATTTTTCAACGCTAAACATGAGCATCCAGCTTCAAGAGTCATTTTTACACTACATCACTGCATTTTCATCTGTTAACCAGAGCATTTTCAGACTCTGTCTTGTGATAATGTATAGTGGGGGAAAAAATTCTTACCATGTGTTTCACACTACTCTTTTATCAAGGAAAAAAATGTCTTTTTATTTATAAATATAGTTTTATGACTTAACGATGCTGCCTTGTGTTGTGTTTTTATTCGAGTGAGTGTGTGCGCGTAGGTTTGTGAAACTGTAATTTGTTGTTGTTTTTTCATGCTACCTGGGGTCATGGTTGCATTTCAAGGGGGTGAATTCCAGACCGTCCAAGATCAGGAATGTGAAGGTTTGGCAATCTGGTGCACAGATGTGTGCGTGTGGGCTGTGGGTATGTGTGCAAGAGATCAGCCTGTGTACATTTGCTTCAGAACTGAATGACCCTATGCAAAATGTTCCCTGTGGTTACAGAAGGGGGAAACTCCTGTAGAGGGGTGATTTGATTTAACTTGGGACAAAAAAAAGGGATGAATCAGATGGACTCTGCAGGACAGAATATAACAAGACCACCCACAACCATTAGTTTAAAAGGACAAACATATTTCTTGTTTCCCCACAGGGAAATTGGTTTTCTCTCTCTTATTTACTTAAGTTTGGAGTTAGAGAGCAGCTCTGGAGTTGGAAAGGAATACAACTGTGTTAAAGTTCGATCCCTGCCAACATGGTCCAATGTCCATTTTTCAAAAAGGGGAGTAGCTCCCCACGGGGCTCTGTAAAGTTAGGAGAATTAGAATCAGCTTTAATGGCAAAGCAAGTGTGAACACAAGGAATTTGAATCCGGCTTTTTGTTGCTCACAATTTACATACACAGAAATAGACATATAACAAAAATGAACGAAGGTAAACACATTTAACTACTATGTACCTTCAGTATGTAGATGTAAGTATGCATATAAACACAGGACAATGGAATTGTAAACATAATAGTGTATTGGTTAAGGTTCTTACACCTTTTCCGGGGTCAATTCAAGCCCTTTCAAGGTCCATTTTCACTCTTTTGTTTTATTAAAATCTTGTTAAAATAGACTGTATTACCTTATAAACAACTAAGATTGATCGTAATACCAGAAGGGTAAGACATTATATTATATTTCTATTCTATAACTATTTGTTGTGAAAGAAATGTGGATAAAAAAAAGCATTTTCAAGTAATTTATCCAAATTTCAAGCACTTTTCAAACCTTGAAAACACAACATTAAAATTAAAGCATTTTCAAGGATTTCAAGCACCCTGATTGGTGCAAAGGGTACTGTAATACAAATGGGATTATTAATGTACAGGCTTTATTGGGATTTTTCCTGAAATTATGGATATTAAGTGTTTAAGAAAATGTTCCAGTTTGTGGTAGTTTTGGTGCCACAACGTAAACCATTAATGCACTATGATGGAAAAAAATAATTTACCCTATGTAAGCTTATCATAACAAGGCCCGGGTGCGGTTTACACATCGCTCCAGCAGCCGCGCCTTTTCCTGTCACAGCGGAACGCCTGTGCGTCAGGACGGCGGGTCAGCTGACAGCCTTCAGAGCACCCGGAGGAAGGAGCGGAATTAGCGGGTGTGTGGACTGGGAAACTAACTGGATCCTGACATACATACGCTGTATATCCGAGGCCAAAGACCGGTGGCGTTCGTGAAAGAACTAGGGTAAGTTATTCAAAGTCGAGACGGCTACACGTTTCTCGTCAAAATGGCCAACTGTATGCATGATAACCGTTTGGTAAAAAGCCGGTGAAATTGTATTCTGGGGGGGCGATGCTAAGCGTTAGCAACGTTAGCTAACGTCAAGCTAGCAGCGGAAAACTAGCAGCGGCAAGTAGCGCGATAACGGAATAGACGCGTTTTTTTCTCTTAATGAATAAAATCACACATAATTGGCAGTCTACGGAGTATTTATGATTTAATGTGTTTTGGGGCTAGTCGGTGCTATAAATGTGAATCGTTTATTTTTAAGTTGTCGATAATGTTGCAAACGGTCGTCAAACGGTTGTCTTTTCACCGGAAGTCGGTTAAAATTCCGCACCGCTCTCGACGCTGGCTTCGCTGAACATCGCCGCGCCAGCTTAGCCTGCTATCGAGAAGCTAAATTAGCTAGCTAACGTTACCCCTCTCTCACTCGGTCTATTCTCCATCACTTAGCTGAAGGTCAAGCCTCCATATATGTTGTAGATACTCACGAATGCTTAAGGTGTTTTAAAATGAACATGTCACCAGTGGAGGAACAAATGAGACAAATATTAAAAATGTATGAACGTTTTAGGAAATGGCCCGGGTGAGCAGACATCTTGACTTCGGCCAATAAAAAGGGGCGATTGAAAACCGCTCAAGACTTATGTGCAGTGCAAGGTATATTCGGTCACGACTCGGCAGAAATGGCCTTATGGGGGACGTTATTTTACTGATTTTCGGCGCATGTGATTGTGTTGTATGTTATCTCTGGGTACCGTGTGTTTTCTGGCCTCTCGTCTTCGAGGAATTTCAAGCATGTCCTTCATCCCCCTGGTTTCCACAAGCTTCATTCTTGAATGAGAGCAAATTGCTACGATTTATTGGTGTAGCCACAAACAAAACTGCCCTGCCTCTTGATGAATTAAAAAACTGTCCTTTTAATCTTACTTTGAATTGACATGTGGACTGACAGAGGACACTTGATAGTAAAACTGAATACACACAATACACACTGTTGTTTTTCGCTAATTTTAACTGTTCATTTGTTTTTTTTTATTGTGCAAATAGGCTATTCTTATATTTTTGCATCTGTTATTGATGCTTTTGTTATTTGCACTATTCTCTCTTGCTGCTGTAGCACTGTAACTTTCCCCACTGTTGGGCTAATAAAGAATTATTTGATCTTATCTAAAATACAAGCAACCCAGTCAGTGCAACAGATTTGTAGCTGGTGACCTGGTGACATCCTGCTTCAAACTTGTGTGTGCTAATCTGCTGCTAATCTTTGAAAGGAAACAAGGATTTGATTCTGTCGTGGGTGGTTGTGGTAGTGGAGTCTCCTCAGCCTGTATTGGAGTGATAGCATGCAATAAAAATGAGTCACCACAGTGGGGCAGCTGCAGGATGTATTCAATTGGCATGAGTGTGCGCGTGTGTGTGTGTGCGTGTGCCACACAGAGAAAGCGGATGTGAGGGACAAGCGCTTCCCTGTACTCTTGGTCACTCCCTCACTTTTTCACTGCTTTCATTTCTCTATCACCCCGTTTTTCCATTCCCTGTTTCTTCTCGGCAATCTCTCGCTCTTCTCAGGCGGGGTTTGGTTTCACCATGGCCAGTTGGGACTGAGAAGCAGCCACAATGATTGGAGGATTGTTCATCTACAACCACAAGGGGGAGGTCCTCATCTCCAGGGTCTACCGAGATGACATTGGGTACGTTTCACAGGAGCAAAGCAGCTGTAATGTTCTTTAATTTTGTGTCGGACTTCACGTCAGTGAGAAGGGCCTGATCCTGCAGGGGTGGACAGGTTGGGATTGATTCCGAAGGGATGAGAGGATTATGTCCCTCTTCCTCGCTAAGTTGTTTACATTTGTCTGTTTTGTTATCTTCTATCAAATGGCTAAGCCACGACTACATTTACGACTAACCCTTAGACAAAAACACAATTATAAGCATAAAATGAATTTTTTGCAAATACAAAAACATGAAACAATGATGAAATTATTCTCCCAGTAAATAAAAGTTAAAACACAAGGGACTTTATTAAATAACAACAACAATAAAAAAGTACTATCATTCACAATCAGGAAAAATAAATAATTTTGTCATTATAAGTGTTCAGTGTTGATTCAAGACAGATTATTTATCTGTGTACCATATGGAAAAAAGATACTGATTTGCCTTGCGGTGAAGAAAATCAACCTCTCAGGTTTGGAATTGAAGGATGGGGACTAATAGTTGCCTGGTTGGGGAAAGAAATGTTAAAAAGAATAGTTAGTGGCTTTAAATGTGGACGTAAAGACAGGAGCCTATACAAAGATGGCGAGGGTCAAGTACCGGGGAAAAGGAAATTATTCCAGCAGCCCAAGATGAACGATTAAAAACATGGCCAATTCTTATCCAAAGTAGACTAACAACATTGTAAACAACGTGGGTCAAGATTTGGTAGTTCACATGTCAGGTGAAAAGCTACACCCTCGCAGATCCACACATCAGTGGGTATGGTATGGACAGGAACTCAGCTGTTGTCAGAAGAATATGCTGTATATACATATACTGTGAAGATCTGACTTGTATACTCTCTATTTCCTCCTTTCCTCTTTCTTGTTTGTTTGTGTGGCACATTGTTGATGTGATTCACTTGTAATGTGCATACTGTGTCTTCATGCTTACACCCTATTATCACGTTCTGTTTTGTGTAAACCCAGCCACATTCACTGATTGAGTGGAGGGCTGACATCACTCCAAAATAGACCAGTTCAGTGCCTTGTAGATGCACACAAAGAGGGAACAAGGGTAGAAATTGATTTAATTGTATCAATTATTTGGGTACACAACAACAGTGCCTGAACACTCGGTTATCTTTTGAGTAGCTTGTTAAAGCATTTTTCAAACATTTTATCTCTCAAATGGTTTTTGTAGTTGTAAGGTTGGAGGCCCAGAGAAGACATTGGATAAGGGCAGAAAGAGAATAGTATATGCTCCCTTTCAGAGCTGTTCAGTGTAACACATTGCATCAGCAGACTGAGCCGCTGAGACACCATTAACTTTGTTTGATTTGGATCAATGCAAGGTCTGCAGGTTTGTGACATACATCTGTGTGTGTGTTTGAAGATCCCTTTCATCTTTTGTCCTGTTTCCAGGCAGCGATCCATAATGTAATTGTGGTTGTTTTATTTTTAATCACGGTCTCGCAATAGGCTACCTCCAGTAGCACAAATACTGTACCGCTGCTTCGCCGCTTCCTTCTCAGACACGGCACAATGTGTACTACAGAATAGCAGAAGTTTTGTCTCACATCTCCACTGTGGCCCCCTGGCATCAGTTGTTTCTCCCAGAGTAAACCAGACTTATGTTGCTGTAGTGTATGCGCTATAATGTTGTGTTGCCATCCATGGTCGCACTTGTTTTACATTGCAAAATAGCTCATAGTTATAGCTGATAATAATTAAGCTGTGATACAAATAATCAATATGTACTCACAATGCTGTTTTGGCATAGCATAGATTAAAGAGCAATATAGTGCTGCCGACTTGTTCCCGACATTCAGTTACAATGATGGCGTCATAATAAACACCATGTTACTCACTCTATGTGTACATGATGCACGAAAATGTCTCTTGTGCATTTTTGTCTCTCTCCTCTCCTTTTTTACTTCATCCTTTTTTCCTCTCTATCCTCTTTATCACCATTTTCCTCCATCTGTCCATCTTGGCCCCTGTAGGAATAGGTAAGAGATGCTCCAGCCTATCAAGCATGACCCCTCCCCTCTCATGGCCATCGATTAATGACCCCCTGAAACCCCTAACTGCATGCCCATTGAGTCCACAGTCAACCTTCTGATACTTCCTCTAAGCATGAGTCACCTGTCATGACATTACTGTGGTAAATAAAGCACCTGTTAATGAGATACAACCGCCAAAATAATCAAAGGCAACAATTGAAGCCACTATCAATGTCTTTAAATGAGTATTGATGCTCACAAACTCTACCAGTGCCTAAGCATGTGGTCTGAGCATGGGATATGATGGTTAATATGGTCCTCTCATCCTTTGATTCTGCTCTAATTTTTTCTTTTCACAAAGAGCCTGAGAGATTGTTTGGATCATTTGCAATTCATTTCATGTGGTCTCATTTGTAGAAGTGGGACTCGAATTAAGTAATACCCGCTGGTGCTTAAAAGTACATTTTAAGTTTTATTTTCATTCAAAGCTTAAATGCTGTTTTGTACATTTCAAAGAAAAAGATGTTCAGTTTTTGGAAAAATAAGGTGCTAATATTTGTTAGTTGTGATATTAATGTGTTTGGGCAGACATTATGGCAGCCTCCTATACTGACTATTGTTTCTTTGTTCTTATTCAATAATTGCCAGGTTGACAAACATAGGACATTTCAAATCTTTAAGGACATGGTAGAAATCTTAAAATCAACCAAGAAAGCTGCCACCTGTATGTCTCTAGTCCATTTGTTCTTCATGGGGGGAAATCAATAAAGCCCTGTCAGTTTGTTATTTTTACGTTTCTATTGTCAAAAGTTGTGGATGGTACCAATAGAACTGTTCCAGTCCGTCCTGTTTATTTTCGCAACCCCAGTGCTAGAAACAATTGCACAAAAATGATCCAGTGTTTAGGTACATGTCCATATGAGCTACGTACGGTTCTAAAGGTACAGTTTTAAAGGAAGTTTGTGATGGAAACAAAGCTTAAGACGGCGTTAAATTGTTAACCTGCAGACTCGGTTCTTCTAACAGTAATATTGCATTACACTTGTAGATCAAATAACAGAAGTCTTGTATATCTGTAAGGTCAACGGTTCTCAGTAGGATTTTATATTTCTGTCAGAACGTGCTGCATCCTCTGCACTAAACCCGGTTATTTATAAATCCACACTAAAGTTTCATGGCACTAAGGTATACTTTAAGGTAAATGTAATCTCACTGACTTTTTAGTATCACTCGAGCTGAATTCAAATGTAGCCTGTTAAACCTTTTATAATAAAGAGATAGTCCAACTTAAGATAGGTTTAGACCATACATGGTTAAACACCTTTTTGTTCCCACGGAGTCAAGGTTATTACAACACTTTTGTCTGTGTGTCAGCCTAAACTCTCAGCCTACTCTCTCCCTCCTGGTAATTATCACCATTTACACAAAACAATGCTCCTTTTCTCTGTCTAAATGCTCAAGGTGTCCTTTTCCAGTTGGTTGGAAACTGTTTTGGTTATTGCTCATTCCTGGGTGGATATGCTGTTGAGGTCTGAAACTGTTTATTTTAAGTCAAGTACTGAACTGGATATCACAGGATGTCACAGGGCAGGGTAGTTTTACAACAGTCTCACTGTTATATAAAAGCCTGAAACAATTCTCAGCTCCCAACTCAAATGTCTATCTCTCTCTCTCTATTTTCTTCTCTATCGCTGCCTCCATTTCTCTCGTCCTCCCTCCTGATCTCAGGCGCAACGCGGTAGATGCGTTCCGCGTGAATGTGATTCACGCCCGGCAGCAGGTTCGATCCCCAGTGACTAACATCGCCCGCACCAGCTTCTTCCACGTCAAACGCTCCAACATCTGGTTGGCGGCCGTCACCAAGCAGAATGTTAACGCCGCCATGGTGTTCGAGTTCCTTTACAAGATGTGTGACGTCATGACGGCCTACTTTGGCAAGATCAGCGAGGAGAACATCAAGAACAACTTTGTGCTCATCTACGAACTGCTGGATGGTAGGAAACTATAAATGTCACACTGTGTGTGTGTGTGTGTGTGTTTGTGTGTGTGGAATCAGTTGCATTATTCAAAATATAATGAAACTGGTTCTTTACATCTCGACATGTCCTATTTTCTTTCCTCTTACCCATCTTATCACTTACTGATTATCTGTTGGTGTTCATACAGAAATCCTGGACTTTGGATACCCCCAGAATTCAGAGACTGGAGCTCTTAAGACCTTCATTACCCAGCAGGGCATTAAGGGACAGGTCAGTACAGCATGTTTAGTCTCATACTAGTACTGTCACAATGGTTGTGGTGATATGGAATTGTATTACATTTTATTGATAGTGTCAAATCATAACACGTTAAGTTATCTCGGGACGCTTTCTATATACAGTAGGTCTGGACCACACAATGATTTATTTATGATATACAGAGAACAAACAATTCCTCCATGAGAGACTGCAAGTCGCATTGCAGCCCTCTTGCACACAGTGGCAAGGAAAACCTTCCTTTTAACAGGCAGGTCGTCAGAACAGACCCGGCTCTATGGTGGCCGGCCATCTGCTTTGACCGGTTGGGTTAACAAGAGATAGAGACCAAGAGATGCACAGCAACCATATAGTTTATATGAATAACTTTGATAATAACAGCAATATGACTTATGACTTATATGCACCCTGTTTATATCAGTCAGGGTAGACTAAATATTAAAACACCTCTCAGTAAAACTCAGGACCTGGATGCGTGATAGGCAGCTGATAAATACAGTTGTGTTTTATGGGGATGTCCCGAGCAAGTTTGCTTTATGTGGATTGAACTGATGAGTGATGAAGACATTTTTATTGGAGTGGTGTTAATGATATCAAGCAATAACTGTCAGTGTGATGTAATGATTGCCACACTGACAGCGTGCAAGTGTCTTTATGGAAATTAAACAAAACAATGTTTAAAACCATTAAACAAAAGGTGTAATGTCGGGATTGTTTGGAGCGCTATGTAACTGCAAATTTAACTTATTTTTTTGTTTTTTTCTGCTTGTTTCCCCCAAAACTGCGATCTTGGACCATTCTAAATCCAGCACCAGGTAATAAACATACTGAGATACTTGCTCAAGAAATTCATTTTACTATTTGTTTTTTGTTTCCATTCCTCCCTTTGTGTTAATGGTCCCATTTCATTGCCTTCTTAAATTTGCCTTTCTTCAGCCTTCTCCTTTTGTTAGTAGTGATACAGTTTCCCTCCCTGTCTCACAGACAAAAGAGGAGCAGTCTCAGATCACCAGCCAGGTGACGGGGCAGATCGGCTGGCGTCGTGAAGGCATCAAGTATCGCCGCAATGAGCTTTTCCTGGACGTACTGGAGAGCGTCAACCTGCTCATGTCACCACAAGGTCTGTTAATATGGTCTCACCAAACTGGGTGTGGACTGCTGACATGAATGATTTATTGGAATTGTATAATTCAAAACAACTAGTTCTAACTAGTGATAATTGTTCACCACTTGGTGAACCATCAACTAATTACAATCTTGGGTTTTGTTTTACGATAGCATTGTTACCTTCGTGTGCATTTAGGTAGGTGTGTGCAGACCAGCCGCGTTTCATGTGAAATGCGCCACGTGAATACATAAAGCCAATTTGTGGCAGCAGCACGAATAACTAAAGAGTAAGAAATTCAATGTTACGCCATGTTTCAAAAGCCAATGTCCTGACGTTGTTGAATTAGAAATGGAGGAACAAATGATTGTAGCTGTCTGTGGGCAGCTCTGTAGTACTTAATTTTTGTACAGAGCCCTGATTTCATGTACAAAGAAGCAATGGTGATTGTATCTGCCATTGTTGATAAATAAAAGAAGCGTTAGTACCTACAGAACCTGCACAAATAACGCAAGAATCCTAATGTGATACCGCAAACTCAAGTGAATAAAGCTGGTTCGAACACACACGATTTTAACTTTAAAGAGAGTAGTGTATTCAGCACAATGAGTCCCCAAACAAAGCTGTATACAACATGATTTGTAGTCTGAACAGCTTTAGACATTATTTCCCGTCCTGTGCAGGCCAGGTCCTGAGTGCCCACGTGTCGGGCCGAGTAGTGATGAAGAGCTACCTGAGCGGAATGCCCGAGTGCAAATTTGGCATGAACGACAAAATTGTCATCGACAAGCAGGGCAAGGGAGGAGCATCTGACGAAGCAGGGAAGAGGTGAGTGACGGCAAATTAAATATCAAAAAATCTGAAAATTATTTAGATAATTTGCAGTCCCAGTTTCTTTGAGAATGATGATTTTTATATTATTTCCATCTTGAAATTCATTGTTGAGTCCAATTTGACCTTACCCTGTCTGTTAGCCCCGTGTCTTTGTTGAGTGTTGTCTTGCTGTTTACAAGACAGGCTTTGCAATTTATTTTTCAAAATTTTCTTTCCTTTTTTGGATGCATCTCTCCTTTCTTTCCCTCTCTTTCTTTTCTATGTGCTGTACCTCAGTGATTTAGGGGGAGGAAGGTACTGTACTGACAAGTGTCCTCACATGTTGCCACTTCAACACACACACACACACACACACACACACACACACACACACACACACACACACACACACACACACACACACACACACACACACACACACACACACACACACACACTGTCTTGTCTAAGCCTTTTAGCAGATTAAAAATCATTTCATGCACTGTTGCTCCCCAGACACTCAGTACAAATCAAACAGCCTGTTAACTCTTCAGTGTAAATCTCAGTGGTTGTTTTGACTATTTTGTGGAATGGTTGGTTTGTTTTATTACCCCGCCTAACATCTAACGGTCTGTGATGTGTTTTATTGCACAATAGTGTCAGTTAACCTCCACCACTATGTATTGGTATTAGCAGTTGTGTCCTTGTGTGTACTTCTATTTAACTATGGACATTAATTGAGGGAGAGCAGCAGTTCCATCTTTGTTAGATATAATTAATAATGATAAACAAGTGAATGTTCTTTTGTCTTGTGTGTCTGATGTGTTTATTTTTTTTCTTCTCCCAGCAGTGGGAAGCAGTCCATAGCCATCGACGACTGCACTTTCCATCAGTGTGTGCGCCTCAGTAAGTTTGACTCGGAGCGTAGCATCAGCTTCATCCCCCCTGATGGAGAGTATGAGCTCATGAGGTCAGTAGATGGGTTTAAAATCTTTTCAAAGCTTTTGTTTATTATTAAGCTGTCAAGACATGATGCATAAGTGAGACTTATACTTAGACAAATATTAAATGCATATGCTATTTTCTGTGGTCCATTCTATCCTAAAATACATTGTTGTGAGAAATGGTTTGCCGCTGAAATAATATAATAAAGGAAGTCATTGTTTATGCTTAAAATGACAATGTGGTAACATGAACCACTTTTCCCCTCTTCTTTCAGGTACCGCACCACTAAAGACATCATCCTGCCGTTCCGAGTTATCCCTCTGGTCAGGGAGGTCGGCCGCACTAAACTGGAAGTTAAGGTGGTCATCAAGTCCAACTTCAAACCCTCGCTGCTGGCCCAAAAGATCGAGGTGAGCTCGCATCAAAGTCAAAATTCTGATGAATGAAAGAAACGAAAACAGTTGTTAATTTACAACATGACCAAATGTAATCAGCGACACTTTGGACCCATTCTTGAATTATGTGTATAAAGTTTAATTGTTTTAACATGAAACGTTCTGTTCCTTTTCTATATCAATTCCTCAGGTGCGTATCCCAACGCCCCTCAACACCAGCGGCGTGCAGGTGATTTGTATGAAGGGAAAAGCCAAGTACAAGGCCAGTGAGAACGCCATTGTCTGGAAGTGAGTAGTAGCTCTGCTCGTATATTCATGAGATACAACCAAACTGTGTCAAGTTAATGATTAAAGGCTTCTCTTTGACATCTGTTTGTTTAACCTCTCACACACAGTAATATCCACTTTTGTAACCCCCTTTTTTAAAAAAAATCTTTCAAAATTGTGTATCCTTGTTGTACGACACTTACAAAGCTTAATCTATGTGTGTCTGCGTGTATAGGATCAAACGCATGGCTGGGATGAAGGAGTCTCAGATCAGTGCTGAGATCGAGCTGCTGCCAACCAACGATAAGAAGAAATGGGCCAGGCCTCCCATCTCTATGAACTTTGAGGTCAGAAAGCGTTCATAGTTCAGTCTCTGCCTTGCAACATGTTTTTCCTGATTAGGCCCTACCGTGTGATTAAACAGGAGACTTTTTGTATATCTAACACTATGCACTAGCACTATGGATAAATGTGATACCAGTGTCACTCATGCAAATCACAACCTGCTTCCTGTTACCTCAAACACAGGCACACTTCCTGCTCAGCTTGCTTGATTTTCACACCCACAGAAACAGTAACCTGTGCGGCCTGCAGCTTCCCAGCATGCCCCAACACGTCTTAAGCTCCCTCTTCTCGTCCCCGCAGGTTCCTTTCGCTCCCTCTGGTCTGAAGGTGCGCTACTTGAAGGTGTTTGAGTCCAAGCTCAACTACAGTGACCACGACGTCATCAAATGGGTGCGGTACATCGGCCGCTCCGGCATCTACGAAACACGCTGCTAAAGTTCAAGCAACCCCAGGCAGCGAATTGACCACTTTCCTACCATCTATCCTGTTAAGATTTGTTTCTTCTGTCCCCCTTCCCATTTCGTGTCTCTCCTCCCCTCAAATCCTTATAGCTTCTCTCATACATCCCCACCCCTTCCTAACTAGGTGTTGGAGATTGAATTTACATCATTAAAAAAAAGTAAATATGATATAATGCACAGATATATGCAAAATGTGAACCATTGTATCGTATATATCTCATAGTGATGAGTAAAACTGTAAACCAACTGGTGTCTGAAAGAAAAAGACAAGTGATGCAGATGGGGACCAGGGGGAGAGGACTGGAGGCACCGTTGGTGTCTTAAAGGGGTGCTCTCTTGTGTTTACTCAGTGTTATTATTCCACTATCTACTCTCCAGTTACTATAGAAGTCCCACACGTCCTAGAGGTAATCCCTGGTAAAAATGATTTGTAGCTGTTGTGGTTTAAATGAATCCTGATATAGTTCCTGTATATGAACTTCTGTCTGAGTAGTCGACCCTTCAAAATGAGATGCATTGTCTGATTCTGTGTTGTGGACTGATTGATATTTGATCTGTTTTTTTTGGGGAGGGGACGGTCATTTGGATCAAACGTCTCGAGTCAAATCTGGGTAGTTAGAAAAGATAAAGAATTGACAGTGACCGAGCTGTTTTTGTACTTGTATCATTTCTTTCCCCTTGCTCTTTTGCCAGCATCCAGTTAGTGAAGTTAAAGCATACGGGAACATTCCAGACAGTTTTCCGGTCTGCTAGTTTCTGACCCACATTTCCTGTTTCTTCAGCACCAAGATCAACTTTGTCACACTAGTTTGATTCAAGTATGCTTTGGTGAAATCTGGCACTGGGAGTGTGTTTGCAGTGAGGTGAGGTCTCCCCCTGGTGTTTGCCTCGTCACTGTCTGCTTCATGTTTGTAGCCTTGGTGACCGTTCTGTCCAATAAAATCTGACTATGTAACCAACCCCGCCTAACTGATGTTTCTGTTATAATGTTTTCTGTTATTTCAACTCTGTATTATATAAATGGACCGTTTCCTCTTGACATCTGAAAACGAGGGAGGAGGGGCGGTGTTGGAACAATGGATTTTGGGCAGTATTGGTTTCAGCGTGCCTCGGGTACATCCAGTTTTCATCCTGTCCTTTCATTTGGCTCAAAATCTTTTTATTTAGAAAGAAAGCTGACTTAAGAGTGCTTTCTAAATGTATGTCTATGTTGGATTTCTTTAAAGACAATATGTGATACCAACTGTAACAAACAGAAAATAAAACACGAGTGCAATGTTACAGTTCGCCCGACTTTGGTGGATTGTAAAAAATAAGGATTATAATAAAACTAACTTCCTTTACAGCTAAAACATTAGTACAATTTGTATGAAAGATACCTACATAGACACATAAATGTGGGTGATAAATTCACCTTCGTCGCAGGCTATGCTTTCACAAAAAAAACAACCTTTTTCTTTATAAACTTGGTTGTATCTGTTACAGGAATGCTTCTGCGTACTGAGAGTGTTACAACCAGCCCCGGTTTCCCCTACAATTGCGGACCAAAGCCTAAATATTGACAGTTCAATTTTATAGGGAAAAAATCCATTTGTATAATGAATAGTGTTATACATTTAGAACATGCACTGGGAATCCACAAAGAGTTATGCAAGTGTATCTAACAGGGAACCAATCGTTAAACCATAGGAGACTTAATAATTGTTCAAGGTCAAGAAATGCTTTGGCCAACATGTTTAATACATTTTTTCCTGTCTCGCCCTTCCTCTGCATCCAGAACATAAAACAAAGAATCCCAAACAGTCAAATAATACAGAATTCAAACGCTGTTAAGAACATTTACATTTGTATCTAGCAGTAGTGGCTGTTATTGACTTGCCTCTCGAGTCTTTGCCACCTTGAACTTGTGGACGTGCTCTTACTTTGAAATTCACACTGATTTATTTAAAGGAACAGATTCCACAAGAATCGAGGAGAGGGTTCCCAAAAGTAGTTTAGCACTAAAATCACAGCTGGATAATCTCAGCAACTTATACTGGTTTTGTACTTTTAAGACCAAAAGTAGGAGTTTATAACTGTGGGTATCCTTTGAGTTATTTGCCAACCTTAAAATTGGATTTACACCCACAATGCTAGAGGCGGTCTTTGTGGCTGGAGCAAAGGTTGATTTAAACAACAAAATCTTTTTGGGAAACCAAGCCTAGAACAGATCAATCTGTCAACATTTATATAAGAGTGTTTCTAACAGTATTGCATTACATCTTCAGATCACCTGTGATGTTTCATTTCTCAGTTATATAGGACACACAGCACATGCTTAAATCGCTGGAGATGCAGGACACACACACCAAGGCCCGAAAATCTTAAATATTTGACCCAGTCCCATTGCTTTAGTGCTGAAACATAATGTCTGTACTTTGTGCTCATCTCAGAAAACAGAATCTGTTCAGGGAAGGAGGTAGCTAAATAAATGTTGATCTGGAGTCATTATTAACACATGAATCTGAACCACGACGTGACAGTGCAGTCCAATCTGCCAAAATACACCTTTAAACTGATGCAGGCTGTGTGCACAGACTCGGTTCACTTAAGCAGAGGTCCTGCTGATTGATGCAAGATTTGTAAAAGCCTTACACGTTTGGGACAACCTTATTTTGCCATGTGTGTGTCCTACGAAGGAGGAAGTGTGCTTATGAGTCCAGTTCTTAAGGGAAGTTGAGCATCTAGACAGTTCTCTGGTCTTCTCTGAAATATGAAAATGTAATACTTTGTTATTTTTACATATGAATCAGATGAATATTATTACTTCCCTACAGGCCCAGTCTATGCAGGATTTGCATTTAAAAAAAAAAAAAAAAAAAATAGAATAACTCCAGCCTTGCTCTTGTCTATTCACTGCTCAATCTGTCACAGCGCTTCTGAACAGAAATCATAACCTGTACAGAGGATAAAGAAAGGAAAGATGAAATCTACAAAAATAAGTATTTCGGCATCTGCAACATTTAAAGGGGTCGACCTTGCAAGACTTGATTCTTGTCAACAGACAACATTTAAAAGCAAATCCATTACTATATGCAGTAAAGTCGAAGCTGAACCCAGATCTGTCAACAGAGGGTTGACGGAAGACATTTCAAACATGCTGACGTGAGAGCTTACACGCACAAACATCACATGCACATACACGCAGACACACATAGCCCCAAAGCAGAAAGAAGAAATAGCACTCAACTTTCGGGTTGCTCAGATTTGACGTTTCCCTGTTATTTAAAAAAATAAATCAGGGTGGTTTCTTGTTAGTATGAGCAGAATATAATCTGCCCCACTTGAACAGGTCACTTAAATGTCCAGTTTTTTGTCCTGCACTAAAAAACAACCCCTGGAGATACTCAACAGTGTCTCCATGAGGTCTCACCTTTCTCACACCAAACTAGATGTGCTGTTCCAGTAAGCGACCTGCGAGCCATCCCGCTAAAACCGTGACAAAATCAAAAACACAAACCCCTAACTCACAACACCAACCTTAAGAATACGGTCACAGATGGAAGAGTGCCCTGCAAATATTCTTACGTGACTAATAACCTCAACATCAAAAAATGAATGAGATAAAAGAGACTATTTTCCAAAGAACTCAGGTGACTAGTGGTAACTTTTACTGACCGTTACATGAAAAAAAAAGAGGACAAAATTGGCTGTTAAAAACAAGAGCTGTTACGGTTAACGTGACACTGAAGTGCTAAAAAAGTAAAATCATAAACAAAAATTGAAGCAGGAGCTCGATGAAAACCACATTACTCGACGGCTCAGTTAACTGGTAGCTCTGACTGCGGCTCGACAACAGTAGAGGATTAAAAACGGTTTAGTTTTCGTCATCTTCGTCATCGTCCTCGCTGATGAGGTATCCGCGGGCTCCGCTGTGGTGGGGCAGAGGCGAGGGAGGCGGGGAGGTCTTCGTGAAGAAAGGGAGACGGAAGGTGGGTGAGGGGGAGCGTTCCTCACGGGTGGGGCTGCTGTTGGGGCTCTGCCTTGGGCTGATGGCCTGCAGCATGCGGCCCTTCCCTTCCTTCAGCATGTGCTTCTGTGGAGGTGAGACGGACACGTAAAGAGATCCGTCAGTTTAATGCAAGCACAAGACATGACCACGGGTTTAGGAGTTAAGGATTAAAAACACTGCTTCAAACAGTCAAAGGCATAGGTTCTGTGTCCATACATATCTATTTTTGATTTGTGATGACTTTGTAATCATTTTGTCTTTGTTCTTTTAAATCTACAACATTATAAAAGCTAGGCTAGCTGTTTTCCTGTCAACGACAGATGAAATAAACACGGCAAAAGTCTCCCAACTATGGTGAGAATTAAGTCATAATATTATGAAAACAAACTACATTATTACATTTTAAATTCTCACGAATTAATTTACATACACTGGACATCAAAATTAGGGAACCAATTATTAATACTTGATTTATTCTGAAATGTTGTTGTTTTTTTATTGTTCAAAATTGAAAAACTTGTTAGTCTTGGCTATGAAATTAAGTTCAAGTCCTTTTTGTTCTGAGGCCTAAACAAGTCATTATGGGTAGATTTTGTATGGTAAATGTAAAGCAGTATAGTATTGTCACTGACAATTAAATAAACATCGTAAATATATCAGGTGTTTGTTGGTATGTTATTACTGTACATGTGTATCACGTGAGTCCTTCCCTCTGTGTTAGGCCACCGATAGTGTGTGACAAAAGGATGTGTCCTCAGTCATGCAGTATGATTAAACTGTGATTAAAGATCAAACTAAACCAACTTCCTCACCAGAGCTCCCTCGGGGCCAAACATCTGCAGAAAGTTGCCAATGAACTCCCTGGATTTCTCCTCCCATTTCTGGATGAGGTCGATGCTCTTCTCTTCCACCTTCTGGACAAACTCTTTGCTCTTCTCCTCCACGTCACGTACCTTCCTCTTCACCTTGTCTACACGCTCCTGCAGGTGATACTTCTTCTCCTGATAAAGAGAGTGGACGACAGGTGTTTTCATTCCTCACGAATTACTGCCTTCACATTCCAAGCTCCGCCAGACAAGACACTCACAGTTAAACCAAAGCTAAGTTTCGTACATTAATGAAGCTGACGTTGAGCTCCTTCGCTGTGTATCCTCTCTGCAGGTTGCGCCTGACGTACACATCGTAGTCACGGACTATGCGTGTGATGATGTCAGAGGTGGAGATGCCCTCTGTGCGCTGGGTGGGAGCAAACATACCTGCGGTGGGCAGAGGGGGAAAGATCAGAGGTCAGATAAGGCTGTCAATCATGGAACCCACTGGCAGTGACATGTTTTTCAGCCCACTTCGGCCTGGGACAAAATATTTTTCTTTCATCGCGGTACTTGGATGCTGATTCAATATGTATTGCGGTTTAAAAGTATTGCAAGTACTGTGATTCAATATTCTAATTTATTGCAATTTCTTTTACTCCCCTAAACAATGGGTGAAAAGTTTAATCAAACACTTCTAAATACATTAATTTAGAAAATCTTTAAATTGATTTAGTCAAAATTCAGGAGGATACATCATTGGCATTGTATACTGTACAATAATCCAAGATAATACAATAAAAAATGATCCAAATATATTTTCAAATACAGCACGGAACTGTATCCTGTAATTACTTACGTGCCACACCACCACTCTTAGTTACTTTGGCACTCACCAGCTTCTTTAATGTGCTTGTACACGTCATCACTGCCTGCTGACGAGTATGGGATGTCGTCATGGGCCACAAAGTCAATCTGAAGAGATCATTAAAACACACATCAACACAGTAAATTCATATCTACAAATTGTACAAAAACAGTTGTTCGAGTGTCTCCAATTATGTTGTTTTGTCTTTGAACTCAGTCGTTTCTCTGTTTCATCCACTCACTCGATGTTTTGCGAGGAACTCTGGTGTTAACGTCCAGGGAGCGTTTCGCACCACTTCATCCACATAGCGGCAATGTCTGATAGCATCGTAGCGCTCATCCTCATTCATCACTGTGAAGCCCTTGTATTTGTGGGTCAGGTCATCACTGCACACTTTGAATAATTAAAAAACAAACAAACAAAGAAATCATTGTTCGAAACACCTTAATCAATATTGCAATTCAACGCAAAAAAAAAGCTGGCTAACACTAAGCACTCTGATCTATTGTTATTATTTTTTACTGTATTGCAATGAAAAACTGATCCACTATAAAAAATATACCTAAGAACAGCCGGTAATATCTCACAAAGTCTCAGTACAGTTTCTTTATGCTGCACCATTTATTATCAGTCATCTAACTTTTCCCAGATTGTTCTGCTGCTGTGAAAAGCCTATATGGACAGACTTACCTCCTACGATGAGGTGTGTATTTGGGAAGAGACGTTTAGCCTGCATGAGTGCTCTGGCGTGACCCGAGTGGAAAACGTCAAAGATGCCATCTGCATACACCCGCACCGGTCTGTCAGCTAGACGGAGAGAGACAAGGTGTGCAGAGACGAAAGATTTATTTATTCCGTACAGAATGAAGTTTTATCACATGTATGATTGTACTTAAGCTTATTGGGAAATGCACCGAGGAGAATGTGGAAAGAGGATTCAATCGTACTGAGAAACTGTCAAAGAAAGACACGGGCTATCAGCTGACTCACGTGGTGTTCCCCTCTTAGCCTCCTCCATGTTGACTCTCTCATAGGGTTTACCATCAGCTGGCACCAGCTCATCTGCAAAAGGTGCAGGGTGCCTCAATCCCTAAACGACCCATACCCACAGAAAGGGAAGATTTCAGTGATAAAGGAAGTTTTCCATTTAAATACACACAATTTTGTAATATTATTTCCTGAAACAATCTGATGTGGAAATCAAGGATGTATCTCTTAAGCACACTACTCATCAACAAACAATGGCAGACTTCTATAGAGAAAGTTAATAGTTTTATATATATATATATATATATATTGTGAATAATATTTTGGACATTTAAAAGAAAACCTTCTATTAGTAAATCAAACCATGCATTCACACATACTGTATATAAACAGCAGGACTGGCTTGCACATGCACAGAGCCTACAGAAACTGCTGCTCAATGACAACCAAAGAACACAGCTGACTCACCACAGTACATCTGGGGATTTTCCCAAGCCTCTCGCCCTCGTCGATCTCCCGATTGGAGCACTCTCTTCTCCTCTTTCTGGGCAGAAGCAGCTCGCTGGAGCTTGGAGCCTCCATCTCTGTAAACTACCAATACAAATTCAATTAAAACACAGCATTCTTTACATAGACCATGCAACGCTTTGACATCTTCTTGTGTGATTTTAAAAAGTGACACATGCAGACACTCCCCCACGTTCTGGATATGAACTCTGTGTTACATAATTAGCCTAAGCATTATATTTCATACAGAACAGAGACTGTAAATCTATACAGCAGTGTGGTTATTGCAGATTAAATATCCTGAGTCAACTTTGACCCATTTACAGAGGGAGAACACAGTATGTGCCTTGACTCAATGAACCACCAGTAAGCATTGGATAGCAGCTTTCAATGACACACATATGAAGGTCAAGTGAAAATTAAAATAACACCACCTGTCAAACCATTTTTGTTCCTAAACAAAAAAAAAAGGAACCAGCCTGCTGATATTTCCAAATATCAAGGGTGACTGGGTGACCCAGTCAACAGTTCACCAATGGATGAAATTTAATATACTGAGTCATTTCAGCTGACTTCACTTTGTACATGACAGCCACACATAAGTTTATCCAAAACAACACTTCTAATAATTGAAAGTTTATATAATGATGATAATAATAATAATAGTAATAATAATAATAATAATGAGAAGAAGAAGAAGAAGAAGAAGAAGAAGAAGAAGAAGAAGAAGAAGAAGAATCAACTATGCAAAAAATAAACTTGGAAGAGTCCATGGTCAATTATCACTATCTATAACTGCCCTGTGTATCCTGGTAGAACAGGACAAAATAGTGTTCATCACATTAAGTTAAGTTTTCTAACCGATGTTTGAAGCACCTTTGAGGATCTCATGACATCCACCTTGTCCATCCAAATATAGTGGAACAACAGAAACTACTGCTGATATCCTATCACAAGGCTGCTTCCTGTGTTATGGGTTGAGGCTGTGCCCCATTCCACAAATTCCATCAAGCCACGATTCATAAAAGGGAGGGTTCATTATTTTTTAAATGTCTACCCATGTCACTACTTATTATCTTGCTATTATGTCCTAACAACCGTTGGCTGGACTGTTGCTGCTGTGTCAGTTATTAAAGTGTGACTCAGTACAATGAGCAAAAGACATGGCAGTACACGATCCTGGTGGTGGTGACAGCTACCTGATCCAAAACTGGGCTGTTACATAAGCAACCCTCTGCCTCTTTCTCTTGGCAACAGCTGTACACTGAGAGTGAGAAGCCCTGCAGGGCTCTCACAAACTGACAGAGGAGATTTACATGAAAAGCACATGTCACCATAACTGAAACAGGCTGCTATAATAGGAAAAAAACAAAAGGACAGTGCCAAGACTTGTTTAATCAGATGCTTTGCAACAGAGTCCCTGCAACCTTATTTAATAAGACAATGCCGCATAAAAAAATCCAGGATATATTTAGAGAATAAGACTTAGATTTACAGTAGCTATCAGGCTAAACTAACACATATTTTCATTACTGGTTAATCTGTTAATTATTCTATCCATATAAATTCGGCAGTTATAAAAAAAACAGCTCAAACTCTCAACTTTGATACGTTAGAATAACAGAACACTTAATAAAACACCTAAAAGATTAATCAAAACAGTTGCAAAATAATTTTCTATAGAGAAATCGACTAATTGTTTTAGCTCTGAGAGTAATCAGTGTAAAAACTGTAATTTTTAGGTATAGTATTGTGCACATGGAGAAAATGGAAAAGTCACTGTTATATTTAGTTATTGCACTTTCAGTAAAGTTAAAATACATAAATCAAATGTCCATTTTGGCTCTAAGGCCACTGGAATAATTTCCTGGCCTCCTGGAGGGTTCCCGGGCCACACTTTGAGAGCCACAACTGCATTTCACACAATGTTCCCGATGTCTGCTCCCTCACTTATTTTGACTTTGTCACTTAGAAAACGTTACACAGACAAACCAAAAAGTTAACTTGAGTTAGCACAACACGCACACGCACCCTGTGACTTGTGACAGAAGTTAAACCAGTGAGTGAAACAGCTGACAGGAGTTGTAACTGGTGACACTGGTTTGTGCAGCTCAACTGTCAATTCCTGGCAAAAATCCTACAAATCAATAAGCTAACTAACTTACCTCGGATAACAATGACAGCAAACGTTTGACAGCTACTTTAAGTTTCTGCTTACTTACTTACTGTTCACTCTTGGTCCGGAATGCTGCTTTTGCAGGAGTGGGCGGCTTCCTACCCTTGTACCGCCAGCAGGCTAGCTACCTAACTGCAAAAAAGGCTAGCTAACGCCGCTAGCTACCGTCGAATGCTAACTAGCGAGCTAAAGCTGGTTGGCTTTTTAGCTAACTAGCCGTTAGCTCGCCGGTTAGCAGACACCAGCAACAATGGTAATTAAGTACGAACAATTCCCGGGAGTCTGACGCCCTGGAGCTCGCTGTGCTGCTGGGCCGACAAACTGCAACTACCAGAAGGACATACAAATTATCAGCGGTGACAGCTTGTACTACAACGCTGACAGGACAACAACCCGGGAACTACAAAAACTTCGACATCCTCACAGGAACTGATGACACGAGTCGGACATTTCCGGTGTTGTATCACGCTGCCACCGAGGGGAAGATACTGTATGTGGCAGAGGGGATGTTTTATTTATTTATTTTATTGCACAATCTAAAAGGCATAAATCATATTTAAGATAATACAAGTGAAGGGTTGAATACGTAGAATCTGTATTAAAAGCTATATTAAAAAAAAATACAACCACGGGGCATTTTGAGGGGAGAATGAAATATAGCTTTCACATAAAAAATATATATTTAGTCTGAATTAATATTTTATATAAAAAAAATGTATTATTATTATTTTGACGGGTTTGACAATGACTTGTTTTCACGTTCTATTTACATTGTACCGGCCAATAGCATTGGAAATTGCAGGTTGCCAGGTTTGGCTGTTGTTGCTACAGAAACAAGGAATCATTTTAAGTTGAGAGCTAGCTAGCTTATCGATTACACACCACTCAAAGAAAGACTTCCGGTTGAAGACTGGCTAACGTAAAATATTGTTGTAAAATTAATTCGAATTCGAAATAATTTGTTACCTGTATGATTCATCACTTGACATGGCGCAGGCTGATTGCTTGACACACTCAGCAACGAACCTGGCAACCCGGCTGCTGGAATTATTCTTTGTTGTTGCGACTGCGATCTTGAGACACGAGATCTCCATATTCAACTTTTAATAACAGGTACAGAAAATGAAATATTAGACAAAACAAAATAATAATAAATAATATAAAAGAGGTCAGTCAGGAAATAAAGTAGGCCTACATAGATATTCATTCAGATGTAGGCCTGTTTCATCTAATTTATAAATACATTTTTTTAAAGGTTTTTAGGAAACGATATTATAATATAATATAATGCAAAATAATAAGATTATTGTTACCAAATTCCACTTTTCTGTCCTCCAGTTGGAGACCAATCTTTATATTTTCATGTCAAAACCGGAATAATCTGATAATTATAAATCATCCAATACTGAAAAACATCCCAAAAGGTTTAAATTAATCTGTGCTGGCCGAGGCACAGGGGTTAGCATATATAAGTAAAGGTGGAGTTGAAATCCTCTTGAGCTGGTGCTCTTGTCCTGCAGAGAATTCCAGGACAAGGTATAATTTCACTTGAAGATCAGAAGGGCACAAGTTATGGTAATTGATACCCTGAAGGTGGTGTTAATGTTGCGCAACAAAAGCTACAGTGCAGCTTTTCCATAGTCCCCTCTATTTTAGTTTTGACTTAAAATAAAGAATTAAGAGCAATACGATGATTCACAGCAATTAAGAAGAGTTTAATGCCACCAGGGAGAATGGTTTTTGGGCTGAACGTGTTTTAATAGGGTAACTAACAGCCTAGATGTAAGATCCTTGCAACATTTTAATTGTTCCACCACAAAGCAATGCAGATATCACCTAGAATCTCATTGTAAACCTTTTGTAACATGTACTGTTTTGTTATTATTTAAGATGATATTTCAAAGCAACATGATATGTCAGTCTTTAGGGAGTTTATCTCTTCAATTTACTGTCAAACTGCCACAAGGCTCATCCAGATTAGCTGTATCCCTCGGGTATTAGTAATAACTAATGGATCAACATGTTATTTAAATAATGCCAATATGTGGAAGTATATCTACTGTGTTACTCTGACAAACCTAAAAAATAATGAAAGATAATAACAGATTCCTGAGGGCATTTTATTTAGTTTTTTCTTTGCCCTACTTACACCTTCTGTAAAACTAGTTGATTTATTTTGTGAGGCGGCTGTTTGTCTCAGCCAACAGGTGAAATAAATGTATATCATTTAAAAGTAACAGGTACCATTACCCTTCCATTTTTGTCATGTGCACAGAGCAATTACAGTATGATGTTCACTATTAGCCACCTGGCAGAGTCTCTATAGACACCCTGTCTCCTTTGTGCACTCTTTGATCGCAGCCGTATACCTGCTGGTTAAAAGGATAGAATTTGCTTCACAGATAAAATGACAAACACTGAGCAAAGCATTTGACTCTAATGGGTTACATCATACATATACAGTATATATACCATCATCAATCCTTAATGCAGCCTTTTCTTACTTGTAGAAATGTGTGGTTGTTTATATAACATGACCCCGTCACATTATATTCTGGATCACTGTAATAGATTGACACTTGAACTCACACTGGTGTTCTGTTTTAAAAC
This sequence comes from Echiichthys vipera, assembly GCF_963691815.1. Lineage (NCBI taxonomy): Eukaryota > Metazoa > Chordata > Actinopteri > Perciformes > Trachinidae > Echiichthys > Echiichthys vipera. The sequence continues at coordinate 18,381,477 of NC_139840.1, read as the reverse complement.
ATTGTGTGAACATCGGTTTCGACCATTTTGACAGGAAGGATACAGAGTATAAGACCTGAAAATTGTACATGTTCTAAGCTTTTATTCAAGTACCAACATATTTTGTCCATGTATGTGTATTTTTGCTATCTAGGCATTCAGAAACATGTGCAACAATTTGGAAACTAGTAAAAGGAGTGTTTTGAAGTCTCTAAACATCAATTTCCCAGGCTGTATTACAGTAACTTGGTGTTTGGACAAGCTAGACCATAATTCCTGCATATTTCCTGGGGACTTAAACAGCAGTTGACTGGGCTCGCCCTTTAGTTTTTGACTGGCCAAGACCGAAGTTAAAAGGACATATCCAGCTGTTTTGGGACAGAGGGTTAATTTTTACCTTCCAGGCATGTTTTGTCAAGAATTAGGCAACAGCGGCACGGTGCAGGTTGCCATGTTTTGCATATTTGATCCATAAAACAAATAGAACGGGTTTGTTTGTTCGGCAACCATAGATTTAGGGAGACTTGATGTCTTTTGAATACATAAATTCTACCTCCACTGGCTTCATCCGGGACTATGACCCCATGGAGAGAGTTAAGGAACTGGACTGCCTGTTCACCCAGTAGGTGCCCTGCTGTTACAGGACCTATCTCTTGTGGCTTTACAAGGAGTCCCATTTTGTTTGAAGTTGGTCCTTTACTGCAGGATCATGCTTAGTGTGCTAATGAGCTCTTCCACGTCTCAACAGAAAATGCATGAGGGGTGGAGTTAGACCTACGTACAGCTCAGTGGCCAATGGAAAAGCCTGAGTATTAACAACAGTATTTATGAACAGTTATGTTGTGCCGCACATTAGAACAGGACTGGGGAGACGCAACAACAGGTGAGCAGGTTGCTTTTTCACTCTAGTAGTCATGTCAAGTTAAAAAGTAGATCTGTTCAAATAAGGCAACCTTTGCTTTGCACTGTTTATGTTGTGCAGAAAATGCCCACGAAGAAGAATTTTGAGCCACATTATTTGACAAAAAATCTTTGTGACTGGTAAATGAATATCAGGCAGCTACTATAATTGATAAAAAAACACAAAGAGTTTAGTAGAAACTTCACAGCAAATCAATTTTTTTTCTTGATACTTCTGAGTGTCCCTGCATATTTCTTTTTCTAATTTTTTGTGCTTTCGATATGAATTTATATGCATACACTTATTTAAGATGATTTTGAATAACAGCAGTGATGTAAGACAGAATGTGAAATAATTGAGGTTTTATGTGATATTGCAGTTGCAGATGTCAAGGATGATTTCCCAGGAGTCCCTGTTGAGGGCACTATGCTACGTGGTGTTAATGTCAGGTGTGTCTAAGTTAATTCTAAGAAATTAAATTCTACTTCTTTATTCAGACTTCAGTGTGTGAAAATTGTAACTATTGACAGGACTGTTCACATAGAAAGAGTTGTGTGCTTTGCAAAGAGTTGTTGCGGGTGTCTGATATATCCTCTGCCTCCCTCCAGGTTTGCTTGAAGCAACATCTCTGGAGAAAGTAAAGAATCCTGGAGGTATTTAATATGCCACCTTCTAACAGTTTGTAATGATATTATGATACAAGCGAATTTGTTGATTAGAAATATAATAATATAGTATATAATATTAGTATATATAAGTTATAGCCTGAAGTAATTGTGATTTTTTTTGTAGCACTACAAATTTAATCTGGATTTAAATGTTAATTTACATGCAGTAAAGTACCTTTACTAAAGATCATGTACAGTATAAGTGCAGGTATTACATAAAAGTAATATGTTGAAGTGCAAAAGAAAGAAATAAATGCACTGTCACTCAATTCTGTATTTTTATCTTTTTTTATTTGATCAAATCACAATTTGTATACTCATACAGTAGTTATTTCTACATGATTTAAAATAGCATGTAATCCTAAAAAAAACAACTGTGTTTGAGTGTTCGCCCTCTTAACTCCCAATTCTTGGGACTTGTTTTTCCACAGGGAATTGGGTTGACATTGGCTCTGCTAAGGCACATGATTTCTTGACTAATTCTCGACCGAAGAGGAACATTGACCCAAAGTGGTACAGAGGCTCTCCTGATTTCCAGTCCTACTACCGCTTCTACAACAGTATTGGACACATTGAAGGAGTAAGTTGAGGCTGGTTAGAGATTCTTACGTACGTGGTTCCACCAGGATTACAATTCCTTTCTAACAAGTGTCTTTGTTTCTCAATCAGCTCTATGAGATCGACAGGATCAGGATGTTGTATCAGCAGATGCGTCACTTGGAGTTGACCTATGGCCCAGATGCCTCCAATTACCAAAATGTCATGGGTGTATTGACTACCACCGCGGCACCAACTACTACCACTCAGCCTCCTCCACCTCCCACCACCCCTGCCCCCACACCAGACCCTCTGGAGAATGCTCAGAGGATCTATCTGTGTAACCCAAAAGACCCACTGTGCAAACCTCAGATTGTGTACCTGCCAACAGGGGCCGTCGCAGTACTGTGTGACCCACGAGTCAATCCTGCCTGCAGGCCCAAAACAGAGGAGGAGATAAAAGCTGCCGCTCCACCCCCGGCTCCTCCTGCTCCCAAAAAGCCTGCCCCACCTCCACCTCCACCTCCACCTCCTGCTATCACTGTTAAAGGTATGGAATACGACTGTGACCCATACTGGGACCCTGACTGCCTCATCGATCACCCTCCCCGCCCCATCCAGGAAACAGCCGCACCAAAAGCACCCGCTGAAGAAAAAGTGGAGAAAGAAGTAGAGAAAGCTGAGGAAAGTGTCCCCGAAGCACCAGCCACCCAGAACCCCCCACAGCCTCACTTCGACCCTTATGATTTTAAACGTGACCTTTATGACCCCTTTCTTTATGCCAATCCAGCCCCCGAACCAGAGTAAAAACAAAGTACTCAAGAAATTATAGCCTTCTCCAAGGATACAAATCTAAATCATAAGACTAAACCAAGGCAGGACTGTAGGAAAATCTACATTAGAAACAGAGGGTAAAATTAAAATCATGCAAATCATCAAATGTTGTACAGGACAGTCATGTAGACAATGCTTTTACAGTATGCTCATAGTTTTTTCACATGACAAACCACACTGTATGGGTGTTCATAAGAAATGCACGGAAACTTTTGTATTGAATGAAAACAATAAAAAAATATAATAAAAATGATTAACTAATGGTGATAAATATGAGTGTTTGTATTTCATTTTAGTGTGTTATTCTGTGGTCTTTGCGTAGGTTTGAAAACAAAAAAGGAAATGCACCTAATTCCCTGCTACTTTTCCCCCACATACTGTATATTTGACAGTAATAGTTAGTAGATTAAGATTTTTCTCAAAGTATATATGTAAAGTATAAAATATTAAGAAGTCTTACTGTCTAAACCAGTAAACAGTATATGAAGTAGCTTAAATTGGCTCCAACTCAGCCAGCTGCACTTTAGATATTAATTCATTAGTAATAATAATCCATTAGTACAATACAGTCATTAATATAACAATCAGGAATGTGCCACTCTCCATTATGAATAGTTTGCCTATACTTTTAATACTTTAAGTGGCGTACATTTATCTTACAAAGCACTTTACTTAGACTTAGATAAAGGATCTGGATACTTTTACCACTGCCCCTGGCAACAAATAGGTCACGGTGGATAGTAAGTGGTTATTAGTTACTTTTTAGTTTATATTTTGTAACAATAATCTAAATTTGCAAATATGTTTAGAATACAGTGCCTATAGAAAGTCATGATACACTTTTGGATGTAGTCACTTTTTTTGTTTTGCAGCCTGAAATGATAATACATAAAAAAATATATTTTTCCAGCGTAATTTACACATTTTGCCTTACAACATTCAAGAGAAATTATTATTTTCAAAAATGTCTGATAATTAATAAAAAATGAAAAAATACAATAGCAGGGTTGGGTTCAAGTGTCTAGCAGAGGGCTGCAGGTTTTCCATTAAGAATTTAGGCGCAGCATCCATTTTCCCTTCAATCCTGCCTCCAAAAACTGCCCATTCCCTGCTGAAGCGAACCAAGTAACAACATAATGCTGCCACCACCATGCTTCACTGTAGGTATGGTGTGTTTTGGGTGGTGTGCTGTGTTTGGTTTCTACCAAACATAGTGCTTGGAGTTCAGCCCAAAAAGTTCAGTTTTGGTCTCCTCTGAACATATAACCTTTGCCACATGGCATCAGAATCTTTAATGTTTTTTTTACAAGACTCAGCGTGACATTTTGTCAGAAGAAGCATCTTTCTTGCCACCCTGCCAAACATGTAGAACTAGTGAAATTGTTGTCACATGCACAGATCGACCGACCTCTGCCATTAAGACTTGTAACTCCTTCAAGGTCACCATGGGCCTCTTGGTAGCTTCCCTGATCAATCTTTTCCTGGCTCGGTCATCCAGTTTGGAGGGGCGGCCCGATCTAGGAAAGGTCTGTGTGGAGCCATATACCTTCAGCTTCTGGACAATACTCTGAACGGTACTCAGAAGGGAAAGTTAAAGCCTTTAAAATCTTTTAATATCCTTCTCCTAACTTGTGCCTATCCACAACTTTACCCCGGAGCTCTTTTGAAAACATCTTTCCAACTATGGAGAAATATTTTTGTTACCTTGCACACCTAGGAGTGTAATTTTCAAGGAACAGCCGGTTTTATTCTGAAGTAATCAAAAACACCACAGTTGATGTCAGGTGGAGTCCAATAAACTTGGTGTGTAATCTGGAAGGTGATTGGTTAAACCTGAGAATGTTTATAATGGTTGTTCTAAAGGGACTCATCACTTTTACAACACTGCTATTCTAGTTTTTCATTTTTTTAATTAATTTTCAGACATTTTAAAGAAGAAAAAAATCACTTGAATGTTGTAAGGCAAAATGTATAAATCACTATGGAAAAAATATATATTTTTTGTATTATAATTTCAGGCTGTAAAACAAATGAAGGTGACTATTTCAAAAAGGTGTCATTAGTAACTTAAAAAAGTTAAAGGTTTAAATCAGCCCCACCTTTACCAGATATGACGGTAAAGTGAAAAATTCAATAAAATAATGTTCTCTAAATTTTGATGCAGTATGCTTCGAATGCAAATGCTTTTCATTTCTTATTTTATTTTATTTTTTTATTTATGTATTTATTTATTTGTACATTTATTCGTGCATTTATTTATTTATTTATTTATGTATTTATTTATTTGTACATTTATTTGTGCATTTATAGAGACCTAAGTCATGTTTAGTCCTCCACTGTAGTATTGCTACATGTACTCAGGTTCTGCCAACAGGGGGCGGTAATACTCTACTTCAACGGTTGCGCGGCCGAAGAAGAAGATGAACCTCCTGCCTCCTCTCTTCCAGCATCATCACCAGCCTTTCACCACCATCACTTCTCTACTGGCTTAACGCGCACAAAACTGGATTCTATTGTCATCTGTCGGCTTGAATCTAAAATTTGATATCAGGTATTTTAACACACTTTCATACCTGCTTTGTTGCTTTTATCCGTGTCAGTGAAACGGGGACAGAGAAGCGGAGAGGCTCGGGCGTTGGTTACCGTTAGTCGCTTATTGTGACAGCAGCTGCCAGGCCCGCCCGGCTGCCATGGAGATTAGCATGCTAACGCAGCTAAGCTATCCCTCTATCTTTGCCACTGACAGGAGCCGTTAATTTAATTATAAAAAATGTTTGACAAATCCTCAACCCAGTAGAAAACCTTCACAACATTAAGCGCTCACTAAATAAGCGATATATGACGAAAAAACACAAGGTAAACGGGACTAAATAGTTGTTTCTTATTTGTATGTGCAGTTAGGATGACAGCGGTTGGTAACAGGATTGGGTTAGGACATAAAGGTGATGAGTTTATACTAGGTTCGTACACATTCTCGGTCAAATTCAAGCACTTTTTAGGGCTTTCAGGGTCCATTTTTCAGCTTTTCAAGCACCTTACAGTTGTGGTAAACATATTTCCACAAATACATATACATTCAAAATTATTATTCTATATTTTTTTTTATTTAATCGCGTTAAACTAGATGGTATTATGTTATAAACAAGTCAAATTGTTTCGTTATACCAGGATATGAAATTAAATTATATTTCTACGCTATAGCTGTTTATTGTAAAAGAAATGTGAATACAATTTCAAGCATTTTGAAGCCCAAAATTCGAGCATTTTTTAAACCTTGCGGACAAACCATTAAAATTCAAGCATTTTCAAGGATTTCAAGCACCTGTTTAACCCTGTTTATAGCTGGTGTGTGTCTGCTGACATACTACACAATCATTTAAAACGCTGCCAGCTCTGAATTTTAATATATGAGCAAGATAAAGTCAGGCTAATACACTGTTTTTTTTCAAACATTTGTCTGAAAATAAACATTAACGTGTCTATTAGCAAAAATACATTTGTGAAAAATAAAGAACTAAATGTCCGCCCTAGCTGTCTGGCCCACTTCAATATGCAACTCAGTTTAATACAATATTTGTAGTAGAGGATCCCGGCTGTCTCTCTTTCAGCTAATGGGTCCTTGGTCTAAAAAACGTGGATGACCCCTGATATAAGGGATTTATACCTAGACTTTTTTTATACAGTTTTTTATACACCCTCACAGTCATTCATTGTCAGGCAAGTTATTATGTAGAAAACAGATAAAGAGAACATTGTTATCAACAGCTGGCTGGTGTTCACGTGTTACCAGTATGACAGGCCCTGGGCTACTGTGTAATGCCTCTGTAAGAAAACAAACCAGAGAAAGCTTCATTCTATTTTAGGGATTGACCGATACGGATTTTTTTTAGGGCCGATGACGATACCAATATTTTTTTTCGATCAGCCTTAGCCGATGACCGTTACGGCCTTCTAATTATCTTGAGCCGATATTTGGAGTCGATTCTACTTTTGCTCCCTCAGTTTACATCATAAAAATGACACAATGACAACAGATGTTACGAGTCTCGATTTGAAAAAAAGGAACAATTTATTGAACTTACTAAAAGCGTCTTGAGCAACACGGAGCTGCCTGTGGACGCCTGTCGGTAAATTATCGGCGAACGCAGCAGGCCACATCGGCCGATGTATCGGTCTATCACTATTCTATTTACATGATTAAAAATGCAAAGTGGTTCTACATGTTTAAGATCAAATTGCGTCAAATACAGAAGGGATGCGACCAATCATTATTTAGTTTACTACCATGTATGACAAAGGAAAGCAGGAAATCTTCAGACTTGAGAAGCTAGGAGTGAGATATTTGAGATTAGTCTCTTCATTGTCCAGTAACGTCTTCGCTTCCTCCTGCAGTATGTCTGACAAGAGTGAGCTGAAGGCTGAACTGGAGAGGAAGAAACAACGGATCGCCCAGATTCGAGAGGAGAAGAAGAGAAAAGAAGAGGAGAAGAAAAAGAAGGATGTAAGTTGTAGAAAAACAATAACCTAAACACCTCTTATGTCATGTATCATCGAAGAACCTGCTGGTCTGCTGCTTTGTTTTTTAGTTTGTTCTGTGATCTGTAGGGAGACTCAAAGCGTGGAGCTGAGGCGGGCGGTGGGTCCTCAGGTGGCCATGAAGACTCTGACCTGGAGAGGAAGCGAAGGGAGGCGGAGGCGCTGCTGCAGAGTGTTGGCATCAACCCTGACATACCCCACGGTAAACACACAACGCATGCTTCTATTATTATCTCTTATCCTCACTTAACTCCCATCATTTTCTGATTGTTTGCTTGGTCAAATTGCAGTGTTTAGAAAAAGTCACCTCTAACTTTGTGGTCTGGCTTTGTGTCCGTCACTGCCCACCCCAACCCCACACACAAACACACATAATATGTGAACATTTTTTTACATGTTGTTAACTGTTGTGCATGACACCTAAATCCTGCCTGCCATTTATTTTCATTCTCTCTTCTCTCCCCTTTGTCTGTCCTTTTGTGTTTTTGTCCTGCTTACCGCATGCAACCTCATTCACACACTTCTTCCATACCTCTCTTCTTCCTCACTCACTCTCTCCCTCACTCACTCACTCACCCATTCATTCACCCACTTGTGCACTAACAAACACGCACTCACAGCTCAGCCCCTGAGGGTAGTAACAGAAGATACGTGTCTGTTTCACTACCTAGTCCCCGCCCCCATGTCTCCCTCCAACAAATCAGTGGGCAGCGATGCAGGAAGTCAAGATTCTGGAGATGGAAACGCAGGACCGAGGTCTGTGTGTGTGCGTGAGAGACAGAAAGAAAAATGGGGATTGGTAGTTTAAAGTATTTTATATGTAATTTGGGTTGTACTTGCATGCCAAGTTTGTGTGTATGAACATTGTACAATTAAATTGATGAATTCTGACCTGTCTCCTCTTTACCTTTTCACCGGCACGCTGATGTTTCTCAATTAACACACACTCTGTTCTTCTTCTGTCTCTGTCGTTCTTCCTCTCTGTTTTCTGCCTTTTCCATCTCTTAATTGGGTTACATTTTGCCTGTCGTTTGCTTTTGGTTTCATCCTCTTGTTTTCCTTTTTCTTTCGGTCTGTCCTGTCTTTCTCTAACTAACACCATCTGGTGGTTTGGCTGTATTAGGACATTGCATTGGGATCCTGACCCCTCTACTCTGCAACTCCACTCCGACTCTGAGCTGATGGGGTACTGCTCCTCCTCTCTCCTTTAGCTTGTCTTCCAACTTGATTCAGCTTTTATGGTTTCATCTTAGATTTGTCTAAATGTGTTTATAATATGTCTGTACATCATTATTTATGTCTCTATGTGTAAAATGTGCATTCAGTTCTGCTTTGTATTGCAAACCTGTGTATGTGTGGGCTTAAAGTTTCCACCATGGTATGTGTGTGTAGACGTGGAGCCGTGAGGCTGGGCATGTCCAAAGTGACCCAGGTGGACTTTGTACCAAAGGAAATGGTGTCCTACTCCAAAGAAACACAGACACCCACTGAAGCCCTGACAAACACAGATCAAAAAGCAGGTAAACAAACATTTACACAAACATTGTATTCCAATTTTTTACCTTGGTATAATTCAAATCTAATAAAAACTAAAACTTGTGTTTCCAATGTTCCAGATGAGGAAGAGGATGAGGAGATAACTGTTCCCCCAACAGCAGAGGATGCCCAGGAGGGGAAAGATGAACATGGTGAACAGCAGGAGGAGGGTAAGGACAGACATTTGTAACATGTTAACTCTCAAAGTCTGATATGGCTGTTAATGGCCTAGCTGTTCATTCGTGGTTACCAATAAGTGTGGCAGGCAGTCTACTGTGCTGTAATATTGCTGAATAATGGAGAAATAGTCTCAACTGTTATGCTTTAAGAACTTTATTGATTAGTCTTACTTTCCATTACTGATTTTGAGCTCATTTCTATCTCTCCATGAATATGTTACCAGTGAGAAAGATCTTTTCTAGCATTTCTCCTCATCTCTGTATTGAATTCTCTGTCCAAAGACACTCCCAAAGAGCTGACAGAAGAAGAGAAGCTGCAGGTCTTGCACTCTGAGGACTTCCTGTCGTTTTTCGAGCGAGGCAGCAGAATTGTGGAGAGAGCTCTGGCCGAGCATGTGGACGTCTGCTTCGACTACAGTGGCAGAGATCTAGAAGATAAGGAGGGGTGAGGCCCAATAAAACAGTGTAAATGGTGGAGACAGAAGTGAAACGACAGACAGATGGATAGGCAGGGTTGATCATCTTGATTTTGTTTTTTGTCCCTCGTAGTGACTTGCAGGCAGGTGCAAAGTTGGTTCTGAACAGACAGTTTGCAGATGAGCGCTGGACTAGAAACAGAGTGGTCACTTGTCTGGACTGGTCTCCTCAGGTGGGTTGTGTTTGTTATTGGTTATTATTGAAATTCCTCCCATTACATGTCCCAAACCGCACCCTCAGCAGGGGTTTAGTCAGAACAGACTGGCTGAAAATCATCTGTCAATACTATATTGATTTATTTGGAACTCTTAAATGATTCTTTCCTCGCTGCATCTTCTCTGCATCCCAAATCGGCGGCTTTGTTCCCTCTCAGTATCCAGAGCTTCTAGTGGCTTCATACAACAACAACGAGGATGCTCCCCATGAGCCTGATGGAGTGGCACTGGTCTGGAACCTGAAGTACAAGAAGGCCACACCTGAGTACATCTTCCACTGCCAGGTAAGGAGCACAGGCAAAAGAGAGTTTATGTTGCAAAATAAATAGTTTTAAGCTTAATACAACCTACATTTTATAAAACTGAACCCCCCCCCCAGTCAGAGGTGATGTCAGCCGGGTTTGCAAAGTTCCACCCCAACCTGGTGGTCGGCGGGACATACTCCGGACAGATTGTCTTATGGGACAACAGGAGCAACAAGCGCACTCCTGTTCAGAGAACGCCCCTGTCTGCAGCTGCACACACAGTAAGGCAACGGAGTTACACACCTTTATGTCTACATACACTCACAAACTTTACCGACTTCATGTAAGTTCTTTGAATTTGATCCAAACAACTGTGTGCTTTTTGGGGTGATGTATGTATGTTTTTTTTCTCTGTACTTTCCTGGTAAGTGTTTGTTGTCTAACTCCTCTAACTGTGCTCTGCTCTGTTCAGCACCCAGTCTACTGTGTGAACGTTGTAGGAACCCAAAACGCTAACAACCTGATCAGCATTTCCACTGATGGCAAAATGTGCTCATGGAGCCTTGACATGCTCTCCCAGCCACAGGTACATTACACTCTTATGGACCATGTACAGACATGTTGGCATGCATATCAGTTGGTAGAGTCTGAGGCTGTGCGTTGTTTTTCTTGCAGGACAGTCTGGAGCTCGTATTCAAACAGAGCAAAGCGGTGGCTGTCACCTCCATGGCCTTTCCTCTGGGCGACGTGAACAACTTTGTGGTGGGAAGTGAGGATGGCTCTGTCTACACAGCCTGTCGCCACGGGAGGTGTGCGATCTTTGACCTCTGTCCTCATTAGCACCAAATGTCTTCCTAAGGGCCGATATATGCTGGAAAAGCCTCTGGGGGAAAGAAGGTAATTGGTAGTCCTCACCATTATTAATATTATGTGTTTTACAGTAAAGCGGGTATCACTGAGGTGTTTGAGGGCCATCATGGTCCTGTGACTGGGCTGAGCTGCCACAGTGCTGGAGGACCCATTGACTTCTCTCATCTCTTCATCTCCTCCTCTTTTGACTGGACTGTCAAACTTTGGAGCACTAAGGTGAGCCATTTACAGTCACACACGAGCTGCTGTACTATTAGACGCAGTCACGATTCTTAACATGAATCCATTTCTTCCTCTGTTCTTGTTCCTGTTCTTCGCCTCAGAGTACTCGTCCGTTGTACTCGTTCGAGGACAGTTGTGACTACGTCTATGATGCCATGTGGTCTCCAACGCACCCTGCTCTGTTTGCTTGTGTGGACCTAGCTGGACGCCTGGACCTGTGGAACCTCAATAATGACACAGAAGTACGCACACACGCAATGCACTGAAACATAACACTTTTGGCAAGATAGCAAATGAGTGTGTTTTTTTTTTTTTTTTAAATGTTCTTTAAGCACAGAAAAATCATAGCACTATGAGCTACAATATCTATTTTTATTATACAAGCTACACAAACGTGGTTGTTTTAGAATGGGAACACTGCCAACCATCTGTGAATCCACCTTTTTGTAAGCTGGTGTGTGTTTTTTAGGTTCCTACGGCCAGTGTGTGTGTGGAGGGGGCTTCAGCACTGAACCGTGTGAGATGGGCTCACTCTGGCAAAGAGATTGCCACTGGGGATTCGGATGGACAGGTGCAGGTCTACGACGTAGGAGAGGTGAGATGGCATCCTATGTTACTATGATGCTTTGTTTATTTCCATTTGGGATTTACTTACCGCATACATGGGGTTATACTTCATGGGGTCTGTAGTTACAAAAAATATCTTAACAGTAGGAGGACTGATTTAACATAAAACAAAGAGTTTAAAGGCTACTGACTAGTCAACTACGTATATCTGTGCAGCTAATTATCAGCCTCTTACATGTCTGACAGCTAATTAGCAGGTATCCATGGCTAACGATAACAATAACCGTGGCTGATTATGAGATGTGCAAACGAAAACCAAACTGGACACAACGATTTTGCCTCTTGCCCAACATAAAAGGCATGAAAGGTACAACACTACAGGTAAATTCAGAGTCTACAAAACTGCAAAAGCCAAAAAAAGAAGCAGGGAAAATATAAACATGAAAATAAACGCAGCTTTTCCACTATCATTTTAAAATTTTGACGTGATTATGAGGCAGATTGCCGGCAGCGCCCCTTTTTAGTCCTCTTCACTACTTCACAGATTGAGGAACTGCTTTTAGTGGTAAAATTGAAGCCCCAAAATGATGACTGACGGCCATTTTTTAAGAGTTACAACTAAATTGGGAAGTTGGAAGCTACTTTCAGCCCTAAGAGGATGTAAATCTGGGCCAACTTATCCTAATTCATTTTGGCGTCACTCTCCCCAACTCTTCCATGCTGATTATATGCGTTTGTCTGTTTTCAGCAAATCTGTGTGCCTAAGGCTGACGAGTGGACACGCTTCGTCAGGACGCTGGCTGAGATCAATGAGAACCGAGATGAAGCAGAGGATCTGGCTAACGTCTGATGTTACAAACCTCACACTGACAACCACTCATAAATTTCCCTTCAGTACACGACTACACCGCCTATAGCACACCACACAACACTGCCAGAGGAGCAGCGTCCTCTTCTCTCTGGCTTCCAGCTTTTCCACCTACTACATGAATTGGCCTGAGGAGATTTGCAGAGCTAGAATGGATAGAAAAGACAGTTTTTGACAAGTTTTTTTTAGACTAGTTTTTAAATATGTCTTCAAGAGTTTTAGAGTACAATTGTAAGGATGATGAATGTCAAATTAGCAGTAGTAGTTGGAAGTTTAAGGGACGGAGGAATAGAGGGAAGTGATGTTCAGCATAGATATGACTTCTAGCTTTGATAACATCCTCAGGGCTCCAGAAACTGCTCTTCTCCTGAGGCCTCAGCCAACTCAGTCCTTTTTTAAATATGCAAACCTTTGTACTTGCACCTTTTTATTACCATTTGAGTGTTTTTACATGTTTTAATATTTTCCGTACACGCTTGTGCACATGGCCGACAGTGTTCCAACCGAGTAAAAAAAAAAAGCGGACATATCACTATCAAATCCTCTTTATCCTAAGCAGCACTTAACGACTATTTGATATTTGATGCCTAAAAAAGGCTATGTGCTTACACATGCACACTCTGGCCTGTGCAGAAGTGTGTCGTTCTTACATTTCAACCACTACAATATTTAATATTTATTCTGGTGGTTGCACTTATTTAAATATTTTGTGTATTGTTTAAAAAAAATGCTGCTTCGTACTAAAAGCTCGAGTAGTACATTCCTAAGATTAGCACTACAAGCTTTTTACCAGGCAAAATCTGTTACTATACTTGCCTTGAATTTATTGACACTAGTACAGTTTAAAGGTGATTTCTGTACCAAAGGTTATTGTTTTATACTCTGTACCTGTGTAATGAGTAGTTGAAACAGTTTCCTGACTTGTCTTCTGTATGACGATCAAACTAAACTACATTAAGGTTTCAATGGGGGTGTATAGCTGAGGTTGGAAACTCATTTTTACCACAGAACATGATGTTATTTTCATTATTCTCCTTTTCCATCCAGTGTTTAATTCCCTCCAGGATGCAGCAGTCCGGCATAAACTTAAGCTTAAACGCTTTCTCTTTAATGTTTAAAATGCGCTAAAGATGCACTGTAGCAACCATATTTGATATAACATGAACAAGATCAGTATTCTGCATTGACCGATTGTACCGCATTCTTTCTTGTTACTGTTCCTGATACGGTTAATGGTTGCACTTTCCCATGGGATTAAAACAAGACATTGGTAAAATTAAAACCATATGGATGATTTATTTCAATAAAATACAATGACTGAATTGACGTACATTTAATTTATTAATATCTAATTCTCTTCTCATGATTCTTGTTTTATCAAGAAAACACTTAGTTGAAAAGTTCTGTACATCAGTAAGGGTGATTCTCAGAGACCAGGACCAAAGGCCCTACTTTTTCATAACATTACAGTTACTGTATAATGATGCTGACTGAACGTTACGGAGTGTTGTTGTCTTGTAACATTTTCCTTCGTCTCAGTACAGTTATACAATATGTACAGTATGTAGCCTCCTGTGGGCGAAACCAATCCAGAGTAAAGCCCCACACACCATGCAGCCCAATCTAATATTTACTATGCCTTCTGTCCTGTAAGAGAAGTCAGATGAAAAAACAGAATAAAAATCAAATCAGCTACTTATGAAAGAGAGAGGAGTGCCAAGGCTCCGTTTTATACGAATGCTGGAGGGAACACTGAAAAAATGGAGGTGCCAGGAGTGTACAGCCACTGAAGATACAACACAGTCAGCGCTCTGGTCCCGTCGCTGTGGGCTCAGTTACATCCACAGCTGCAGCCAGTTCTCCACCTCTGGCTGGGGACCATTGGAGCATACCTTATCTCTTGTGTTGCTTGTTCCTAAATTAATGGCCCCTATTTGTGGAGTGTGTTTTAACTATGTGTGTGTGTTCTGTTTGCGTATCTATCCAAGTGTCTGGCTCCTGGTAGAGGAGGAGAGGGGATGGCAAAGTGATATGGAGATTGAGACCCTTTATGGGGCCTGAGCCGGCGTGGCAGCAACTGGCTCTGGGTGATGTATGGAAACCACGCCAGAGGACTTGAACTTGGGAAGGTGGAGGCCAAATTTGTTCTCCACCCCGGCAAATGTAGCTGCAGCCAGGCGGTAGCCTCCGATGTGGTCAGCGTTCACGGGAGGAAGCTCTGAAATGCGAGACTTGGGTGTGGGCTCAGATCCTGCCGGACGACTGCAGAGAGGAGAGAGGGGGACAGGAGGAATAGTTACACAAACATAATGGACTTTTTCAATTTATAAAGGAAGAGGGAAAAGTCGCTTTTTTACATTTATAGTAACATTTATAGGCATGTTATGACATAAGTTCTATTCATTTTTATTGGAAGTGAATGTAGTGAAATACTATTTTTCTGTGGAGTCGTGATGGAAAAAGAGGACACAGTAGTATATCTAAGTGGCAACCTCATGGGATGAAAAATGATGCAGGCGTGAAGTGCCAAATACTGCGCTTCCTCAAATGGCCACTTGAGGCTGTCTCCAAAAGCGAGTCAGTCCCCATAGACGTACATGTCAAAATGCCCAACTTCAGAATCAGAATCATAAATATTTTAATAATCCCAAGGGGAAGTTATTTAACTTTACGGCAGAAATAAACAGTTTTGTTCTCTATAGCTTATTTCCACATTCATGACAGCTCCACTGGAAGGATTTTCCATTATATTTGGGTATTTAGAGTTCTGCATTGTGGAATTTGCCGCTTTAAGTAACAGGTGGGTGTCTTCAGGAGGGGTGCTCAAGCGGAATGGGATTAATTTAATTACAAAAACCAATAACATGCTAGGAAAATAATATTTGGTAAACCGCCAAGCAGAGTGATAAACATATTATGAAAGGTACTAAATCTTTTTTTTTTTTTTACAGAAATTCAAAAGAAAAATATGACAACAAAGCATCTCCTCTAAAGCGAAATGTTCTGCATTTCAAAAGCCTGTTGGTATAAAAGGCTAAGAAAGTGGCTTAACTGCTCACTCTCCTTTTAATACAAAAAGATCAACTTACTGTCCACCAAAGTCAACATAGAGCCACCGCTGTAAGAGCTCATAAGTCACCAGAGTCACACCAAACTGAGGAGAAGACCGGCACATACGAGCTGGAGAAAAGAGTGACACAATTCAACATGGTGTACAGGCAAAGAACATTTCAGACACACAATCAATATGAGTGCAGGAGTACACAACCACACACCTCCAGCTCCCTTCCACAAAGCCCTGAACCCCTCCTCTTTCATAATCTTCCTGAAGCAATCGATGACTCCGTTGTAAGTGGTCTGTCCGGCCCTCGCTGCAACTTGCAGACGTGTTTTGATGACATCAGCAGGCGTCACCAGGGAGGCAGCAGGGATACCTGGAAAATAGAGTTACGATGAAGTCAGATGGTGCATGTTTCTTTGAATCTGTCTAAAATGTGGTCTCCATGGCTTTAGGGGAATTTAAAAAATCAGTAATAATTAGCAACAACCAATAACGTGCATTAGTATTCCTTGATTCTGCTTGTATCTATAGTATCAACTGAAACTCAACCTGCGATCGCTCCTGCAGTGAGAAGCTGCAGAGCTCCCAGCCTGCCTTGCTCGTCAGCAAAACTGGTCTTGAGGTGGGCATATGCGGGGAAATAGATGGCAGAGAAGGGGATGTCTCTCAGGAAACAAGCTTTAGCACCCTAGAGAGACACACACAAGAACAGACAGATGTATGAGACTGTGCTTGAGAATGAATGATGAAAGAGTGAGGCAGTGAGAAAGAGTGACACATTACCTTGTAGAGGCCGAAGAAGCCTAGGTCACGAACCACATTGATTGCGCTGACTCGAGGTCCAGTGGTGATCTCACCGGCCACCTGCAGGCGAATCTTTACAATCTCCAGAGGGTTGGTAAAGATCACCTGAGAGCCTCCAGCCTGCATAAATGGGGGAAACAGCATAATCACAAATGTACACATACACACACAAAAAAGATTTTGCTCCTGCATCTCACATGTACGCAGCCGAGGGATGGGAGCCAAGTCTTGCTCATAAAAAAGTATCAAAAGTAAAAATGAAATCCTGATTAAATCATTTACTTTTCCATTTCCGGGGAAGGTAAGGTGAGCTGGGCCAATGTGTTTAAGGATGAACAACGCTATCAAAAACAAAAACAGAAAAAAAAACATGTTGCAACGGACAATGACATTTTAACTCTGGATGCAATTAAGCATTGTAGTCCGCTGTTAGTAATGTCATTTGAGCTCTGCAGGTGAGAGTGCATGCACGAGTCACTTTTTAATGTCCTTAACAGAGAAGCAGACACATGCCATCTTGAGTTACTGACTGCATTTCTTCTTGTGTAGTGTTTAGTTATGCATTCACAAACCAATGGAGCAGGATACAAAAGTGTTTAGGACCTGGTACTTACGCAACCACCAGCCAGAACCTCAGCAAAGAAAGGAATTGTGTCATCCTTGGTGGTGAACTTGTCTCTTACAAGGTCATTCACCTGTGGGACACAAACACAAGCAGAGTTCTGAATTTGCCCTAATGTGATGTCATTCATCCTATAGAATTTTTTATTTCGTGGGGCCCCCCTTTTTTAAATAATGTCATTTTCGTGTGCTGTGTCTTTCACACAGCCTGTTCATTTGCAGGGCTTTAAATACCTTTCAAAAACATCTGTGTGAAAGGGACAAAGATGAGCAAACAGCATTGAACCAACGTCATGTCATATTAAGTGTGTATGCAAAGAGAATATGGAATGGAGGAGGATTATGCGTATGTGTACGTGAGGGGAGGTACTAACCGTGAGTTTGATGGCCTTCTCAGGTGCCACACCTATAAGCTGAGGGACCAGACCTGTGAGGCATCATGGGAGATTGAGTCACAAGAGAATTAAAACAAAAAAAATAAAACCAAAATCCCTTGTGTTGACTGTAGTCAGGGGAGTGCCTGTCTGGCCTACCTCTATAGAAGCCGAAGAAGCCCTCATAGCGTAGAACCTTCTTAGCGCAGTCAAAGCTGTTCTTGTACATCAGCTCTCCAACAAAGGATCCTGTGGACCTCTGGTTCTGCATACGGGTCTTCACCAAGTCAATGGGGTACACTGCCGTCGCTCCCGTAGCTGTGTGAAGACACACAAACTCAGGTTTAATTCCGTAATTAAAATGAGATATATCAGACTTTACTGTGCAACCATCAGACGGCCCTGGGCAACGGGGTAACTCACCTCCAGCGATAGAGCCCAGGGTGAACCTGTAGGCCGACTCTGCAACCTGGAGGTACACAGGCCGGGAACCATTCCCATGAGCCTGATGGGAAATCACACATGGGACCAAGAATGGGAAAAATGTTTATGATGATGTTAACAAGGTCATCAGTTGTAAATTGGTTGGTGGTGTGAATTAAGAATATGTGATAAATTTGAGCTCTGGGGTTTAAAGATATTTTACGGATGACTGCTGATCTGATTTTAATGTAAATACCACAGCTAAGGAATTGCACATATATACTGCTACAAGCATTCTACCTGTTTTTGGGTTTCAGCCAGGTGGGAGGGCAAACATCCTTCCTCCAATGGAGCTATCCTCTCAATGTCAGCAAGATTCAGACGCCTGATACACAGATGTTTATTTCCCTGTTATTTACATCGCTGACATCATACACATCATATTATTTTGCAGTAATTGCCAGTGAAGTACAGAAGATATTTAAGAATGTGGGTTTGACAGATTCTATCACTGAGTATCAGAATGAGGTTTTACCCAGAGGGAGAGTGCAGGCCTGACAGCTGGTACAGGATGTCAATTTCCATGGGAGTGATCTGACCAAACTTGTTGGCAGCGTGAACAAACTCCTCTGAGGAGAAATGAGAGAAAAATGCCTTTTATAATAACATGGACATTCCTGGCAAACCCAGGTAACATCTTCAGCTGAAAGTCAAAGATGCAACATCACAGTAATGAGGCACAGTAAACAATTTGTGCACCTTTGGTCACGAGTGTATCCTTCCGCGTGCCAGCCAGTGTGCTGTAGATCTTGCGAATCAGCTCCATGTTGTTGAGGAGGGAGTTGAAGGCATTGAAGTAAGAGAAGCTGACCAGGTGAGAAGTGCTGCCACCTGCAGCCTGGTGGAAGAAAGACAGGTACTGTTTGTTTCCATATTCAACTCTTAAATGAGAATATAACTCAATACTGTCTTAAGGAAAAGTAAGCTGTACATTATTTATTTCCTTTATCGCCGGGGCTAAGGGGTAACTTTAATTGTCATATAGACAAATTTATTAGAAAGTCCTTGTGATGAACCAGCTTATTTTTAAGGGAGCTCTTAACACAAATATATATAGTACATATAGTATTCATTCATATATATTTTTTTATTATAGCCTGAGCTTGTGTGACAAAAATTTTAGGTTCCTCAGTGTTAACGACCTAATTTAGCCTGCTCAAGAAGAGCCAGAAATCATAGTGGGAATGTATGGAAACACCTACCATACGAGAACACTAAGGAGCCCGCAGAAAGCTTAAAAGATTATCCAAATTAGAAATGCACCACCAGTTGAAAATGACCAGTATTATTCGTTAAAGCTAATAACCCCAGGTGCAAACTGGTTGAGGATTTACCTCACTACCCTGACAGAGTAGAGAGTGTACTTAACTGGTCATTACAGGTCAGAGAGCATTATATCATCCAATGATCAAAACGGAAGTGTAGTTTTCATAGTCTGGGGCGAATTAAGAACTTTATGTCCCTGTTCGCTTTGGAACATTAACAGTTTGCTACTCCAAAAAGTGGGAGATGCTTCCAGCTATGAAAATCAATTTAGAACAAGCTGTGGTTATCTGAAAATAACCCTCATCCTCAAGTCAATCAGAACTGATTATTCTCCGTGGCCACAGTGAAAACGACACTGTCAGTAAGCTCCCCATGCAAACTCACAGAGACGAGGTTCTCCTCCACAAAGGGTGTGAGCACGTGGTGCCTGATAGTGGCCATAATGTCACTGAAGTCCATGGCAGAGATGACGCCATTCTTCCCTTTGTCCTTCTGGGCGAACGCCTGGCGTGCATGCTCCAGCTGCAGCTCCTAAAAACATGACACCACAAGGCTGAGTGTAAATATAGCATGGAGTAAAACATTAGGAAGATAGATGATGTTAAAAAGAGAAGAAAAAGAAAAGAGTAAAAGCAGAACTCTGATCAAGGTGTATGTGTGTATGTGTGTGTGTGTGTGTGTGTGTGTGTGTGTGTGTGTGTGTGTATGTGTGTGTGTGTGTGTGTGTGTGTGTGTGTGTGTGTGTGTGTGTGTGTGTGTGTGTGTGTGTGTGTGTGTGTGTGTGTGTGTGTGTGTGTGTGTGTGTGTGTGTGTGTGTGTGTGTGTGTGTGTGTGTTTTAACGGCACACCTGCAGGAACTGGGTGAACTCGAGGTAGCTGAGGTTTTTCTTGCGGTCGTGCCCAAAGTGCAGACGGATGAACTCACAGTCCCAGTTGAAGGGAATGTGGTGGTGCACTGTGGTCTGGCTGAAGATGTCCCGCACATTCTCTGCAGCACAAAATACACATTTAAAAAAAAGTCCAAATCTTCCAGACAGATTTCATAAACAACGGTCAAGACCAAATGTCATAATGTAAAGCTTTGTATTTGTAAGAACAAAGAGGAACCAGTGTGTGAGAACGATTATGCAAGTCCATCCATGTGTAATGACTTAGGAGGAGTAAAACACATTGACCCATACCAAAGGAAATGTTTCCAGTTCCATTCTTGTCAAACAGCTGGAAGGCTACTATGAAGAGAGTGTCAGGCGCACACAACACTGATTCAAATGCAAGAAACTCCGGGAAAGAGATCAGCCTGCAATTGTGGATTGTATAAGTGATGGAAGAGAAAAGAAAATATTGTTAAAATGAACTAACCACATACTTTGGAATGAAGCAAAGACCAGATCATACAGTATTGCTTAAAGAGATATTTTGCTGATCTAAATCCAGCCCTGTGTCATTGCAGTGTGTGCAAACAGTGTTTTATTTCTGGGTTTTAAAAAAAAAGCACACCTGTTACTAAGGTTTTCTGAAATAAACATTAAGTCACTTGATCAGTAGAGTGTGTGTGCACACATAACAGCATGCATGAACAGTCTAGGAAATGGGACTAATTGATAGTTTTATCTTATCTGTAGGTGGCAATAATAGCAAGTACTACTCATGAATTGCTCTATAAACCAGCCAATAATAATGATAAGATGTCTGCAAGTGTTCCTGCACACTGCCTGTTTCAGTACGTACCCGTCCTTTGTGGTGTCAGCGACAGCAGCGATGAGCTGTACAGTTTTGGGGTTGTGGTGGATCTGCGTATGTAGTCCTAGATACCTCTGGACAAAGTCTCCTGAGGTCATGAACCTCTCTCCATCCTTGTCCGCTACACTGGCATACTGAGGGAAGAAATGAAAAATAACACCGGCATGGGCGCCAACCTGTATTCCCTTAACCCTAAATGAACTAACCCACGATGACTTTATTTAATAAACACAAGTGTTCCTTAATCACACATAAAAACAGAATGCTCTGGTGATTTTATTTAATGTACAGATCAAACAGCACTTGTACACCTCCATCTATCTTGTGTGCACCATTTACATAACTGAGAGTTGATCCATCTTAATGGCATGACTTAACATGAGCTGTAACAGCTTTGTTAACCCTCACAGCGCCCTTGCTAATGACCTGTTTGGTCAGCGTGCAGAGGCACGCATGTGGAGCCTGACAAGAACTTGGCTTTAAGAGAACCACAGGTCAGCAGTACTACATTGTACACTGTAGGCTCTTTGTTATTAGTCCAAATGTACTGTCACAGCATGAAAATACAACATTGTGTTGTAAATTTAGTCATGGGTTGGTTTCTGGTTTCAAGGTATACCACGATTTGAAATAGGTCACAGTTTCAAAACCAGGAAAACATTTCTGTGATAACATTCCTTGAGTATGAGCTGGACAGAAGGTGCAAGTGTCAGGAATCAGTGTACATCAGGTTTTGCAACTATTTGTGTTGTACAGAGAGAGAGAGAGAGAGAGAGAGAGAGAGAGAGAGAGAGAGAGAGAGAGAGAGAGAGAGAGAGAGAGAGAGAGAGAGAGAGAGCGCGCTCTCTGCAAACACAAGAGTACACACACCCACTGCATGTATAATTATTATTCATAGTGATATATATGTTTAAAAATAAAAAAAATTGTCTTTAATGTAAAAAAGTTCTTGTTTTTTATCTAGACATTTCCAAATAATAAATTTTAAACTGTGAAACCATGATGTTTTTGCTAAAGGTTATCATACGTCACAAACTCATACCAGCCCACGCCTACATGAAGGTTAACATTCAGAACTTACAGATGAAAATAATAAACCAAAGTGTTCAAACAGGATTATTTTGAGGTTAGTGGCTCATACAAAATAACGGCTCCTTTATTGGTCTTTTACTAATCTCTGCTGGTAATTGATGCGGCACGTGAATAACCAAGCTCATAGATGTTGCATTTGTGGCGTGACATCATGTCAGAATGGCCCACACTTGTGCACGCATAAGCAGGAACATGTGCACGGATGTTTTTAGCTTAAGCTTGTAAGCTATTTGGCCTTTGGGGGGAGCCATATGGGGTACCGACAACTGCTGGAGCACAGTGGAGTGAGCTGAAGGTTAACCAAATGCACTCTTATTACAGTCACTCATGAAATCTCATGGTCATGCACAGACATTCAACGCCCTTTATGCTGACTCAAAATGTGTTAATATAGCCGTCATAACACGCAACTAAATTTCGGCGTCCTAACACCAGGCGTCACTAAGACCCCAGACTCAGATGAGGAATATGTTGTGCACTTAAGAAAAACTTTACTTTAGTAAATGTCAGAAGAAAAAAGACACTTTTTTGAGTGAAGGAGGACTTTAAGTACAATGACATTTGGGTCATATCTGTGCTATACAGGAGGCAGTGAAACAAAACCCTGCCTGGACCCTTAGATTAAAAGTGTGCGCTCCAACGCATCATGCAGATCAAAGTTGACACAACAAAACTTCTCTTCCTGTACTGAACCAAAATAACTCCCCTCACAACTGCTGCTGATGACTGATACAAAGTATGTTAAAGCTTCAACTTTTGTCAGGAAACACAATGTTGGACTGCAAGATGCATACAACCACCAACAAGCTATTTATTTAAAGTTGTTTGTGATTTATCGTAATAGCAGTAGCCTGTGCAGGGCGTTCAGCTGTGGCTAATGCTGTAATTCAAACCCCATGACTAAACCTACAAGCTCATTCCCAGAGTGAAAGGGTGAGATCTTTCTCTACATACAGAGCTGTTTCACCAATACATCTGATGAATCTAATGTATCATATGATCCAAAAAATGTTTTCTGATTTTCTATGCAAAGTAAAATCTTACCTTTTGGAAGATTGATTTCAGCTCACTTGGGTCCCCGCGTTTGGTAGATTGCACCTAAAAAACAGTGCACATTAAAATAACATTAAGCTGCTGTGTTTAAAGCAAGTGTTGCAGACAGTGAACTGGACATGACATGAAGCAAAAACAAAACAAGCTGCTTTGATTCAGTGTCTCCTTGAAACGCCCACTGCAGTCAAGGAGAAACAAGCCCGTTGCGACAGACATGGCACACAATTCAATAAAAAACGACTACACCCTGGCAAAATCTCGAGTTGTGCAATTAAGGCAGCTACTTAACAAAACAATCCAACACAACCTCTAAACATCTGCTCAAACTAACTGGGTAGCCGGCTAGCAAAGCACAAACTACTCATATGAAGAGGACACAAACCGTTGGGTTGCAATGACACGTTTAGCTTTAAAACGGGGAAATGCGACAGAGTAGACTGCTGTGAAAAGATGCGACTTCGGCTAGCGTTTGCAGTTTTATCAAGACATCATATCTAATAGCTGTTTTAGCATCATCTCGCTAACATCTAGGTTGTGGATGCCACATCAAGGCCAGCCACCACCCAGCAGCTAGCCCCAGTGATGCTTCAGCAGCACCCCGCGTCAGAGACGCCGCGCCGGGGTTAGAACCAGGAAGTCTAGCGTCGACAACCCCCACACAAGAAACGAGAGCAAAAAGGCATGCAGACATGTTAAAGTAGAGGTTTGAAAATCGCTAAGAGAGCGATGCCGAAGTCACCTTGACCGCCATGCTGGTTTGACGTCACAGTACAGTGGACGTAAGGCGCAGCGTAAAAGCCGTCCCGACGTGTGTAGTCTGTGCGATACCGCAGCAGCTCAGCAGCCCCTCAGAAACGTCACGATACACGTGAAAGTCACCAACCGCTCAGGACCATTATGGTTAATTATTTTTTACTTTGTGAGGATGCCGTATCCCAAACCATAAACATGCTCTCTCTCTCTCTCTCTCTCTCTCTCTCTCTCTCTCTCTCTCTCTCTCTCTCTCTCTCTCTCTCTCTCTCTCTCTCTCTCTCTCTCTCTCTCTCTCTCTCTCTCTCTCTCTCTCTCTCTCTCTCTCTCTCTCTCTCTCTCACACACACAAACAGAAAGTGATGCAAGGGGTGTATGTATTGCACTCAGAGGCGATGCTAGACTCTTTTGGGGCCCTGGGCAAAAATTCACAGGGGGCCCCTTAAAACCGTCCTGTTACCCTTGGGGTCAATTTATCCCCATTCAATGTTTCACATCTCTGAATACATGGTTGACATCTTTTTTTTTTTTGTGCTTTATATTTAATAGTGATAGTGGAGCATTGAAACTCTCCATCCAGTTGGTTCAATCATGGGCCGAAGCTCCACGGTGCTTCGTTTGCTCTAATGTGCCATCAAGTGGACAATACATGTAAAACAGGCTCAGGAGCGATTATAATGACACCATAGCTTTGGTGCGTGGATTGAATTGTGCTTAAATGATAATGTCAATAAACAAATAATATACTCAATGATATAATGTATGTTTTTTTCTGATAGATGATGACAGGGGCAGAGGGGGAAGCTGAAACTAATTGGGAAGAGGGTTGTGATGTGGATATGCCTGTGTTACAAGATTCAAGATTCAAGAAGCTTTATTTATCCCGAGGGAAATGATTGTGCAACAGTTTCAATACAAAGATGGGAAAGGGCCAGAGAAACAATAAGTTAACATAAATCAAATAAAAGTAAAGCTAACATAAAATAAATCAAATAATTAACTAAATGTAACAGTGTACATAAGTGCAACAGACATTGTGGTTAAACGTAGGTATATACAATATACAACAATACGCACTGTTCAGTGTAGCAGCATATTGAAATTAAATATTAAGTATTAAGTACAAACTAAATAAGTGATAAGGAGCGATAAGTGTTAACAGTGTTAAAAGTGTAGCAGCATTTCTTGTGAAAAGTGATGCAGTGATGATATAAAGTGACATTTGCTCAGGACACAGTGTCTCCACTGTTCCTTACCTGACCAGGGGTAGATGAAATATAGAGTTTGATGGCCACCTGAAGAAAATATTTCCTCCGGCATTCAGTGTCACACCGAGGGAGAATGAGTCTGTGACAAGGGACATTTTATTCACTTTATTTAAAAGTAACTTTTCCACAGTGCTGGGCTTCAGATTTTTTTTTTGAGAGAGAGAGAGAATTTCACCCTCTTTAGGCACAGATGAAGCTGGGGTACAGAGAAAAGTAACACTACATTTATTGTTACTGAGTTATTGTTATATTTCGCATGTATTTGATCATTTTAATGACTTAATCATTATCTATTTTACATTTAAAATATTTAGAAATGTTTGAAATTGTTTGTTTTTCCTGAGGTCTAACTGACCCTGTACGTAACACGCTACTTTCCTTGATAATGGAAACGGCTTTCATTATAAATAAATAACACAAAATAGTACTTACAAATAATATACTTACTTTAAAACGCACAAACAAATATCCCTCAATCCAATGTTAGATTAATCAGTAAGCTTTTTTATTTTTTTAAATAAATACACATGGAATACCTGAAAAACATGAGGTACAACGTTGATTATGATAATTTTCTGGATGTTGAAATTGCTGGGGTCAAACGGTGTTAGTAAAATTTGGGGGTGACAGAAACCAGTGCTCATCACCATTATGATGAAATAATGATGAAATAATCTGACACCAACATTTCTTTTGCAAAAAGTATTTTTTTTTATTTTAAAAGTGCAGAATTTAGTTATTTTCAGAATATAAATATAAAGACTAAAAAACTGGTCAGTCAAACATTAATATGAAGAACAATAAAAACAAAACAAAGAATCATACTCCTATCAAATTAAATGTTGGATATTCATAATATCGGGTGCACGGTGGTGTGGTGGTTAGCACCGTCGCCTCACAGCAGGAGGGTTCGGCTGGGGCCTTTGAGTAGTTTGCATGTTCTCCGACGTGTCTGCGTGGGTTTTCTCCGGTTTCCTCCCACAGTCCACAGACATGCACGTGTTAGGTTAATTGATGACCCATAGGTGTGAATGGTTGTCTGTCTCTGTTTGTCTCTATGTGCACTGCAATAGACTGGCGTCCTGTCCAGGGTCTACCCCCGCGACCCCGATAGGGACAAGCGGTTGAAGATGGATGGAGGGATATTCATAATATCATTTCTCATAGTCAAATTAAAATTTGTACTAGTCAGAATGATAATTTCAGATAACCACAAAGCCATTCTTAACATTACCAATTACTATTCATGTGGATTTGGCCTTTCTATTCTAGATATCCACAATCAAATTTTAGATATAAGAACATTCTGGACCTACCATGGATGTATTCTCTTGTACCAAATGCATAACTGCAATGCATTGTGGGTGATTGCCACTTCCTGAGTGACTGGACTCTTTTGGAAATTAAACATTTGTAATTTTTCCTCATCTGTTAAGGCACCGATATTCCAGTGGTAACTTTGTTCGTCTCAGTTCCTCATTCTAGCAAGATATTTTGCCGATTCATATTTAAATAACTCTTAACACTGAAGGTCTTTTCCACCTTATCTTTATTAAAAGTGTCCAATGATTCTCTTTACAACCATTATCTGAAGGAAATCATTTTATAGAAATGTAGATCGCTTTATGATCACTCAAGGGTCAGGGGAGAATGTTTATTGAAACATCTTATTCTTTAATACTTACACTTTAATACGCCAGAATTTTGCTCAGTCAAAGTCAAGACTTGAAAACTAATTTCAAGCACCCAAAGAAAAACATTTTATTTAATGAAGAAAAATTGAAGGTTAATTAAAGGTTGAATATGGAGAATGAGCAGGACACCGCCATCTAGTTTCTCAGGAACCAAAAAAACAAACAAACAAAAAAAACTAGCACTCGGGTTGCCATGTTTGTCAGACCCGGCCCAGTATAGGAGACTAGAGTGTTTGACCCCACCCCCTCTGGCAAATCACACCATAAAAACAAGTTGTAACGGGTGTAGACCCAATAGCAGCAGACAATCAGGCAGGTTCAGATGGTAACAAGCTTTATTGAATGACAAGGGACAGGCAAAAGGAGCGCCAAAGCCAGGCAGGGAGTCACCAAACAGCTCAGGAGAGAGGCAGACAAACCAGGAGGGACTGGACAAAGGAAGTGTTCAGGGACAGAAGGCGGGGGTGATAACCAGGAAGATGACGGGACAGGATGGTCAGGGGAAGGGTAGAAACCGTTTATTTCGGGCATGTCAGATCAATCATCATACATTATCTGTTTCCTGTTATCTGTCTCTGAGTTTAAAATCATACAATTCACATGGCCAAAAGGGAAAACGGGAGAAGAAAAAAAGCTGATCTAGTCCCACCCCTGTTACCACAGAATACATTATCTTCATCATAGCATTTTCTTATGACATTTGACATATGTTTCAACATTGCGTAGTATTCAGAGCTATAGTCCAGCTCTAGACAGTCAAACAGACTGTGTCTGCTATTGTTTAAGTGGGTTTTTTTTCTCCCATCCTGTCTCAACACAGTGTCTGCTGACTCCTGCCTTTGGCCTTTATCAACCCTCATGCTGGTTCATTCTGCAATGATTAATAGTCATATTTACACACTTTTTTGAAGACAACAGCCGTAAATCACTAGAGAGTCTTGCATGAGCGCTGAGAACAATCTGGAAGAGAGTGAACAGTGAGGAGGGTCTATATACTGGGTTAATTGGTGATCAGAGGCAGCTGAGTGCAACAGGTGAGGAGAGTTCGCTGATGAGGGGGGAGGGGAAGGCAGGTGAGTGGAGGGAGGGGCCAGTGGAAAAGTACTCGGCAGTGAATGAGAAGAAAGGGCAGACTGTGACACAAGTGTTGCAGAGGAGTTTGAAGGACATTTACCGTTAGCCATTACAGCTAAGTAAACATGAAAGTTAGCTTACCGATCAAGGAGAAAAGCATCATTTAGAGAGAGAAAGGGTGCAAATTCAGACAAATAATCAGCTGCAGGATTGGCAAACTCCATTTCACCCAGTGCCAGCCTACAGTACCTGGGCCGAACAACAGACAACCCTGGCAACCCGCAAAACCGGCCGCTAAGGGCTGGTACAATGTAAACAGAACGTGTTAAATATTAATTCAGACTAAATTTTTTTTTTTTTTTAATGGAAAATCAATACTTTAATTCTGCACCCCTCATAACGCCCCGTGGCTGTATTATTATTATTTTTAAAAACACAGCTTTTAATGAAGATTCTACATATTCAACCTTTATTTGCCAATCATCCTACGGTGTTGGAGGTCTTGGAGGTGTTGTCCTGCCCCTATCCGCATGCTGCTCCAGGAGGTGGTGTATTACTCCCATAGCAACATAAATAGCAGGCACAATTATTTGCCACATTTCTTACTAGCAAAGATGCAAGTTTAAATCCCAGACTTTGAGCCTTCCAATGGCTTAGAGGGCACGAAAATATTAAAAAGTTATGTTAAACACAAAACACAACATACCAATGCGATGTCAGGATAACTGGGGACACAAAGGTTTTTTTTTTTTTCTTTTTGCCCACATGCAACTCATACCATGCCATCATAAATCACAACTTCGTAGAGGCTGGCCATATCTTTCAAAAAGTATGGCACATGGAATCATTTAATGTGCTTACCTTCCTTGTTTATTTGTCCTAAACAGCCAACAGATCACTGCTTACTTAACTGTTATATAGTAAAGTAAGTAAATCACAATTTTAAGGGTCTCTCTTCTCCCAGTGTATTGATTGATTTATGCATGATTAATTGATATGGATGAATATCAAAATATGAAGCACTTTACTGATCATAAGCATCTGTGTGAGACATTTGCTTTGTAGTGTAGTTATTTCTTCCACCATTTCAATCATTTTTTTAGATGTGAATCTAAAATGTGAAGAATGTGAATGTGAGGTCTGAAAATACATTTGTTCAATTTTGAATAATTTAGGGTATTTTCTATTTGGGGGGGGGGGTTCAGGTTTTTCAAAAATTGGGGGTACATGTCCCCCCCCCAGGATCTGCACAAACTGCATTATTGAAATGAGGGTCGGAGACACTCATGTCCATACACATACTATGAATGTGCAGGTGCAAACAGTGCTCTGAGACTGTACGTACAAGGTACCAGTCACTAAAACACTACAAATTGAAGTCCTCAAAGCAATTTCAGTCAAAAGCAACTGGACTTGGTTATTTGTCTAGGAAGATGTTTCACCTCTCATCCAAGAGGCTTCTTCAGGTCATTTACGCATCTGACCAGGCTGGTCCGACAAATAACCAAGTCCAGTTGCTTTTGACTGAAATTGATTTAAGGGATAACGATGACCTGGACAAATGAGAATATTCACAGGCCTACAAATTGAAGCATAATCAAAACATGGAATGCTCTTAAAACTCATTTGAGTCAATGTCATGTTGATGTGTTAGGTACTAGAAGTGCAGAACTAGTTTAAACTAGAGTTTTTACATGCCCTTTGTGCCCTGGAAGTGAAACACCCTCTAGTAGAGAGTATTTTTCAACATTGCCCGTAGGTGTGAATGGTTGTCTGTCTCTGTGCGTCTCTGCCCTGCGATAGACTGGCGTCCTGTCCAGGGTGTACCTTCACGCCCAATGTCAGCTGGGATCGGCTCCAGCCCCCGCGACCCCGATAGGGACAAGCGGTTGAAGATGAATGAATGAATTTTAAGTGTTATGAAACAGTTACTTGTGTGTTTCAAACTTATACTAAAATCGCACGGGAGATAAGCACCCACACTGCACAGTTAAAGACTTTAAAGTTGAAGTATTGAAAGGTGGAAATGTAAATGGTGATGACTATGCATCTGAAGACCATCCAGGTGATCTTGAAGAAACTGCTTCAGACTTCAATTGTCTCAATGTCAATAATTTGATTGACACTGCTCACGAAAGATAATCTCACATAAAATAAACACAAGGCCTGCTCTCCCTGAAAAATAGGCACGCTCCCTGAAAAAGATATGCATTCTTCCTGTAGGGTATGCAATACATATCATACATATGCAATGCATATGATATTCTTTCAAGATGAAGCACGATATTATTGATTTAACCAACTAACTCTGAACATACTGTCTAATACTCTGTGCACAATCAAAAACATTAAGAAAAACAAATAATAATAATAATAATTCTCAAAAATAATAATGAAACTATTGGTTGTACTGCCATTGTACAAGGTATCTAAATAATTCACTACTGTTAATGTCCATGTACCTCAAGAGAAGTTAAATAACAAGCTACAATGGTGAGATACTACAACAATATGTGTACAGTTTTACTTTGTTCAACACAAAAGGAAAGAGGCTGTGAGTCCTTTTTTGTCCACAAGTCTCTCTTTGAATTTTGGTCTTTCATGTTCATACTGTGTCTCAATCATATCGCTCATTCTTAGTTTTCATTGGAGCTGTTAGTCTCCTATCTACTATCTCCATCATTAGCACAGAGTCATCGTCTTCAGTTGCTGCGACTGGTAAACCTGCTCGTCCAATCCATCTAGCCATAGCCTGCCCCTTGGTCTGTTGTTCCCTAGTTTTGTACATTGAAGAATTTAGGAATGCTGCTGGGTTGCACCAGCACTTTCCTCAGATCACACGCACGCACACACACACACACACACACACACACACACACACACACAAACACACACACACACACGCACACACACGCACGCACACACACACACGCACACACACACACACACACACATACACACACACTGTCCACAATATCTCACTAATGGAGTTTCTGCGTGATAATTACTTGTTGCTTAATTCAATCAATAATCAATCCATAGTTAATTTACTATATCGTGACATGGATGCAGCATGCAGCTTAGCCAACGTTGTCAGTGGTGTTACGCTCTCATCTGAGGGGGTGTGGCCTTTTACGTGACGTAGGGTTGCGGTCTCTCATCACAAGGACTCCTGAACCACGTGATCGCCAAAAAAACAAAACAAACAAAAAAACATGGCGGCGCCCTGTTCTTCTGTAGGACCTGCAACGAGATCTGGTACTGAGCCAAATCACTGTCCATACTCAGATAAACAGCAAACATCAGTGGCTGCTTGGGCCCTTTTCGCGTAACGTAAAAAACAAACTACTTTTTATACATTAAAACATGACAGCAGCTTTCATATTTTGTAAATAAGGGGTGGCGTTCCTCCCAATGGCTATTAGCTTGCTAGGTGCAGCTAACTTATTGTAAGGTTGATCTGACCTGTGTATCTCGGGAGTCCTTTTATGCACTGTGGCTTTTGTATTTGTGTTTATAATGACATGTAATATTCTTTTCACATATCATTTTGAGCCTTTATTGGGTCGTGCAAAAGGTTAAATGAATTAAACGGTCAGTGTCAAACCTCTAGGTCACCAGGACTCTCAATGTTTCTCAAGTGTCTAAAAAAGGGAGTACCAGAGAGCGAGATTCCAGATAGTCTCACCATACGAAAAGAAAAAAAGATGCTTTCTTCTTCATTGTGTTGCTTTCCTTTTCTCCAGGACTTGGTGGTTTCCTGCGGAGAGTTTGTTTTTTAAAAAGCTGTGGTCCTCCCGAAGCTCTACTGTGTCAACAACGTCGGCTCTTCTTCTGGAGGAAGTGGAAAAGTTCTCATAATGTCGTTCGCCCAGCTACTGTTAGGCCTGCCTATGCAGTGCCACAGGTACAATGCCTCATGGTTTTTAACCTGCTCAAACAAGTCAGCTCCTAAACATAATCTTATTTTGTACTTTGGTCTTTATGACTAAATGATTGCTGTGTTTTTATACAAAGCCTAGGAACAACCTACCTTTCGTATGCTGTCTTTCCTCTCCTCCCTGACTGTAGCACATTGTGCGGCCTGACTATGTAGGCACTAGAAAGGTCCCAGAATGGCCAGACTACATAGAGATCAAAGACCGAGAGCAAATCGAAGGCCTTGCAAGAGCATGTCAGCTAGCCCGACATGTCTTGCTACTAGCTGGACGCAGTCTGAGGGTAAGCACTTAATTACTGCAAGTAATGTTTTTGTTTCTGTCATCAAAAATGACATAACAATTTTGACCTGTGACTTCTAGGTTGGTATGACTACAGATGAAATCGACTTCATCGTGCACCAGGAGACAGTTAAGCACAACGCCTACCCATCCCCTCTCAGATACGGGGGTTTCCCTAAGTCCGTCTGTACATCCGTCAACAATGTGGTCTGCCACGGCATACCTGACAGGTAAATGGGCACAGCAATAACTCTTGTCATTTAGATGAGTGGTGTCAAAACTTTTCATGCCAGGGGCCACATGGGTAAAAGAAGTTGTTGTTCTGGAAAGTGAGCCTTTTAATTTAAGAACTATCATAAGTAGTGAGTTTTGACGGCATTTTAATACAGTCAGCAGGGCAAAATCATTTCAAATTAAAACAAATTCATGAGCCATGTATATTATATTCTGTTTATTGTATTGTTTGTTTAAAATAGTATGATAACTGAGAAAATATTTTTTCATCTGAAAAGTAAAACACATTTAACCACTTGTAAATAAATCTTGGCAACTTAGGGAAACAAATTGGAAAGTTTTGAATGATGAACTTGGTGAGTTTTGAATGAGCGTGTCATTTTGAAACAGAAGTCATTATTGGACAAATTGTCTTCTTAGATGAGTATAATAAATATAGATGTATACTGTGTATTTAAAAGATGAGGTACTATGGTGATGCCAACTTTTAATTATATCTTAACACAAAAGTTGAAAATGATTTGCCTGTGTCCTGCAGTCGGCCACTTCAGGACGGAGATATCATCAACGTTGACGTCACTGTGAGTTGATGCCTCAACAGACACACAAACAGACTTTAAGAAATGGCTGCAAACGCGACCAGTCAGAACAACACTGCTCCCATCCCTGACCTTTGCCTATTCATGATAGGTGTACCTGGATGGTTACCATGGTGACACCTCAGAAACCTTCTTGATTGGACAGGTGGATGAGGTCGGGCAGAGATTGGTGGAAACTGCCAGACGCTGCCGAGATGAAGCTGTTGCTGCCTGCAAGCCGGGGGCACAGCTTTGTGTTATAGGAAACACTATCAGGTGCACGCACAGAATACACACACGTATAAAATACATGTTTCCGAAAAGTCATTGCAATCCCTGAAAGTTTTTAAATTTTAGGGGGAAATTTTTAAGGCCTTGAAAGTTCTAGAAAATAGACATTGGTCATTGAAAGTACTTCAATTTACAAACATTGTGGGGTTCCGCTGTCTTTATTTGATGCAACAGTTAGTAACCTTGATCCGTGTCTTAAGCTATGCCGTGTTGGGTCCTTAATTTTGCAGAGCCTGGAAAGTCCTTTAATTTGATGTTAAACATACTGTTTGTACCATGTAATCACGTTCACTGTTTGGAATTGCCAACTAATTATGTTTGTTCTTCTGGCAGTAAAATTGCCCGTACCAGTGGCTTCCAAGTGTGTCCTTACTTCATTGGACATGGAATAGGTTCCAACTTTCATTGCCATCCTGAGATCTGGCATCATGGTAAGTTTAAGTCTGTGACGGGCAAAGACTTCGACAAGAGCACCTGTCCTTGCATGCATCGTGTGTGTGTGTGTGTGCGTTTGTATGCATGTATGCTCATGTGTTTGTCAGTACTTTCTGCAGGATTGTATGGGTTCCACATAATCAAGTATGGACCGTCTGGATATGAATTATATGGCATGCTTTAAAAGTCATCATAGCTTTGTAAGCCAGATGACTTTCGGAAGGGACACATAAAACTTATTTAGTTTGTGAAGCAAGGATATAGAAAACTGAGATGGGTAAAAATGTGCATTTATATGGAAACCATGCCCAAATGTTTTTAAATAACGAAGAGACGTTTGTTTTGCTCTTTATTTCCAGCTAATGACAATGACATGACAATGGATGAAGGGATGTCTTTCACAATAGGCAAGTTGCCTTTTCCTATTTTCACATGCACATTGAGATGCCACTGTGTATGAGTGTTGGGCTGATATCTGTTAATTTGTAGAGCCCATACTGATGGAGGGGTCTGCAAAGTTTAGAATCCTGAGTGACAAGTGGACAGCTGTGTCTGCAGACGATAAAAGGTATGTGGTGCACAGAAATATCTTTGCTATCTTTTTAGCTGCATTTGAACGCGTAAAACCACAAATAGTTGTTTATGCTTTACTGTTTTCAACCAAATAAAATCCACTGTAGATGCATCTACGCTTTAGGTGGGGCTCTTTTTAAATTTTGAAAAGAGCTAGGCGAGCTGTTTCTCCTTTTTTTATTTTATGCAAAATTGAGATAATCACCTCTAAGCTCCACACTTGCACACAGACAAGAGTGTTATAAGCGAAAGCAGATAAAAACAGTCTCCCAAATGTTGAACTGTTCCTAAAAAATCTTACATGTGTATTGTATTTTCTAAATTGACATTCATGCAGGTCAGCTCAGTTTGAACACACGGTGGTCATCACATCTGACGGAGTGGATATTCTCACTAAACTGCCGGAAGAGAGCAATCTGTGACCTGAAGGAACATCTGCCAAGAACTTCCAAGAAGTTAAAAGAACTTGAATGGTTAAATTAAAACAAGTGTCATTATTACGTGTACAGTGTACAATAATAAAATAAATAAACTGTCTTATTTTAACTTAGGATTTCACATACAGTATCTGTACATTCAGCTTGACAGGAGTTTTTTTCACCCTTGATTGGAGCATATACGGAAAAAAGGTTTGCAACTGCCAGAACATCTAATGACTAAAGTAGAGATCTCTGCATGTCATGAGTGTTTATATTGTCACAGTAAGAGGTCCTTATCTCCAAGTTTCAGTCTATTTCGCTAATCCATCAGCAGCTGACCAGGTAGCCAGTTTGTGATCGAACATTCATCTTCGTGTGATCCTTGAAATTGGATTTGTGACAATCCAGAGGGAGTTATAACAGTCATATGGGATCAACACGAGCAGGTCCTTGACCAGGATTTTGGAAAAACGGGTAGTGAGCCCAAATTCATCCAGAACAACCTCATCCACCTAAGAAATTAAAGGATTGCCATCAAACACTTAAAATGTTTTGTGTTTATTTAGCTGTTTTATTATAAACTCACCGGCCACTTTATTACGTGCACTTGTCCAACTGCTCATTAACGCAAATTTCTAATCAGCCAATCACATGGCAGCAACTCAATGCATTTAGGCATGTAGACATGGTCAAGACAATGTGCTGCAGTTCAAACCGAGCATCAGAACGGGGAAGAAATGTGATTTAAGTGACTTTGAACGTGGCATTGTTGTTGGTGCCAGACGGGCTGGTCTGAGTATTTCAGAAACTACTGATCTACTGGGATTTTCACGCACAACCATCTCTAGGGTTTACAGAGAATAGTCTGAAAAAGAGAAACGATCTAGTGCAGATGCCTTGTTGATGCCAGAGGTCAGAGGAGAATGGCAAGACTGGTTCGAGCTGACAGAAAGGCAACAGCAACTCAAATAACCACTCGTTACGATATGTAGAAAAGCATTTCTGATTGCACAAGACGTCGAACCTTGAGGCGGATGGGCTACAGCAGCAGAAGGCCACACCGGGTGCCACTCCTGTCAGCTAAGAACAGGAAACTGAGGCTACAGTTCAATCTGCAATAGAAGATTGGAAAAACGTTGCCTGGTCTGATGATTCTCGATTTCTGCTGCGACATGACATGTTGTTGGGGTCAACAACTTGAAAGCATGGATCCATCCTGCCATGTATCAATGGTTCAACGGATGTGCAGCCGACGATCTGCAGCAACTGCGTGATGCTATCATGTCGATGGGGACCAAACTGTCTGAGGGATGTTTCCAGTACCCTGTTGAATCTATGCCACGAAGGATTAAAGCATCTCTGAAGGCAAAAGGTGGTCCAACCCGGTACTAGCAATCATCTTTTAAAAAAAGAAATACATTTTTAACGCCTTTAAAGATAGATTTGTCCTTATGTCATCTAACCCCCTAAAATACGAGCTCAGTGAGAGTTATGTTCCTGTGGGCGAGATATTTTGTGTATTGTTCTAAATCCAGACATCCCACTGTGTATACATTGTATCAGTTAGGTCAGTGAAAATGTGCAAGATGTCAAGTATAGCCAGTAGGTGGCAGCACAAGCTATCATAAATTGTACTTTGAGCATGTTCTAGCAAGCACAGGCTTCACATCCTCTCATGTCACGCCTGATGGTAAGTTGAACATAACACTTCTGACTATCTTAAATTTATTTTTTGCCCATAATAACCATAAAGAGAAAGCACTGTTAGAATGATCTAAACCAAGTATCAATATTTAAACACCATGTAATGTCCTCTCCCTGGACCTGAGGCCAACTTGACAAACATAACCAGAGTTTTTCATAGATTCTTAAACAGCTTGGAGGTTATAAACAGCATAATCGTTTTGCTCTAGTTTACTGATTACTTTCTATTATCTATAGCCTTTGTCCACAGGTGGGTTTTATAAAGAAAAGAATATGCCATCAAATAACGCACAAGTTTCTCCCCCACTTATGTAGCCTACTGTTTACACACACTTGCACATTATCTGACATTTCCCACTATAATTAGAGCTCACATTGCAGGAGGGTTAATTGACATAGAAGTTAGATTACAGCATGTTTGGTTTAGAAAACTACAACTTCTTAAAGCACCTGTAACTCAAGTGAAGATGCTTCACTAGGAAATTATAGTGATATAAAATATACAGGCAAAGGGATTGGATAACAGCCTGCTGGGTGTGTTTTCACTTCCTGTCAGTGTACTCTGAGTGTGTGTGTGCTCATGATATGGGTGGGGCAGGAAGGATTAGACAAATAAAGGTGGGTCAGCTAATCAGGAGTCTGGTCATGTCCAGCCAGGAAATGATTCACAAAGTCTACTTTTATTGGACGGAAGACATTTGATGATACGGATTACATTTATTCAGCGTTTTACTAAACTTTAGGGACAAAATCTGAATTTAAAACAGTAAAGAGAGACCTCCTGAAATATTGGACTGAAGTGCACAATCTTTATTGTGTCTTGGGTATTAAGCATTATGGGTACTAAGCATTTCATTTAAGGGCAGAGTGTGAGTCTGTGTGTGAAGGAGTATGAGCCTCCTGTGAATCAGGACAGGAGTCATAAAAACAATTCTTGAGGGCATATGATTCACTAAATTTGGAAAATAAAAAACTAAAAAGATATAATAGACATTTGACAGCAATAAGGAGAGAAAGTGAAGGCAAAGAGAAAAAGGAAGATATTATAGGGGAGTAGAGGTGGGTAAGAGGGTAAGATTTAGGGAGGTGCAGGGAGTGGCGGGGCGAGGTGTTGGATTGTGGTCATGAATTCTCTCTCCTGCCTCTCATTCTTTTCCTGCATGTTGGGACTCATTCCTGCTCTCTCCTCTCGCTATGCAGATCTCCTGTGAACCCTCGCCTGTTCTTTTGTATTCAAAGTGTGATGTGCTTCTATTGCTTGTGATTTAAAACATGGGTTATCATTACCTCTGCAAAACTGAGGTCGTTATGTTTTTGTTCCTGTGCTGCCTGCTGTTAGTTAGCGTGGTATTTAAAAAAACGTATACTATTCCAGTAACATTTGGTGAAAACTGAAAAGTGCCAAGTTTAGATACAAAAAGAGCTATCATGGGGCACTTTATGCTTTTCACCCACAATTTGAGTTTATTACAAAGCTACTCATGTATATATATATACTGTATATATACGGTCGCCAGATTTGGTGCATATCACGTTTCGATGAGCCCCAAAAAGTTTATTTTTAAAAATATAATGTACTGTGTTCCTATGATTGATTGCCAAATTTCTATTTGGTACAGTGGTCAGAGCAGCGGCAGCGGGTTCGTCTATAACCTGCGGCCCTTTGCTGCATATCTTACCCTCTCTCTCACCCCATTTCCTGTCTGTCCTACTGCCAAAAAAAATCTTTAAAAACCCCCAAACATTATTATTAATATTATTTTTATTATACTACATCATAACAATCATTTCATATTGCTTTTCTTCTTATTACAGTGACACAATCAATTTAAATTGAGATATCTTAGTGGCCATTAGTCTTTTTGTCCCAGCAGGATTTACCCATCTTCACCATCAGCCAATGGTTGTCTCTCATTGTGTGTATTTTTTTAATGCACAAGCAGATTAACAGTTTCTAAAGATCATCTGTGATTTTAAAAAAAAGGTGGTGAATATATTAAGATCATAAAAAAATGTTGTTCCAGAGTTGGAATCCTGCATCAAAACAGATGTTTTTGACTAGTTTCGAATTCATTTTCTGCCTTCTCCTTGAAAGGATGCATTCAGATCAGCTGTTTATTCATTCTGCAGCTCCGCCAACTGTTGTTTTGTATACAGTTTTCTATTTTGTTTTTGTTGATATTTTTATATCCTCAAAATAAATATAGATTTGTGCATTCATGATAGATGCTGCCATCAATCCATAAAACACATATTATTTTGGAGGTTTTGTCTTTACAGTATAACATACCAACACACAAAATGTCTGCACCTCTGATGCTGACGATAGAGGCAGTGTGATGTTCATATCTGCCTTTTACCTGTCTCTGAGCATTAACATACCATCTACTTTGCTAAGTTGTTTTGTGACTACTGGGTGAGTAGATTCATGTGTTATGTTTCTCCTACGTTCCCACATTCCAGGTGTGCATCTACATCACTGTGATATATCACACTTACCTGGGACCTCACTAAGGAGCTCCACAGGAATTCTTGGTTACCTTGGTGACCTGTAAAATTGTGGCTTTACAAAAGTGAGGCATGTACTGCATTTGAGTGAGTCAGCCTCTCTTAGGGACTTAGTCAAAGCACCTGAAGGCCAAGCAAAGACAGCTGAGCTTGTTAGTTGGAATCAAACATGCACTGTTCCAGGACATGTAGCTACAGGGTGATGCTGAGTGAGTAAGCACCTTCGGACCCGGAGCGGAGGCTGGGAGGGGCCCATAGAGAATGCCTACTGTATATACACGGTCCAGAATTTTCCAGAAAAATAACCACACTCTACACACCATTTCTCTTTTGATTAAGAGAACCATGGTCTGAACCACTCTGCGTAGAGCCCTGCCTTATTGTGAGCATGAAAGCAGGTGTTGCGTACTGTGTCTCTAGTGTTAATGCCGTTATGTGACAAATTTGTTTTTAGTTCAATTTCCTTTTTTTGTTATAATTTGTCCCATAACGTTGCCCCTTAATGTTGTGCACTATTTCATTCTTCTGTTGTTGTTTTTTTATCTAACAAAAATCAAAGGAGTCTCTGTCTGTATGTCCTTCGATCTTCTCAATGACCGCTGACAGGCACAGGCGCAATATTGTGAGCTGAGATGTCTGAGTGCTTATGTCCTTACAGTGACAATGCAGTGCTGATTTTTTTGGGGGGGCCTTTTCATGCCTTTATTTGATAGTGATAGGAAACAGGAGAGAGGGGATGAAATCCAGTAAAGGGCCAAAGGTAGGAATCAAACCCGGGCCACTGCATTGAGGACTTTAGCGTCCGTATATGGGGTGCCCGCTCTAACCACTGAGCCACCAGTCAAACCGCAATGCTGATGTTAAGCAGATATAATGTTTACCATGTTCACCATCTTAGCAAAGAGGTTATAATACTAGTTTAATATGTAAGCATATTTCAGTCTTGACAAAAGTGGCAGTCACCTATATGAGGGATGTTTTGGTGTCAAAACAGGCCTCAAATACGGTAGCATATGTGTCACTACAGTTAACCTGCAAGAGTACATGTGCGTGTGTGGCAGAAGAGGACGGTTGTAAACTCGAGGGAGGGTTCCCTCCTCATTGACACTTACAAGCCGGAAAATTTTCTCTTTTGACCTCTTGACTCTTTCACTGCATGGAATGCTTTTTTGTCTTTTTAACACAATGGAAATATGTTTGGAGGAGTGATCTGGTGCTCTCTGACCACAGATAAGCATCTCAGTGTGTAGCCTTGATTCCTGAGCGTATCGCTTTGGCTTCTGTATGTCAGTTTTTGTTCTTTTGACACCCTTCCTGTGTTTAAACAGCCAACAGCCTGCCAAAATAAGAGCAGGGGTGCTGTGTGTTTGTGTGTGTGTGTGTGTGTGTGCGTGTATATGGTATGCATCGCCTGAGGCAGCTTTAAAAGGTCTCTGATAAATGGTAACTGTCTACCCTACTCTGCTCAATGCCATCTCTTACAGTGTTTGGACCAGAGGAAAACCGGTTCTACAGCTCAGAGCAATACCCTCTTAGCTATGTGTGTGTGTGTGTGTGTGTGTGTGTGTGTGTGTGTGTGTGTGTGTGTGTGTGTGTGTGTGTGTGTGTGTGTGTGTGTGTGTGTGTGTGTGTGTGTGCGCCATTTGGCTAGGATCAGAAAAGAGAACAAGTGTTGGATGTCTTTATTCCTCAGAAAAATACCCCCACATTTTCTTTGATCTATTTTAGAAAGATTTCACCAAAACAAAGGCTTGTACTGACTGAGACAGAGCAGACACGGGGACAATGATATTGATATCATTGTCACTGATACTATCATAACTATGATATTTATATTAGAGTGTCCTGTCTTTATGAGTAGACAGAGAAAATGAGCATTTAGCTTTCCTGCTTCGACTACAGTACGCTCCTTTCTACAAGCCGAAGATATTTTCAACAATAGCAACTGAGCTGTGTGTGTGTGTGTGTGTGAACTAACAATTAGTTCCACCCACTAATGTATGGCTCTCTGTGGCTGCAAAAGCAGCCATTATGGTGGAAAATGTTTTGTTGTGCTGCCAGCTTTGAGTTGTGGGAAACTGTGATGCACTAGTGTGTGTACAGTTTGTGTGTTTGTGTGTCTGTATGGCTGAAGTGGTAGATTTATTGCAGGGACCTTTTCCATATGACACAGATTAGATGCATTAGATTCACTCTATTGTTTTGTGGAATAACCACATATGTTTTGATATGCAGTACTTAAATATTTCAACAATTATATATGTATATATATATATATAATATATTATATATAACTATTAAATCAAATTTCATTAACTGGTCAGTATTCCAACATGTTGACAATGCTAACATGCTAATGTTTTGCTGTTATGATGTTCGCATCTTAGTTAAGTGAGTGATTATTAAGTGATTTGCTAATAACTCTTAACTTAAAGTAACCAACCGCTGAGGCTGATGGAATGTCATTAGTTTTGCAGATGTTTCTAAATAACCCAGAAATTAAAGAAAGTGCTGCTATACTTATGCCCCGGATGCAATGGCGTTGCAGAGATACCAAGAACGCAGAAGACCTGAAAAGGCTGAGCAATTCAGAGCAGACTGGGCTTTTTCAAAAGGGAAAGGGGCAAAAACAGGGTGTTTCAGAGAGAGGGTGAATGCAGGAGTGTTCAGACAGACAGTGTGAGAAAAATAATGTTTTTTCTTTTACATTAAAGCATGTAAACATGTTCTTGTAGAAACCAAAATACAAGTATGAACCTGATATATGTCCCCTTTAAGGGATAACCAAACTAAAATCTCTGTATACAGTATGACATTTCATGCAAATCCATCCAACAGTTGTCAGTAGGAATCATCTTCTGGGTGCCTAGTGTTGGTACACTGGATTAAGAAGTGGACACCACAATACAAAAGTATGAGATAAAAGTTACAATAACAGCAAACAAGCATTTGAGTCCATCAGGTTGCTTTGGCACCTTCTTATTTTATTTTCCTGCTGCTTCACCCTGACATGTGGGTGCTACACAGTCACAGTCATTTATTGTTTGCCACTGAGACGCTTTACTGGAGCTTTTTAGTGTCTTTCTCAAAAGAATGGGGAGAGCGATATTTACAGCCCTGTCAGTCCAGTTTTAAAATATCTATCAAATATACTTTACAGTTAAGAAACAAACATCAACCACAAACATCAATCTGTCAGGAGAAAACTGAAAAGAATGAAAGTCAACTTTTCCCACGCTGCACCTCTCTCCGGTTAGCTAACATATTCTTGTAGCACTCCTGGACCCACCACAACTATCGTCTCACATTACACTGGGCCCACACACTCACACACACACACACACACACACACACACACACACACACACACACACACACACACACACACACACACACACACACACACACACACACACACACACACACACACACACACTAACACACACACACGCACACACACACACACGCACACACACACTCTCTCTCTCTCTCTCTCTCTCTCTCTCTCTCTATCTATCTTCTGTTATGATTAAAATAAAATAAAATTGAATTGAATTAGCTTTAACTACCCATTTGAGGTCAATGCCTAACCTAAACCATCTTTATTAAGATTTTTATATAACTCACCCATTAAAATTATATTAAGGCTTAAGGTTCTGCATAATTATGGGCTAGTTGCTTTGAAAGACAGGTCGGTGTTCCACAGGTGGCTAGACTGTATAATTTATTCACCTTCTACGCAAGATGTCGACGGCCAGAGCCACCCACATTGACATTACAGAGAATACGTCCATGTTTTATGCAGTCTATGATAATAATGAGATTTAGCCAGCTCGCTGTTTCCCTGTCTTCAGTCTTTATGCTAAGCTA
Source organism: Echiichthys vipera (assembly GCF_963691815.1). NCBI lineage: Eukaryota > Metazoa > Chordata > Actinopteri > Perciformes > Trachinidae > Echiichthys > Echiichthys vipera. The sequence goes on along the minus strand of NC_139840.1, from coordinate 18,338,731 downwards.
ACTGCCTGCTGTATCTTCATATTTACCATACAGGCATGAGTGTTTTCACCTTTTCATCTAACTCTTGGCAATAAAACAAATAGGTGCATTCCCCAAAAAGGTCAAACTATTCCTTTAAGGTATGCGACTGAACACTGTGTATACTCAATCCGCAACCAGCCTGTTGTTACTTGAGAAGAGCTGCGTCAACACTCATTATCTTCTTATGTTTGCCCTGTGTTTATGTTGAAGGCATTCTAGGTTTTCAGCGAGTCACTTTCTCTGATCTGAATCAGAATAAACCACAAGTCAACTCCGAGATGAACATGTTTACAAGTATACAGTACATGATAAATAGTGCTCAGGGAGAGTGCATTAGTGTGTTGCACTTGTGAAAGATCTTGGGTTTGGAGCTCTTTGATTGTGAAACTGATTGTGCATGTGTGTGTATCTGTATCCCAAGGCTATCTGTTTCTACGGTGTCATAAAGACACAAACACACACACCCTACTATTCAGCTCATTACACCACACCCTCAGGTGAGTGTGCGTTTGTTTCCCCTGAGTGTACCTGGAGCTGCAGCTTTAAGAACAAATACAGGGATGTGGCTCGGGCGAGTCTAGGCACTGAATTTTCGACAAGTGTGGAGAAACTTTGCTTTCACCGTCATTCCTTAACTTTAGCGCCCAAGGCGAGGTTTGTGCTCCTCTGCTGTCGGAATGCTGAACATGCTACACGTACACATGACTCAATTCTTAATCCTGGGTAGAGATAATTAAAATCATTTGCAGGGTGTGCATGCAATGTTTTATCAGGGAATTTCCTGTGTATTTAGTACAACCATTAAAATAAAAGACCCTTTAAAATAAGCAGAGACAGGGCTGAGTGGTTGGAACAGTCGTCCCATGTAAAGAGGCTGTGGCCGCGGGTTCGACCTGCGGCCCTTTGCTGCATGCCTCCGCCCCTCTCTCTCACCCCATTTCCTGTCTGTCCCATATAATAAAGGCTTGAAAAACTGCCAAAATATAATCTAAAATCTAAAGCCGCATACATGTATAATGATTAATTATGATTATGCCATTCAGCTCCTGACAAAGAGTTTATCAGCAGTAATGCATTAATAGCATTGAGGAAACAAATTCAGATGTATGTATCTCACCAATCATTTAACTGTTTTCTTATCAATACTTTACTTTATCTTTGTTGATTCTATGTTTTCGTTGATTCCCATTCACATTTTATGAGTCAGGGGCCCTGACTCATAAAATGTTACTAATAAATGATACAAAAAGAGATGCTAAATTACCTCAAGTATAGACGAATCCGGTGAACCATAGCAGCTTAATACGTTAGACGCCTCTATCAAGGCTGCCTTGGTCGCACACAGTAAATTAACTCAATGTGGTGTTATTCTGAAATATTACGTAAGTTGCTCTAACTAGGGAAATCTAATGACCACAAATTAAACATCAAGTAGCTGAGTTCATCAGTGAAGGAGGTAAAACAACCAAAAGTAGACTCTTTGAATTTGGGTGTCTTGTTCCTACATAGACGGAATGGGGGCGCCCTAAATGTCTGGGGCCTGGGGCCCATTTTCTCATCATCTGTCCATGCTTAAAGGGGAGAAAAAAGGGAGATATTATGATGTTGCCAGGCTGTCATTAATTTGGTGTTAAGGTTAGATGATTGAAAAAATAACATAAACATAATTAAGCATGTCTTTTGGCTGTCATTTAACCCAGCAGTAGCCAATGTCAGACAGAGGAAGTGCAATTAATTGGGGATCCTTCTGCTGTCACTGAGTCAATAAGTTCACACACACACACACACACACACACACACACAAACACACAGAAGTTTATAGTGAAAAGGGTGAGCTAACACACCTCACCTTAGCTCACTTTACACGCCACTGTTCTTATCAGCGATAAGGCTGATTCCTGTTTCTGACCTTCTGCAGACACAACCATTAATCAGTGGTGAACGTGTGGCTAGCTGCTGCTTGTACCTGAATTGGAACAGCACAAATTGGACAGGATAAACAACAACAATAACAACAACACAGATGCAAAAACAGAGTCATCAGACGGACAGAAATAGGAATTCCACTACTTTCAAGGGGGAGATTTTTTAGACATCTGCAAAACATATGACTGACCAGAGAAGGTTCTTAAACTTGTATTCAATGAGCCTGTCCTTGCATCTGATGTTTCCTATCTGTTCATTAAAAATCTAATGAAAAAGATCAAGAGTAAACTTTTGTTTTTGCCCAGTTCAAAGAAATCCTGAATCACAGAGCTGAGATCATGAAGACGTGAGTCGATAAGAGACTTGCGCAGGAACCACATTCTTCCCCTTTTTTCTCTCCCTGCATTCCCCTCTTCTGCCATTATTCGTGCCTTTTATACTGTATGTGGGCAGTTTCTTTCTCCCTCTCCCTTTCTGTCTGCCCTCTTTCTCAATGTGCAGACAAAGCCTGCGTTGTCTGTTGAAATGCTGTGTTTGCTTGGACAGGCTTTGGGTCAGTGTCTCAGGGAATGCCTAGAAAACCATCTAGTGAGGGAGTGTGTTAATGTGCCAGTTTGTGCCCAGTCTGGGTCTTCCTGGATCTGTGACTCATCTAATGACTCATTACAGGCCCTGTGGTGATAGCATGTAAATGATCTGAGGGAGAAGGCAGAAACGATTGTAATGCTAATTTTGCTACAATTTCCAGTCCTGGATTTTCTGAGCTGTTATTTGTAGACGTTATGTTACGTTATTGAAGACTGCAAACACACTGCTGTGTATCTCATCTATTTCTTGACTGTGGAAGCAGGAATCTCCCTCTTCCTTTCTCTCTCAGCCTGTTGTATTCTTATGGGACTTTGCATGTTTTGTTACTGCCTGTTTCTAAGGGAGTTTAACTGAAGTCTTTATTACAGTGTTATACTTAGAGATCCATCGTCTGAAGCTGCCAGTGTAGCCTTAAGCGCCATTTAATTGCTGCAAATGAATTTTGACAAAGCCTCCGGCATCATTGACCTGGTTAGATTACAGCAGGGGTCTTCAACATTTTTTTAGGCCAAGGACCCCTTAGCTGAAAGAGAGAAGAAGCAGGGACCCCCTACTACAAATACTGCATTAAACTGAGTTGCATATTAAATTGGGCCTAACATCTAGAGTGACCTAAGGCGTATAGACACATGGTGCATACAATACTAAGCTATTAGAATGATCATTATTAACATATTCATATATTTATACAATTCATGTTAATGTTAAACATACATTATGAAGGCACATTAAATCCTCCAGCTCAATTGTATCTGTGCATGGCTACATTCGTGGCTACCTTCCCTATAAACCAGTAAGCCTAATCACCAAGGTTGTGTAAATGTATTTATTTATTTTTTCACAAATGCATCTTTGCTCATAATGATACGTTGCATTCATATTAATGTATATTTTCAGACATATTTTTGAATGACTACCTGTTGAAGATCTCTGGATTATAGTTTTGATCTGTTGCGAACTAACAGACAAACAAGGTGTTGATCTTTTCCAACTAAAATATACTTGACAGTAACTTATAAAATAGATTTCAAAGCAATTCAAGGTGTGACAGGCTAACAGGGGTGGTGGTGGTGTGTGTGTGTGTGTGTGTGTGTGTGTACCAGGAGAGGACAGTGGGAGGGGCAGCTGCAAGTAAAGTGCACAACATTCAACCCCTGCAGCAGCAGCCAGTCACTTTCTACACCTCCTTCAGTAAAGACTCACCTTTCTCCGGTTCAAGTGGAGTTGTGTATTTGATCGTTCCTCATGGAGGGCAGCAGGATCACCTGCGGACTGTGGACGGTCGTCTTTCTCTTGGGATGCGGGCGACTGTCGGCGTTCAACCTGGACACCGAGAATGTGCTGCGGAAGAGCGGGGATCCAGGCAGCTTGTTCGGCTTCTCTCTCGCCATGCACTGGCAGCTTCAGCCGGAGGACAAGAGAATGTAAGTTTTTTACAAAGACGAACACGTTTGGAGGTAGTTTAATGTTACTTCTGTCCTCCTTAATGTTCCCAAACACGTTATATGTCATTAAAATAACTTCGGTAACCATGTAATTAAAGTGTCACAGCAGTGTAGACGACTGTAAGTTTATTTTGGAGTGTCAACGCTACTAAAATCTCTTTTAAATCTACTTTTGACAAACGCATTTACCTAAGTTACCGTAGAAAGGGTGAGCTCAGGTATGTCGCAGGTACTTTCAAACGAACAGCTTTTCACCAAATCTCAACAAACTATCCAGCTTCTTAAACATCTGTGTGCTTTATACACCTGCTGTAAGTTGAATAACGTGTCGACCCTTTGTTAATCTTTGTTGAGTCTTTCCTTTCAGGTTACTTATTTGTGAGTTTTATTATATCTTCAATGACCTCCATAGCAGTCTCAGTCTCTCTCTCCCTCTCTCTCTCTCTCTCTCTTTCTCTCTCTCTCTTTCTTTCTCTCTCTCTCTCTCTCTCTCTCTCTCTCTCTCTCTCTCTCTCTCTCTCTCTCTCTCTCTCTCTATGTTGTTGCTGACTTTCTCTCGGAGTGGTTTTAGGTGTGACCGAGCTTTGGCGTTTAGTTCCACAACATCTCATTGAATCACTGTTGGCATCTTTATGGGCATTGATTCAGAGGGATTTGTCCTTTTGCATAAAGGCTAACTGCCATTAAGTGCTCACTGGTTTGAATAGCCTGGATATTAACTGACCTGAGATCAGAGAAGTCAAATTCTTTAATCTGGGCGTCTGTTTAATTATAATGAACCAGTAGTCAGACATAAATATACGTGAATGCTTGACAAATTGTTTTGCTGGTCCATAATTAGTGGTGGACGATGTTTTCAGATGGAAAAAATATTAACAAGACACTGTAAAAGTAGTGAAGTAAAAGTCCTGCATTTGAAAATGTAACCTAAAAGGAACCATCACAAGTAAAAGCACTCTATGCAGAAAAAGTAATGATATTACTGAATTATTAGTACTGATGAATGGATGTTTATATAGCATTTTAATGATCTATTGGTTGAGGTGAAGCCGATTATAACTGCTTTATGTGGTCGAGTTTAATCTACAATAATACAAAATGGTTTATAACCACATCGTATGTTTTGTATATAAATTACTTTCTTACTAAAAAAAAGTACTTAGTCAAGTACAGTGCTGAAGTAATTCTACAACTGCCCCTAATGCAGCACAAGATGCATTTTTTAAAATGATGTAATTTAAAGTACCTTACAGTAGAGCAGGACGATAATTCGATATGTTTCTTTATCGACACGGAATGAATCGTATTGTGATGAAATCCTATACCGAGATATTGTGATATACAATCACATTATCTAAATTGATAATAACACGCACTTACTCACGCAAACTTTTCTGATGTGAAAAGTTTTACAGTATTTTTACAAAAATAAAGTATCCAAATATAGGCTTTAACATGTGGTTATTTCATATAGCCTATTTATTGACTGAATTACCAGAGAGAGTATGCTATATTAGGATATATGTCTTCATCGTGATCTGAAATGATCTATATCGGGACAGAAGATTTAGGGGCATATCATCCAGCTCTACCTTACAGGACTAACAACAGCTGTTGCTTGTTACACAACAGCGGCCTGTTACACATTGGTCAACAGATGGAGAAATGGTGAATCTGTACTCAGAAAAGCAATGTGTATTTGTACAACTAATGCCTAAAGGTCACCAAAGTGTGTATACCCATTGGAAGTATCAGTAACTATTAAGGCTCAAAGTTATTAAGCATTCCCAAGTCTCTAACCTTCTCCACAGAGGTTAAACACCGCTTAAACTTATTTACATACAGTACTTCTACTACTGCTGCACATTCACAAACACACAGTGGCGGTGTGTGTGTCGAAGTGAAAGACACATGTTGATCAGCACAAGACCAAAGCCACCACAAAGTCCCCCAGCTGCTCCAGGTTGTTAAGTTAAATACAAGAAATCAGAACAAAGCTGGATTCTATGAAGTGGACAGCAACAGATATCAGTGTAAATAATGTAGATGGAGTTGTTAGTGGAGGTGTCAGCTGCTGAAACACTGCGATTAACAGAGGCGAGTGGTAGAGTAGATAGAAAGAAAATTAATGTGTTACATTATAACACAGGTCTGAATGTGTGTGTGCGTGTTGGAGCAGGAAGCCATGTTTGTTTTTTAAGTGACGGCGCTCATACAGTGCTGCTGTTATAGAGGTGGAATGTGCTCTCACTGTAAACTGTGTATTTGTGGGTATGCACATGCATTCATGATGGGATGCATGTGCGTGTGCCTGTTGTGTGTGTTTTAATGGTGCTGATGCATGCTGTGGCTGAGCACTGAGGCGTTGCCTTGTTGTCAGTCACTTGGAAGAGTGTCAGAGAGGCTCAGTGTGCTGCTTGATACATTCCTAACCTGAGGCAAAAAAGAAGAGATAGATTCTAGATAGATAGATAGATAGATAGATAGATACGTAGATAGTTAGATACATACATATATACATACAGTACATATACATATGCAACAACATGTTCTGAAGTAAATATTGCCTTGTGTGCGTGTGACCTCTCGGCTTGCACAATGACTCACAATCCTTTGCCAGCCATGCATGCCAACTTTTATTCAGACTTATATATTCCAGTGTCTTTCATGGCTCACAGGGATGAGTGCTATGTGCATGTACCTGCAGGAGAGGGCAGGAGCTGATGGGATTGTGTGCATGTGTGTGTGTGTGTGTGTTTGTGTGTGTGTGTGTGTGTGTATGTTGCATTCCATGGTTGGTCATAATTGCCAGATGGAGCTGTCTGTATAATAAAATTGAGAGAAAGGAAGCGCAACATGCATGAGCGGGGAGAGGAGGGAGAAGCAGACGGTGTGAGAGGTTAGGGAAGTTAAAGAGTTTGAATTCAGTCTGAGAAATGTGTGGGAGAAAGTAAATGTGTCTACTACTTACTTCTTAAAGAAATAAAACTTTCCCTGGAGAAATGTTAATGGATCAAGAAGCGCAAAGGAAGGATTTAGTGACATGCCGTGGGAAAGCAAGACATGCTGGCCCTTACGATAGGGGAGATAGAGTTTAAACGTTGCATGTTAGTGTATGGTCTGAGTACAAGTTTGCGAGTCTGATCTAGCACCCCCCCCCCCCCAACTTTCCCCGCAGGTTAGTTAAGGATATCCTACATCAAAGAGAGAGGGAAAGGAACTGAGGAAAAGAAAGAGGTGATGTCTGAAAGAATGCTGAGAGGAACGTAAATCATTTTTACATCTGGGCACCAAATATCAGCCGTTACTCTGACATGATACGGCATACTCAATCCTGGCAGATGGATGGAGACAGAAGTTGCGTAACATACCTCTGGTTCTGCAACCCATTTGGAGGTCTAGTCGATGGGGTGCCGCTGGTTGTCACTAAGCAACGGGCTTGGCTCTCGCTGCCAGTCAGTTTACTGCTGTGGAGAAAAAAAACACCTCTATCGATTGCATATTTCTCCAGCAATCTTCTGCCTGTGAGTCCCATTGCCACTGCCAGTGTGTGTGTGCCTATTTTGCACACCTTTTTCGTTCTTTCTCTAGACTAAGTCTGTGTGTTGGGGCTTTCTCTGCTGGTGGTGAACGATCAGATTAACAGCTGGGTCACTATCATTGAGGCAGTGGGCCACCCTTATCCCAGTGCTAGACCCTGACACATGTCAGTGAATCACTCTTCAATGACAAAACATAATAATAATATTAATATTAATAATAATAATAATAATGTGCGTCTATTGAGATTAGTCTTGAATCTTGAACAAAGCTTTTTATAGTTTGCATCAAATGTAAGCGACTGCTACTGTCTGCTGTCTAAATGAGTTAATTAATCAGAAACATCTTGATATAATGCTGTTTGTTTACTGTTGTTGTTTGCATCAATTCAAAAGAAACAGCTCATTTTCAATGAGTATCACAATGTGAGTATGTAGAAGTAGGGACTACAGTATCCCTTAATGCAGCAGAGACCCCAGACCAGGTGACCTCATTTCCCAGAATCCAATGCGGTATGGCAGAGCTTTTTCTGTCCGATCTCCTGACTTCCTGTGCCTCTGAGGAGTCATCTTTGAAGTGACGGCTCATTTGAATTAGACTCACAAGCCCTAACAACTTGAGTCGGTGTGAAAATATGATTTTCAGTTTGGTACGTTAATACACATAGAGGTGGAGAGTTGACTTCTGTGTCAAGTGTCATTCCCTCCACTAGTAAAAAAGCAGGATTTGACACTTACTGGGTGGGATAACAGCACAAATTATAGTGCTCTGGTTTCTGAAACAAAGCCAAACCGAGCCAGCAGTTCAAAATGGAAAAACAGTGTGTGAGTTTGTTTCTATTGTTATGACCTTGATGTAAGGCATTTTATGTCAGAGTAATGTCTTCATACTGGACAACTTTGTGAACCGTTTTAACAAGCCATATTTTTGCATGTCTTATAAATAGATTTATTGTCCTAACTAATCCCTGGCACGCCTGCTGAAGTCAGTATTCACAAAGATTTATGCTGTTGCGCTTTATATTTTGACATCTTCTCCCTAGTGTTGACTAGTGAGATCTACGCTGCAAACATGCTGATCACATTAGGCCTCAGCACTTCACTCTGTCTATATTCCTCTGTAGATTCCCTCCCAGCTGTTGTTTATATCACAGAATGCTTTGTGTTGCAGCTAAAAATGGTTTTGCCTAATCTCATCTGGTGAAGGCACACACACATGCATCCCATCATGAACTCTGGAGTTCATCGGACAGACAAAGCCAGCCAGAAAGAGCTCCTTGAACATACTGATCCTCAACGCATGTCACCCCCTAACGCTCACTTGAAGTTTAAAAAAAATTGGGATATGAAAATAGCTTGGCCAACTAAACTCTGACGGAGTAAACATTTAACTCTCATGGCTAATCAGGCTGTTTCTGCTGTCAGAGTTTTCTTGGACATTCCCATATGGTGTCTTCATCTCCAGAGAGCATGACACATGGCCAATACTAGCTGACATTAAAGGACGATTAAAACTTCTCCTACTCTGTTTACTGGTGGATTACAGCCATCCGTACAGTGCCAACTTCTACCAATCAAAGACGTTGCCTACTTTATTTGCTCCAAACCAAGTTGATGTTTTAGTTTTTTTTCTAAAGTTTGCTTAAAATTTGTTTAACAATTAAGTGGAAACAGTCTAGAGAGAGAAAGAGAGCACAAGAGAGAGAAAGAGGGACGGATTTGTTGACAGTGTAAACCTCCACAAAGCATCAGTGACATCCATGACTTGTTTGATTTACTCTGTAGGAAACCCTGGGGCCTGGATGCCCATCGTCAAGACTCGGGTGTGGCATTTGCTCTGGTCCTTGGTCCACAATGGCAGCCGTTGTGTGTGTGTGTGTGTGTGTGTGTGTGTGTGTGTGTGTGTGTGTGTTTGTGTGTGTGTGTGTGTGTGGAGAGGGATAGAAAGCCTTGTTCAATCAACCACAGCAGGCTTTTGAAAGGAGTCTTTGACTCAGTTGGACCATGAGGACATGGAACATCAGTTTGGTGGCGGATGTGTGTGTTTGTGTGTGAGAATATGGCTGCTGTGAGACACAGTAGACTGGAATGTGTCATAATATAATGTGGAAAAAAATGCCAGAATGCTTCTTATTTTGAGTCACTGCTCGAGCCTCTTTCACAATGTGCATTTGATCGAGCTTCATATAGTCTAACAGATTAATTTGTGTGTCTGTTGCAGGCTGCTGGTTGGTGCCCCGAGAGCAAAAGCCTTGAATGGTCAAAAATCTAAAGTGACAGGAGGACTGTACAACTGTGACATGACCTCCACGTCAGCTGGTTGCGCCAGAGTTATCTTTGATAATAACGGTGAGATATCTGCTGACACCTGTGCTTTGCTCTCATATGTTTAAGGCTATTTTATATATTTCTCCCCCTCCAATACTTTAGTCATAATGTCCCTTTTAAATCCATTTCCATCCCTGACTCTGTGCAGAGGATAGAACCCGAGAATACAAAGAGAACCAGTGGATGGGAGTGAAAGTCAGCAGTCAGGGGCCAGGAGGCAAGGTTTTGGTAAGATTGTGTGTATGGATCTGACAATTTGTTAATTCTAAACAATTAGATGATTAACTGATTAGCCCGGTGACGGTAAATTAATCAGCAACTATTTTAATAATCGATTCATTGTCTCTGATGACATTGACATGACATTAGACATGACATTAGTTTCAGCCCTATGGATACATTTCAACCGACAAAGACCTGTGTTTTCCAAGGGTATCAAACATGCCATGCTAGATACCAGGAAAATGGAAAACAACATTTTAAACCGTTCACTTATTTGAAGTCAAGTCATATGCAGAAACACTCTGAATCAAGCAGATGAGGGTTTTTAGAGCTGTATTTAAGATTGTTTTCATTGCGGATTAAACTGAAGATTATTTTTTAGATTAACCACTTCAGTGTTTAGTCCTTAAATATTCAAAGAAAAGGGCATTACAATTTCCTATAGCCTTATGTGACAACTTCAAATTGCTTGTTTTGTTCAACCGACATTTCAAAACGCAATTATTTTAATGTAAAATTATATAAAACATAAAATTAGCAAGTTTTGCATTATTGCGTGATAAATGGCTTTAAAAATTAAGTTCCACTAAAAGGTTCAGCCCTGCAGAATATATACCATTTTAAATGCAGTATATGACTAATTGTATAAAGCACCTTTGAGGCTACTTAAGGTGTATTTTAACAAGGATTAAGTGAAACTGGTTAATCAGTATTGCATCTAAACTCTAAACAGCCATTTCAACATCAACGTCATTTTGCTTTTAATCAACATTACGTCAACTCAACTGTGTTTCTGTTTCCCCCGGTAGACCTGTGCCCACCGCTACCAGAGGCGGGCCAATGTGAACACACCCATCGAGTCACGTTACATTGACGGTCGCTGCTATGTGCTGAGTCAGTCCTTGACCATTGATCCTTATTTGCGTGAAGAGGGAGAAAGGTGGCATTTCTGTGCGGGCCGTGCCGGAGGACACGAGCTGTTCGGCTCTTGCCAGCAGGGCCTCTCTGCCACATTCGACAAGGAATACCATTACCTCATCTTTGGGGCTCCTGGAGCATACAACTGGAAAGGTAATCTAATGTGTGTGTGCATTAGCTAAGAGCGAGCAATAGGAGTAAGCTATGAAAAAGATTGTAAAAAAACTTAACTACACGTGTGCTTCATTTCCAATCTATTCTATATGATTTGATTTATGATGTTCACTTCTCATTACAAAGGCAACAGCCAGTGATGCTTTTTCAGTGATGTGTTTAACATTACTGCTAATTAGATTATTGTGTAACATGTTTTTTCATCCTTTTGTTACAAGCCAGATCCCTCCCATGTTAACCAGCCCTCTCCTTCCCTGCAGGCGTGGTACGCTTGGAACAAAAGAACCAAACCATTCTGGATGATGGCATCTTTGACGATGGCCCTTTTGAGGTGGGAGATGAGAACGAACAGAAGCCAGAGCTGGTTCCTGCTCCTGACAGCAGCTACCTAGGTAAAACACTGCTCGATCTCGTCATTCTTTCATTTACAATCTTTCACTGTCACTTCAGTCGCCCCATTGCCACGAAGACACTTCAAGTAACTGAGTAACCTCTGACTTTATAAGCAACCTTTGTTTCTGTTGCCCAGGCTTCTCTCTGGACTCAGGGATGCATCTGACCAAGAAGGGCCAGCTGACTGTGGTGGCAGGAGCTCCTAGAGCATACCTCAGTGGAGCAGTGGTTCTGCTGAAGAAAGGTGAAGATACAACCAACATATTGCTAGAAGAGTACACCCTGAAAGGGGAAGGGCTGGCCTCGTCTTTCGGCTACGATCTGACTGTGCTGGATCTCAATGGGGACGGGTAAGTGATGCAGGGTGACACACAACCTGTAACTTCTGCTTTAAAGAAGCCAGCGCTATTAATGTATGCTCATAAACGAATCCTCAAAGCAATTTCAGTCAAAAGCAACTGGACTTGGTTATTTGTTTAGGAAGACGTTTCACCTCTCATCCAAGAGGCTTCATCAGTTCATGTACGCATCTGACCAGGCTGGTACTGGTCCAATTAACTGGTGTGGAGATAGTTAGTTAGTTAGTTGCTTTTGACTGAAATTGCTTTGAGGATAACGATGACCTGGATAAATGAGAATATTCACAAGCCTCATAAGCGAAGCAATGCCCTTGTCTGTTAGTTGGCAGGACATAGTTGTGGGAGCACCTCAGTACTTTGAGAAGGACGGTGAAATAGGAGGAGCTGTTTACGTTTACGTCAACAAAGCTGGAAAGTGGGACAAAGTGACGCCTACCAGAATAAACGGAGAGCAGATCTCCATGTTTGGCCTGGCTGTGGAAAACCTGGGAGACATCAATCTAGATGGTTACGATGGTGAGGCTACATTGTGTTTGTTTACTAGTGTCCCCTCGATTTAATATATGTGTCTATATAACCCCAATTTTACCATTACTGCTGTCAGATTTTGCAGTGGGAGCTCCTTATGAGGATGATGGTGCAGGGAAAGTGCGCATCTACCACGGAGCAGCCACAGGTCTCAGCTCTGTAAAAGATGCACAGGTATGTAATACAGTGTTGCAATAATGAATTTAACTTTATTGGGCATTTTCCTCAATGTGCATTTGTTTAAAATGCATACACATTGTGTCCAAATGTGTAATGTTTGGATCCAAAAAATAATAATAATCAATAATCAATAATAAAAAAGGTGTTAAAATCACTTTATCCCTAAAAGCTTCTTAAAAGACAAACTAGGGGGGAAATGTGGGGGTATTGTCCAAAAGAAAAGATACCTTACAATACCACTTTGATAGTTGGTTTAATGCTCAGTGTAAATATTGATGAATACATACTGTACAGTAATTCACTGTAATCAAAACATGTGTTTTGTCTTACTTTTGTCTTTGTTTATTTTTGTCCTTAGGTTCTGTCCAGCCAGCCAGGAGTGAAGCTGTTTGGCTACTCTTTGGCAGGAAACCTGGACCTGGATAAGAACTCTTACAGTGACCTGGCTGTTGGATCCCTCTCTGACTCCATCTTTGTCTACAGGTGAGTGAACTTGCACTTTTTTCTCACTTTACATCACTGATCATGGTTATAGAGGTGCTCACTTGAGTTCTGTCTTCCCCAGAGCCCGACCAGTTATCAGTATCAAAAAGGAAATTAGGTTCTCACCGAAGAAAATCGACTTCACCAAGAAGAACTGTGGCAGCAACTTCTGGTACGTGTATCTTTTTTCTGGACATTCATCAAACTGATGAGGAAAAGCTGTTAAACACTACACCAGTACTGTTTCTGACTATAAATAAACTGAATTGTGTCCCAAGCTTGGAGGTTGAGGCATGCTTCACCTACACTGCTAACCCCAAGAACTACGCTCCCAAACTGAGTAAGCTGAGTCATCTTTTTTTAATTACAGCAACATGTCATATATACAGCAAGAAATCATACTTAGTCATTCATCTCTGTCACCTTTCCATCTAGCGGTGGCGTACTCCCTCCAGGCGGACGCTGACCACAGGAAGAATGGTCTAATCCCCAGGGCGACCTTCACGGAGTCTTCTGAGAATCTCTATGAGTCCAAAGGGACAATCGACATGAGCGCAAAAGGCCAGAAACAGTGCATTAGGCGTCAGCTTATGATACAGGTAGTGAATGTTCGAGCATGATTTCGTTCTCCTCTTTTGATCAAAGTGCGTTGTTGGTGGTGAGTAATATTGTGTCTTTCTACAGGAAAATATTCGAGACAAGCTGCGCGGAATCCCAGTCGATGTGTCTGTAGAAATCCAGAACGGCAACCGCAAACGCAGACAGAGCTCAACTCCTCCACTTTCACCAGTCCTGGACAACATTGAGCCAACTCGATCAGCGGTGTGTCTGCATGAAAAATAGATTTTACAGACACGCAGCAGATGTGATGTTCCTGCTGTATCTCTGAAACCTTTTTGTTTCTGAATGTGGTTGTAGGTGAATTTCCTGAAGGAAGGTTGTGGCAGCGACAGTGTTTGTCGGAGCAACTTGCAGGTGAAATATCGCTACGGCCACGGGGCAGCTGACGAAGACAAGTTTACTCCATTAGAACTGTAAGAGGATACACACACGCACACACACACACACACACACAGACACACACACACACACACACACACACACACACACACACACACACACACACACACACACACACACACACACACACAGACACACTTTTTCACATCAGCATCATTTATTACTTCCGTGGCATACGGGCTCATTACTTGTGTGTGTCTTAAGGGAGAGCGGCGTACCGGTGATCTCGCTCAGCGTCCAGAAGGACGTCGCCTTGGAGGTCAAAGTGTCCAATCTAAATGGAGATGATGCACACGAAGCCTCTCTTGTCGCCTCCTTCCCACGCTCGCTTACCTACTCTTCTTTCCGCGTTCCACCTACTGTGAGTTTCTCTCTCTTTCTCACATGTACACACACATTACAGTTTGTGGTTCTGATCGGGTGTTTTTATTGATTTCAGGAGGGGCTGGTGAACTGTATAGCCAATAAAGACGGTTCTCAGCTTGATTGTGAGCTTGGGAACCCCTTCAGACGTGACTCAGAGGTGACAGAAAATCACTTTTATATATATACTTGCTCTGCAAAATGGCACTGTAAATACTTAAGTAATGCCTGTCTGTGCATATAGACAACCTTCTACATTTACCTGGGTACATCAGGCCTCTCTCTCAACACTACTGAGCTGGAGATTGACCTTCAGCTAAACACGTAAGTAAATCTAAGCTAGCAATAGCATCAAGCAATACATCATAGGAATAAATTATGCTACGGATACAACAAGTATGCTCCTGGACCCTAATGCACTTATTGTATTTGTGCATGAACATGTGTGTTACCTCTGATCCGTCAGGACAAGCGAGCAGGGACAAATAGCCCCTATTAAAGCAAAGGCAAAGGTGTCCATTATGTTGCAGCTGTCTGTTACAGGGTAAGACACACACATACAGCTCATATTCAAAAACACACAAGTACGCAAAGGTTCAAGCTACTAACTGGGCCCCGACCCACCTTTCCAGACAAGCCCAGCCGTCTCAGGTCTACTTTAGTGGAGCTGTCAAAGGGGAGTCGGCCATGAAGACTGAAAGTGACATTGGCAGTGCCATCACACACCAGTTCAGAGTGAGTACAGGACCGCTGCTAGATCAGAAGTCACTTCCTTTCCAGAGTGGCTAGTTTTCCTCACATATCCCTCTATTTAATTGATGTGTATAACTCCAGCCTTCTGCATGCACATGTGCTTTAGTTAAATAAATCATACTCTATCACCTGGAGGTCGGACACTGATACTGTCTTGACTTACAGATAATCAATTTGGGAAAGCGCTTGAAAGGCTTGGGCACCGCAACCCTCGAAATCGACTGGCCAAAAGAGACAAAGGATGGGAAGTGGCTGCTCTACTTGATGAAGATCAGCTCCACCGGGGTGGACCAGATAGACTGCTCTCCTAAAGGGGAGATCAACCCTCTTAAAAAGGTTCAGGTGTGGTGGTCACTCAGCCTGCATGTACACTTTTTTACTTGTTGTTTTTTAAATAGCTGTAGATGTGGTTAGAGATTTGATATTTATTTAAGCAAAAAAAGATATGAATGTAATAGTTGAATGTACCTTTTCTTCCCTGCTTTAAGGAACCAAGTAACACCAGGACAAGAAGAGCAGTAGAAAACACCTGGGGAAATGATGAGGGCACTATTTCACGTTTACTTGACAAGAAGAAAGCTAAAACTCTGGTAACCATGCTACCAAGTTCTATTCTCATTTATTTAAATGACTAGATCTGATGTATATTTGCAACCAGTAGAAGAGGAATCCAGCAGTAACTTTGTGATCCCTTCTTTGTTGACAGTCCTGTGACGATGGGGCAAAATGTGTGAAGTTAAAGTGCCCCCTGCGGGGCCTGGACAGTAATGCATTCATCACTATCAACTCTCGTCTTTGGGACAGCACTTTCATAGAGGTAACAAAACAGACTGCTGTTTGTTTTATGTCAGCAACTCTGTGGTATTCATAATGCCTGACTGATCTGACAGGCTGTAATATAATATATATTGTGTTTTTAACATTTAAGTCTATTTATTTCCATATTTTTTTGTACTTTCATGTTTGCAATGGTAAGGGTAATACAAACTGGAGTTTAGGACTTATTAAACGAAACACTAAAACTAAATACAAAAACAAGAAATGTATTAATACGAAGGCAAATGTTTGCTTATCAATTATTAACTTATATACCTAAATAATTTCAATGTAATCATTTCATATGAGAGCAGTATTGTCACCCACAGCCATCATATCCATAAATGATCTTTAACAGTTCAGTTTAAATACATATTGCAGTCGTTACTAAAAACATTTTATAAATGAGGATACTTATTATCAAACCTCTATGTAGATTTTTGTTTGTTTGTTTAGATTCTTTTCTGGCAGTTTTCCAAGCCTTTATTAGATAGGACAGACAGGAAATGGGGTGAGAGAGAAAGGGGGAGGCATGCAGCAAATGGCCGCAGGTCGGAGTCAAACCAGCAGCTGCTTCCTCAGGGACCTTTAGCTTCTTTACATTGGGTGACTGCTCTAACCACTTATTTTAAGTTTTAATTTTAATTAAAGGGAAAACGGTTATTGCAGCAAATGAATGTGTATTTCCGTGTTTCTTTGCTTAACCCAAACATCATATAAACTTGACCTTCTCCTTTTCTCTCCAAACAGGATTATGCCAAACTCCATCACGTGGAGGTGATAGTGAAGGCCTCCCTGCATGTCGATAGCACAGTAAAAAACACAGTGCTGCAAAATGCTGAGTCACAGGTAATTAAACACAAAAGAAAAAGTATTAACGATATGTGACAGTGGTGATACATTGCATGACATGACAGTTTTATACAGGCATTAAATGATCATGTCCGAGTAACATTTATAACCTGAGCTTGTGTATGATGTAAACAGAGAGAATGAAAAGACAGTGAAAAGTTTTGTTTTGTTTTCTTCAGGTGAGACTGACAGTGTTCCCAGAGAGGCTTGAAGCCAACTCTGGAGGAGTGCCATGGTGGATCATTGTGTTGTCCATCCTGTTTCTGCTCCTGTTGTTGGCTCTCTTGGCTTTCATTCTGTGGAAGGTAGGATTAAAGGACATACCCTGACCCTGCTAACACAAGCACAGATATATTTTCATTCATTTTGAAGAGCTAGCAGAATTGACAGAACTGTAGGTATCCATAACAGCAATTACACACATTTCTAACAATTTTCCTCTCCTCAGTGTGGCGTATTTGAGAAAAAGAATAAAGAAGCCCCATCAGAAAAAGAGAGACTGACATCAAATGCATAAAAAGAGAGAGAGGGTAAAATTATCCGGCCTGCCATGAATGAGTGAAACTTTCTCTTTCGCTCCTTTTGGCTATTAAAGCACTGCTTCCTGTTATGAGGCAGGCAGTGGGCACTTCTTACACTGTGACATGAATGCTGTTATAAAAGCTGACTATTTTTGCAACAAGTTAATGCATAATACATTTTCACACATGATTATGTGTGAATCATGACTGTTTACCTGCATGGCCAGTGGAGGTGATGGCTGATAAGCAATGACTGAGGAAACATCGTGGGGGCTGAGCTGCATCTCTTTGATCTCCTCTATTTCCACTTTGTTTTGTGGCTATCGCATATGCAGTCACTTGGTGTGAAGGTTTCCTTTTCTCTACATTTAAACTGGGTTTTCTTTCTTTAAGAGTGTAGATGGCTTGTCTGAAGGATCCACTGCACCTTGGCACTCGCATTTCAGTTTGATGAGATTAAACATCTCAACACTCTTTGCTTTCTTTGAATGCTTTTGAAATGATGTTTTCCTCAGACAAAGTATTGATTTTTATTTTTCCCCCTTTCTTCTCTGCAGTGTGGCTTTTTAAAGTGTGCTAAATATGAAGACAGGGTTCCAAGTTACAGTGCTGTTCGGATCAAACAGGAGGAGAGAGCAACAAACCCTGGAAATAAAAACTGGGAAAACCTGGAAAAGAAGCCCTGGTAACAACCTGGCATGACAAAGAACATTACTCTTAACAGCCAATGAGATCTGACTTCCTGTCACTTACTGATGAACTCCCAGTTACGCAGATTTTTCTTGTCACACTTTGCACAACGTGGACTGTAAATATTGACAAAAAAGAAAGTCACTGGTTTAAAAAAGGAAAGAAAAAGAAAAAAAACATTTGTCGGATTAATTTCTTGATCAAACGTTCTGCTTCAGGGGTTGAACTGATCTCAGATCAAGTCTGTTTGAATCACTGGGAGGAGAGCTGCAGTGAGAGAGATGTCCCTGCACAACCACTGTCTGTCAGAGCTTTTGCACATTGACTACATTCAAAGTGTTGACTGGGGAGGGAGGGTGGGAGTGTTTCTTTGTAAATTTTTTGAATAGTTTGCAGGATTGTTTGTGTTTATTCTTTCTGAGATGTATTTTGTTATGTGCCCTTCACGCCAAAGAGCGATGCAATGCATACACTTTTAAAAAAACTAAAAGGCATTTATAATCCCCCATTTAAAAAGCAAATACTTTTTACTGTGCATCTGCCTCAAATGATTATCAGACAGCATTTTTTACAGAGGAACGGCAACTTTTCCACAGTTGTCCAGTTTAAATGTACTTCCAAGCCTCTTCAGAGTTCACCTTTCATTCACTGGTTGTAAAATAAGGAGAAAGTGTCAGGGGGAAAAAAACAGTTTCTTGAAATACATTTTTTATGTTGTCATATCAATGTGTTCTGTGTGAGATTATTCAAGGCCAAATGAATGGGTTTAACGCAAAAGGAAGAAGTTTAAAGCGTTATTTATTAATACATAAAAAAGCATTTACAGCTTAGTGCTTAATTCAGCACATTAAATATTAAAATCATGGTTAAGGATAATTTAAAATTCACGATAAAAAAAACATAAAAACAAAACAGTGCAACAGTAGTTTGTCACACACTTTACACCAACCCATACTGAGAGATACATATTTGCTGTGAGTGTGAGCTTTGGGGTTTAAGTCAACCTCTGCTCTGGTCCAATGATCTCTCCAGTGTACTGTGTCCTAAATGATACCTATTAAGATGTGAACAATAGATGATGTGTGCAGCAGATCTAGCAGTTTCTCTTGACGAAATTGAAATTGGTTCAAGTGTATTTTTGTGTGTGCATTAGGCTGCATACACATCCTCATGCTGGTGGCGTTTCTCCGACATCACCTCTCTTTGCTTTTACAAGAGTGACTCAGTTCTGACAGTTTTGCTACTGTGTCTGGCATCTTTTACAGACTTTTCCTCAATCATCATCCTAGCTTTCTCTTTGTCTTCAACCCTCCTATCCAACATGGGGTTCTTCTCTTTTTCCTTCTCCTCTTTCAGCTTCTTCTCTACTTTCCTCTGTCCCTTTTCTTCTATTTTCTTCATCTCCTTCAGCTTCCTCTTGAGGGCAGACCGGTCACTTTGACTGCACACCCCCAGCGCCTGACAACAGAGAAACAGACATGGAGACATGGATTCTGTACACGTTCAGGTTAATAACCCACCAACAAAACCAGGTTTTATCATTAAATGTCACTAGATTTAAAAAGCCACTATTGGTCACAAAATCGTCTTGAAGGGACAGTTCAAATTTTAAAAATTAAAAAATAGATATTTTTGCCTTTTACCTGTAGTGCTATTCATTAATCTAGATTGTTCTGGTGCAAATTTCAGAGTGTTGGAGATATCTGCTATGGAGATCAGAGATCTGCCTTCCCATTCATTAAATGGAACAAGGCGGCCCTCAAACATAAGTTAGGTATATGGCCTGGGAGTTTGTAAGTGGGATAGCAGGAAGTTAATTTGTCAGCCTATGTGGAAAAATGGTCTCCCTAAAACTGGGAGATGGACTATTTATTTAATGCAAGTTTATCACAGTGTGATCACATTTACTATTATATATTAGGACTACTTAGTCATTAATTATCTGACTTAGAAATAAAAATATCAATATGAAAACAGGTTTTGCACATTTACTTAAACAGCGAATTAGTTAAGGAAGATATTTGATCTCAAAAAACATGACACATTAGAATACAGTTTCCCAGAGTGGTTCATTTAATGTGCTCAGTGCATCTCTGCCTACCACATTTGATAAGTCATTATGTTCCCTTCATCATCATCTTAACTGCTCACCTTGAGTTTATCACTATCCATGTTGAGAAGCTGTGTCCCATTCACACCTCTGGCGGCGAACTCAGACGTGTACTCGTCCATGTTCATGCCGATTAACCACAGACACACCTGCTGGTTGTCCCACTCCAAGATGGGTCGACTCTGCCATTGGTGATTGTTGTTGGTGGGAACTGGGTCATCGTCCAACGTCTGACAGGACACCAGAGACGATACACAGACGGAGTGAGAAAAGACAAGAAAGGAGACTGTAATTAAAAAAAGGAGAGGCGAGACTTTGGGAGAAGAAAAAAAAAAAGATTGGACCTAGAGTGCTCCATGGGAAAAAGAAGAAAGAAAAATAGAAAGGACAGACTCACCTCAGTGGAGGAAAAGGTAAAAGTGTGAGAGTGTCCGGAGAGGGAGACATGACCCACCATGCTGGAGCTGTCCACTGGAAAGCCAATACTCTGGAACCCAGAGAAAAACGCTTCACCTCTGCTGCATGCTTACATATGCATTTATTTAAAGAGATTTCTGTTTGTATGAGACAGCTAGAGTCAGAAAGTTCAGAGGAGGAGAATGGCATGCAGGGAAAGCTGTGAGCCTAACTCATATCCTTGTCACTCAATTTTTCTTCTTACCTGATCTCTTCTACGTGTGGTGGTCAGGTACGGTAAGCTGCTGCTGGACACAGACCGAAGTCTCTCCCTGCCTCTCTCACCGGCCACTTCTTTTTCTCTCCCTCGCTCTCCAAACCAGGGGAAAGGCAGGCAAGAAGGCATGGAGGTTAGTGAACCTGACGGAGAAACGCCAGCGGGCTCATCCACCAGGTCACCATACGACCCCCTGATAGGAAACAGTAGTTACATTTCAGAAATACATACCTTTAATAACCGTTTTCTGAAAATATTGTTTCTAATACGCCAAACTGTTCCTTCCCATCTATTTTCTGAATGTTTTTGCAGCGGAGCTTGTTCATAAATCATTCATAGCTGGAGTTCGACAACATTTATTCCTAATTTATGGCGGTATTTTCCGCTGTATGGAAGGATAAAGAAATGTCCCAAATTCCCTCTGTAAAAGATTGAAGACCTATTTTGCTTAATTTTGTTTGTGTGTACATGTGGCATATCACACCTGTTGTTTATGGACCTTTTGCTGCATTTCTCACTTCTCTTTTTGCTGAGAGACTTGCGGAGGCCACTGAGAAAGAAACAGACTAATCATTAAAAGTATCAGGGACGATTATAACTCAAGCACACAGTGGCAAGGAACCAGAAATTTGCTATGGCTGAAAAGGTAAAAAATAAAGTATGGCTTTTTAACGAGGAACTATGAAACGAATATATCATGACACCAAATCTAAGATAAAAGAAAGAAACGGACATAGAGCCTGCACCTGAAGTCGGGAAATTTCCTTTTGGACTTTCTGGAAGCGGAGGATTTGCACGATGATGGAGTGTCGTTAATGTAGATGGGAGGAGTGAAGACGGAGCTGGTGGGAGGTTGAGAATTGAGTGCTGAGAGAGACGAGCAACTGGACAGGTCACTTCTGCTGCTCCTTTGCATCACTGTGGAAGCACACAGCGACTGGCTCTCCTGTGGTTTCTGAACATCATCTTCCTGAAAGCAAAAGAGAACATGAGTTTCAGTCAGAAACAGCAAATGGGAGGTTGCTTTTCGTTATGCTGACTGACGCGAGGATGTGAGAGAGAGACGCGTGGACGAAGGATGACTAATGAGAAATCCTTGGTTTCGTA
This sequence comes from Echiichthys vipera, assembly GCF_963691815.1. Taxonomy (NCBI): domain Eukaryota; kingdom Metazoa; phylum Chordata; class Actinopteri; order Perciformes; family Trachinidae; genus Echiichthys; species Echiichthys vipera. The sequence continues at coordinate 18,316,722 of NC_139840.1, read as the reverse complement.
GGGTCAGTTACTGCACAGCTTTACCTGTCATGTGGAGGTGTGGCATGTTTACATCACGCCCCTTGATAAAAGGCTTCAGTGTAGGATACAACTGTGTGTTTCCTCACTAAGCTCCTCCGGAAGCCTCCTCTCTCATTAAGGTGCATTTAAGGAGTTGGAAGATCCTCCATGATGGCGAGGGGTAAGGATTTCCGAGGAAGCATAAGTTAGAATAATGATATGCACCTTTACAGCGTTGTCTCCTACCTGTTTTCTAAAGCTCTCTCGGAGTTTGTCTCGAGAGGGCGGGTGGCGTTTGGATTTCTGGGCCAGCTGAGCTCTGGCTATGTGAGCACTGGAGTCTAGACGTCCTGTATCAGGAACGGGAATATACCAGTCTGGACCTGGGACACAAACACAATTCCTTTTTGTAGGTAAAAAAAAAGCTCAATTTCATTAAAGGTTTCATTTTCTCCCTTAAATTTCATTATTTAAACCCGACACAAAAAGCTATGAATTCTTTCTGTTCTGAATCCATGAAAATAATCGAAAAATATAAATATTAATGGTTTTTTACTTGCCAACAGCTACACAAAGATAAAAGAGACATACAGACAACAGCCCACTCTGCAGTTACAGTAATTAAGCCGCTTACCTGTGACGGAAGGGTCCACAGAGTGGTTCTTTCTTTCAGCCGTCGACTCTTTTCTCTCTAGCTGTGCTATCTGTGATAAGCAGTGTGAAACAGTGACAACAGAGAAATGGCAGACTCAGTAAAGTAAATCCATACAGGACTAGGAAGACTCCTCTCACCTGGATTTGCAGTCTTTCAACCGTCTCTCTGTGCAGCTTATCTCTCTCCACCATTTCTGCTCTCAGATCTGCTTCTCTGTTCTCCCTCTCCTCCTCTCTGGAGGAACGTTATTTCAAAAAGCACAATTCTACTTGGTTATAAAATACACTCTCACACAGAACTTTATGAATATTATTCCACATTGTGAGGGAAATGACTGGATTGGATGGATTAGACGCATACCTGCTCTGGTATTCTCTGACCAGTCTTTTGGCCTTGCTGTATTTGATCTCTAAGCTTTCTGATTGGCTCTGGGCATCAGCCAGTCGTTGGCTCACAACCCTGCACAGTGTCTGGGCCTCTTGCCAATACCTGATAAAACAGAGTGAGGGGGCATTGACACATTCTTAACCATAATTATCTTCATAGTTTTTTTTTTAACGTGCTTATCCTTTTGCAGGCTTTAGGCTCCCACACAGTATTTAAGATATATCTGTATTTACTTATAGTCATCCATTATGTCTTCCCAGGAAAAATACACATATAATGAAAAATGGTCACAAAGCCAAAGTCCATAGCATCATACTTCTCTAGTTTGTCAGCTTTCTCCTCTCCATCTTCCACTTTTTGCTCCAGCTCCATCTTCTGGCTTCCCCAGTGCTCCTGCTGCTCATCCCATGCCTTTAACTTATAAAGAATACGTTATGCATGTTTTTATGTATATCTGCGATAAACGTCACACGCACAGGGGGAGAGAACGGACTTCTGTACGTCACATGTGCCAAAAACTATTCTTAGAGTTGGAGAAACGGTAATAACTTCAAAAAGGCTTTTGAGACAACAAAAAACGCTCACTGATCTAACACAGTTGGGGAGAAGAAAGCCAGATTTTCTACTGAAAGGCTTTTGCCAACCCAATTATGTCACAGCGGTGATTACTTCAAGGCAAAGACAGAAAAAAAAATCAGGGCTGACATGGAGTAGTGTTGGAATACGGCCCGTGTCCTAGTAACTCCACACCGAGCCATCTCATACACAGTTAAATGGGTCAGACCGTTCCAAATGTGGATGCGAAGGTAGAGTATTAAAGTGAGTACACTTATTGGTGTGTGGGTGTGTGTGTGTGTGAATGAGAGAGAGAGAGATCTCAGCTGAGTGACCTACCTTTTCTCTAGCGTGGTGAAGTTGGACTGCTCTGCTTCGTAGTTTTGACTGAAGCTAGAATGCCAGAAAGGGTGTAAAACCAATCTGATTATATTACAATTAATTGAAAGGAGATAACACTTTTACACACCTCTTAAGTGTCAAGATTCTTTCTGATGCATTGTCCTGTTTTCATTTAGTGCAGCCCTGATATCCAACAGTAGGTTTGGCGTATACTTTACTGTATATTTATGGATGTTAATTCATGTTGAATGTAAAGGACCTGCTGGTATTTGAGGCAGAGCTGGTAGTTGTCCAGTGTGGAAAGAACAGACACGTCCTCTTCATCTTCATCTTCCTCCTCTTCCTCGACCACTGATTTCTCTGACATGCTACCATCATTATCCTCATCCCAGCTTGCACTTCCCCTCTTCATATATAAAAACAAAACAGAAAACAGTACAATCAAACCACATGGAATTATTAACATGATCGAAACGCCACTGCTCTTTTAGAAAAAAAACCCAACACACCTTCTCGGATGTTTTATCCATCTCCAGGCTTTCGTTGATCAGTCGTGCCACCTCACTCTCCACGCCCTCCTTCTCTCGGCCAATCAAAAACCTGCAGCCAAACGGGGAAATCAGTTAAAGCTGTGTGCGATCACCCCATCCAGGTAAAGCACATGTGCTGCCAACTACGGTACATTTACAATGGCATAAGAAGTTATGACACAATACCCTGAGACTGCAGCTGCTATATGGAATCCAGACATCATTAACTTTATACCTGTGCTTTTCCTCCTGTGACAGAACGTCTTATGTGGAAAAAAATCCTATTGTGCTGTTGCACTATGTTGTCACCGAAAGCATTAACTGTCTTTATCATTCTCTATGTTCGTGCCTTTGCAGACACTCCCATATCCAAAATTTTGGAAGTGTTGCTGAAAATCCTCCCATCCACAAGTTTTGTTATCCGATTTCCCAAACCCCTTTTTCAGGCGACAAACAAAAAGCTCATGTGGATGTCTTCAAGAGGAAACGTTACTGTCATTTTGGGCATTCGGTTCTGCCCTCTCTGGTGTTGAAGCATTCTCTTAAAGTGTCACTAAAGGTTGGCAGATAATCTGAACACTGGCATATGTTTAGGAAATGGTTGGCAGTAATGTTAAATGTATATCATGTGTAGTTGATAGGCTAAAACATCCCAGATGTGGTTTTTAAATTTAAAAATATATATATTTATCTTGCCACCACCGTTTCACCTTTAAATAACTCAAATTATGTAACAAGTCTGGCTGTCGTTGATCAGATGGATAGTGTTTTCTTTCGTTTACTCAAATTAAATGCCAGGCCAAAAATGCAATGCAATACCTAGCCTCTAAATTTTAATGGGATCGAGCTTACGCACTGTATAAAAAAATAGTTGGAAAGACACTGAAACATGATCACTTACTTGACGAGGCCTGACGTATTCTTCAGGACTGTGGCTGCAAACAGCTGGGAGACACCGACCAAACTCACCCCATCCACCTCCACTATCTGGTCATTCACCTGAATCCTAATAAGCACAGAAACAAGACAAAACCTTGTGTTATTACAGCCACACTCCACCCAGTAAGAAACAGATTGATGTGTAAATGTACCTTCTATCCTTCTGTGTAGCTCCTCCTTCAGTGACTGTCTTGACGAAGATCCCCAATTTCTCCAGTCCCTGGTCAGCTCCTACGCCCATACCTATTATACTGATGCCCAGACCCTCATCCCCTAGTAGGAAAGGAAATCAGGAATTTACCCATAAATTGACATACAGTCCCTCTGAATTTTTTAACTAACCAAACTGATTTCCTGTGCATAGAAAGATATCTCACAACTATGCCACTACATATGAGCAAGCGCAGCCACACACACCCTTTTCTATCTCCACTTGAAAGACATCCATCCTGTCAACTCTCTTCTCCAGCTCAAACTCAGCCGAGGCGGCCACCGGGTCGATGTCCTCATTGCGTCTGTCGTACTCTGCATTAGAATAAGTGCTGTAAACCTGAAAAACAGCATTCAATATACGGTTTAAGTGACTATGACAGCCTCGGCTTATGTTGAAGGATTTTTGCAAGTGACGTTTGTATGAGGTACTTATCCATAATCAATGTGTTATCTTCAGCAGATGGCTGTCGGAACGGAAGAAAAACAATGTAATGTTGCAGATGGGGGTAGCAGCTAAACATATTTCAGCCACCTAAAAAAACTATTTAAGTGTATGCTATATTTAGAATATTTGCACCACTTTACCTTACTGTTAAAAGCCCTGTTTAAATGTACGTGAGGGGAACTGAAGATGCTCTATGCTCTTGCCATTGACAAAATCTGTCATTTTTCCTCACAGAAAAAAGGAAGTTGTTGGTCTACCGCCTTGATCAGTTAGTTTTGTTAGTTCCTAACCCTTAAACCCTAAAAAGGAACCAATCGAGGCAGAGCAGACCAACAACTCCTGTGTTCTGTGAGGATTCAATTCCCCCTGCATAAACTGGGCTGTCTGACAACAAGGTAAACTTAAATAAAAGAATATATATATATATATATATATAGTTTATTAGGTCGTCCTTTATTATGTAGCTTAAATACATTTAGCATACATCTCTTAGCTTACGTGCCCATCCTCCTGACTGCTTCTCCAAACCGGGGACATGCCGACAGCCATCACACCGACTATGGATTTATACCTCATACAGCCCCACTGTAAGACTATCCAAATCATCTCTTTAACACTAATGTGAAATTATGCCTACTGAAAATACTGTTTTGTGCATTGATAGCTTGCACATGTTCACAGCAGAGCAGACTGGATAGAGAACCATCTGCAGCTACTGACACAACAAGAAGCTGTTTATGTTGGCAAATCTGTTAAAGTGAGTCAGAGAGAGAGAACCAGGAAGTGCAGAGACTTAAAGAAAACTTTTTAAAAACAAGCATTCTTATTAGATCTTGATGTACACACACATACAAGTTCCATATGTGAGTTACTGACCACTACAACAATAGTTTGTGATGAGCCGAGACAGATCAATGCCTTACACACCCACAGGAACGTTTTCTGTGCTTTTATATATCGAGGCACCTTTTAGCTGAGTGCTGACAGAACGAAGCATGTGTAATCTTGCCTTTCCTTCTCCTCTAATAGATTAGAAACATGGCTTTGGGCTAACACTTCTTTATATGGATTTAAACACCAGTTGGTAGCGACAGTCACACAAATCTACCACGAAGAGCTTCTGTAGAGGCATGAATTTAGTTTTTTTGTCAATTAAGTGAATAATAAAAGTAGAAATGATGTATTTGTATTAGGTTTCTCTTACCTTGATTGGCGCTGAGGTGAACCTGACCTTTCTCTCTGCAACTTCTGCTGCATCCTCCTCCTCCTCCTCCTCCTCCTCCTCCTCATGATCGGTCATTTCAGGCACACCGGGAATTTCCTCATATTGCAACGAAAGAAGATTAGATTTTTCCCTTTCCTGTCTTGATTGCTCTGGATGCTCATGCACAAAAGCCTCGTTCTCAATCCCACAGACAACTGCAGATCCTGTCTGGTCCTCGTTGCCTCCTCCTATACCAGTTTTTCCATCACTGAACTGCTCCTGCTCCTCAGATGTTGAACCTTCTTCTTTCTCAGTTCTTTCCTTTTCTTGACTTTGTTTACATTCTTCTCCACCTTTCCTCTTTCCCACACTGCATGTCTCAACTTCCTTGTTATCATCCTCTTGCATCATGCCTCTCTCTGTCCTTCCAGCAGTTTCTCCCACTTCTGCAACACTATCTTTCTCCCCGTTGTCCCCCTTTTCTGTTGACTTCTTAGTCCGTGCAATGAACTGTCTGTTCTGCCCCTCCCTTTCACCCTCCCATTCTTCATTCGCCTGCTGATACTTGTCTCTTTTACATGACATGCTGGCTGATAACTCTTTCTGCTGTTCCTCTGAGGGAACAGCCGGCCTAGCTTCTCTTGCTCTCAGTTCCACTCTGTTCTCCAACGTATATAGTTCTGGTGTTTCCATGCTGGGGTCTTCAAAAACATCATCCACTAGCTCCGGCTCACTTTCTCCTGCAGCTGTGTTCGTGTACATCCCCACTTCATCCTTAATCCAGTTTTTGTCTTCTTTCTGGTCCTTTTCTTCTTCTTCATTTTCATCACTTTCCGACGACCCGTTCTTTATGTTAACTAGTTCTGCCCTCAGTGGCTCCTCTGGGGTCAAGTAGAGGTCAAGAGTTGCTGTCCTTTCTTCTTCTGTTTGTGATCCTGTGGTTTCACCATGTTTGACAAGATGGGGGGGAGATTTGTTGGATGATTCACCAGGACCATCCGACACAGGAGATTTAGGGTGCCTTGTCAGCGAGGCCTCTGCAGGAAGCTTAGGCAAGGAAATATTTATTATGGGTTGGTTTATTGATTTGTCTTTATCAAAGCCATCCTCTGTGTGCTTCCTTTTCCCACTTGTCTCTTCCTCTTTTTCCACGTGGCCCACTCCTTCCATCTCCTCTCCTTCTCCATCCGCCACCCCCTTGCTTCCGCTACCTTTCGAAACCTGCCCTCCACCACCTCCAACATCCATCACCTTAGTCTCAAACAACCTCCGGGTTACAGAGAACTTCTGAGCCAGAGCAGCTCTGTCAATAAATGCTATCTCTTCTGATCTGGATGATTTATCTTGCAGAGAAGATTCTGGAATAGATGGAGCAGTAATGTTGACCGCAGTGTTCAGAACAGATGATGAACTGCCGACTGAACGTCTGGAGGAAGTGAAAGGTGAAGTTTGGAACTGTAAGGCGGGATTATGGGGAGAAATTAGGGATATGGCGCCCAAACTCTGCACTGGACCAACATCTTGTTTTAGCTGCTGGTTGTCCATTTGCAGGAAGATGTTCTCTCTGATCTTGGTCCCCCTGGTGCTGTGGACTCTCCCTCTGCTGCCTGTGCTGGAGCTGCTGCTGGTGTGGGACATTATGGTGTCTGACAGGCTGGATGGCAGAGCAGAGCGCCGGGGAGCAGCAGCAGCTTTGGTCCCTGGTTGTAGATTGGTCGCAGTGTCGAATGAACATTTGATGGCGTGGAAGTCAGACTTATAGGTTATCCGGTGAGGCGAGGCACTTCGGCCTTTGCTGTCCGTCCGCATCATCTGGGAATGGAGGTTCTTTGAAGTGAGAATGAACTGTGGAGGCGCTTTTCACAGCTAATGAAATCACCTGGGCAAGTGTTGAACAGGTAGATAATGTTTGAAGATTTGCTGGTACAGAGGAATGAAGAGGTTGTAATTCATTTGTTTGTCATCACTCAGTCTTTAGATATTGAATCACCACAGCATCTCCTGGAAGAGAGGTTTGAGAAAAGTACAACACATTCACTAGGGTGAACTGGCAAAACACAGCAGGTCATTAATGCAAATCACTGCCGAAACAAACAAGTGTTTTTTACTTGTGACTTGCAACAGCTTTAAGAAATTCAAATTCGCAGGGTCAGTACTTCCACAGCGGGTTCGAGCACCGTCGAAAACAGGAAAAGTAAGCATCAGGTATCTTTGTAACAGAGCTGAGTCTACTTACAATTAACTTGTCTGGAGCAACAATGAAGTCTTGTCCTGTGGGTAACCGCTGCTTTCGCGGGCGGCCGGAAATTAATGGCCCATACAGGGACGCGGTAGCATGCGCATTTAATAACAGCCGCAGTGATACAGCTCTTTTCATCTATCTATCTTAATATTGTGTCATTGTGCGTCGAATAGAAACCAAAGATAGCGTTTGCTGTGTTTAATTTTGTCTACTCAATTTACCCCACTAAATGATAAACGATAGGAACAGGAGTTTACGACATCATTTGAACGCAGCAATCTCACCAACCTGGCTGGAGTGCGCGCGCAGTTTAAAGGTCGGTGACAAACGTTGGGGTCGCCTGAGCAACCGTTGCCACAAACCGCCAATTTAACTGAATAACTAGCAACAATTGTGTCATTTCCGTACACTCTTCTCGACAGCCCTTAAATTACCGTCGTAGTGTTTTGTCTGCGGTCCGCCGGTGCCGACGGCTCCCTCGCTGTGATAAATACAGACAGATGGCGACTCATGTCTCTAAATACTGTAAATGGATTATCCTCCTGTAATCCTGTGTAAACTACTCCAGTAACTGTGAAACACTGACGGTGAGCGAGTACAAGCACTGGGACAAGTTAGCCTACATTTGGAGGGTCAATTGTTTAATCTCTACCATATCATTTATTTACTTGCAGAAGCAAGTTTTTAACATTTGGTCACAGTTTTAGCCTGTTAAAATATAACCATTATGCTAAATAACCATTTGTATTAAGTTTAAAGGCTACTATAGGCTATTTTTCAGTGATACCTTCAGTTATCCCACTGTCTGTATTCCCATGTTTACTGTGTTTCTTCATAATGGCCAGTCATTTACATTTTTGGCATAATCAGTTGTATTGTACACTACTATCAAACATGCAGATTACTGCTACAAGCACTTACCTTTACCTGTCTTTCAGCATCTTTGCCAGCGTTGCCATCTGCTGTGCAGATCACTCTGAGAGGTTCCTCAGAGGTAAGCTTTGTGTGAATATTCACCTGATGCAGGTTAGTGCAGTCAGCCAGATCTCAGTGTCTACTTGTGTGAGTGTGAGTGTGAGTTTGAGTGTGAGGCAAACAGGAGCAGTGATGCAGCACCTGCTGATGTATGTGTGTGTGCCCACATACCTGTGTGTGTGTGTGTCTGTGTGTGATGCCAGTGGGTGAGTCGGTGCAGTACCTATGTCTGTCTGTGAAGCCGGCTTTTGGGGCAGATGGACTGGAGTGGACAGGACTGGACTGATCTGTGCAGAGCCAAAAGAATGGTTCTGTTCAGTATGACCTGGATCTGACTGGAGACCATTGTCCCAGGTGGCACTGGGACCTAGTTGATATAAATACTGGCCAATCACAAAAGCCTTCTTCTGAATGAGGCTAACCAAAGGAGGGAGGGAAAGTGAACTGAAGAAGAGATGGGAAATGAGGGAGTGATGTCAGGGTGGGTGGCAAAGTAGAAAATTATAGGCTGCAAGGAGGTGAGTGGGGGTAGAAATGTAACCTGGATTGTTAGGAGCAGTGTAAATGTGAAAGGAGATGGCAATCATATGAATTGAGTGCAGAGAGCAGTAAATTAAAGGTAAGAGAGCTGTTGGGGGTAATATCAAAGCCCCTCTGTTTAACTCTGTGGTGGTATTTATAATGAACAGTGTTGAAGATAAGAAATACAGAGATCTGTGTGTACCGATATAAGAGTCAATTCCCAATTCCTTCACATCAGCAGGTCACCTTGACTTCTACACACGTTTGTGTTATTCCCTCCTCAAGCTCTCATAATGATTTCTTTTTGAAGAATGGGCATGATGACAGCCCTGTTCACACACATACACACACACACACACACGCAGCAAGTATTCACAACAGTGCCATTCTGTTTTGGGTTTGTGGACAGTCTTAGTGTTGAGCTGGATGACGATGATTGAACAGGTGCGTGCAGGAATGAACCTGCGTTCACCTTTTGCAAAGCAACACCTTTTTTTAATGACTGCAAATCAAAACAACTTTTCTTTTCTTCTTGTCTTCTGTGTGGCTGCATTACTAATTATAACTTTCAATCAAAACTGCTGCTACATTAAAGCGGAAGTCGGTCACTTTTTGCTTTGCTCATATTCGCTGAAACTGTCACAACATCCTGACAGCACAGTGAGATAGACGATCTGTGAAAAAGAAGTGTAGCTCTACCTCCACCTTGTGCTCCCTGTCTACTCCTACATTGCACTGTGCACGCCGTGGAGTCCCATTCAAAGCTGAATGAAGCACCCTTCATTAAGGTGAAGGGTAGAGATACAGCGTCAAAGCTTCAGGACGAACTTCTCTCCTTCCAACGGAAACAGGAACTGTTGTAATATGAAATAATAATAATAATAACAATAATAATGTACAAAGATTAACTGTAAATAATATGCAATGCAAATAAAACTAACCATTAAGCTTATTTGGTGGCCTTTCTTTTGTTTTTTTGAAACAGTCTTGTTTTTTTTGACTTTGATGTTGTCAGCTGCTTGGTTTTTGCAACACTTTAAAATCAAACTAACCATTTTTTAAACTAAACAATCCTGTTGATCCTATATGCAAGGTAAGCTGCTCTAATTCCGTTACGTCTGCACGAGAATAGTTGATCAAATGTCTGTTTGAAGTAAGGCAACTTATTAATATGCTTTGAAACAACCACACAGAACTCGCATTTGTGACCTTTAGGTACAGTATGTGGTATTTTCTCCAGACACAAAAAAGGTACTTGAGATGTGGAATCTAGCAAATGCCATTAGGTGCACACAGAAAGGGCTCTGGAAACAGACAGAGAGCAGAAGTTGGAGGTACCTACACTAATTTTTTCACAGATCGCCTGCCTCATTGTGCTGTCAGGATATGTGACCGTCGCAGCGTATATGGAAAAAAATATATTAATCATAGAAAGTTACCGACTCCAGCTCTAATTACTGCAAATCAAAACAGACAAGTGCCTAATGTGTGGCTCTTGAACTTTCAGTCCTGCTACATTAACACTGTTGTTTCAAAGAGTCAAATTAGGTGGAAAGGATGCTTTCTTTAGACTAAGATACTGTTAGACATATGATATTAGCTTTGTGTGTGTGTGTGTGTGTGTGTGTGTGTGTGTGTGTGTGTGTGTGTGTGTGTGTGTGTGTGTGTGTGTGTGTGTGTGTGTGTGTGTGTGTGTGTGTGTGTGTGTGTGTGTGTGTGTGTGTGTGTGTGTGTGTGTGTGTGTGTGTGTGTGTGTGTGTGTGTGTGTGTGTGTGTGTGTGTGTGTGTGTGTGTGTGTGTGTGTGTGTGTGTGTGTGTGTGTGTGTGTGTGTGCCCCATATGGTTATTTGTTCAGTCAACCATATTTAGTTTCCCAGCTTCACAAGGGAATTGAACACAACCCTCTGAACATTTTAAATGCAGACACACACACACACACACACACACACACACAGTCAGTCAGCAGTTTAAATGAGTAAAGCACAATACAGCAGTTCTGCAGCTCTACGCAGTTACTTTACACTGTGCTATGAAATTGCACTTTTTATAGCTCAAGTGTTGGTGCATCTATGAATTCATAAAAATGATACTGCCACTTTGTGTCTAGATGTGTGTACTGCACATGTATTTTTTTAATACCAGTAGTAATGATGTTATGGATTTAATTCTCACCAGGGTCAAACATGATAAAAACTGATCTTCATCAGTGATGTGCTTTTGAAAGAAGCTTTCTTATTGAGGCAGAAGCCTCAGATACACATACATTGTGGGTTTTTTTTGGTAGTCACTGCAGTAGACAACTAGCCTGGGAACCAAACAAGCTCATGTTTCATTTGTATGGTAGAGCCAGGCGAGTAGACAACAAATTTAATAGAAAATATTTTGTGATTTTTGGAACCAAGTCAAATCCGTAACAGATCAAATTTAAATGGATTGGATCAGTGGATGGAAAGACACATTGTGGATACGGTTAGATACAACTTTGCTTATGTTCTCTTGCTAAAGTAATTTAGCTTTCTTTTTTCCAAAATTTTCAGATAGAGCATCTTAAAAATAGAACGGTACCAATTCTGGGACAGCTGGGGTCAACACACATGCACACACACTTTATTTTAACAATATGGTGAAAACTAGCTCAATCACCCTCAAGTATTCCACTCATGCGTGCTGAAGTGCCATTTCAAAGAGCTGCAGCAAGACAGCACACACACACACACACACACACACACACACACACACACACACACACACACACACACACACACACACACACACACACACACACACACACACACACACACACACACACACACACACTCTATCGCAACAGGTGCACAGGTGCACACATCGTAATTCACCTGATGCAATATAATAAATGGCTTTAATGATGTCAGCATGCAGGACGAAGGTAGAACAAGAGGGTCTAAGTTGGAGGAGTTTGAGATGCAACAGTATTACTCATGCCTCCCTTGTGTCTCATTTATCTTGTATGTTACAAACGCTCCTGGTCCTCCTCTTTATATTTGACCTGCCATACTTTTTCAGTGCAGACAATGAACAAGGTGCAAATCCCTAATTTTCTCTTACATCTTCCATTTTGCCTATTTTCACACATAGTATGCATGGGATATTCAGTGGTTTAAGGCAGTGCTGGATGCTCCAAACCTCTCTGCTCCCCCTTTTCTGCCCTCCCCTTCTCACTGTCTTCCTCCCTATGCTACGGTAGCTGTGCCCATCCAGTGACAGCCTACAACTCTGCTGCTGTTGTTGCTGCTGCCGCCTCTCTCTCTTCACTTGGGTTGAAACAAAACGAGAGAAAATAATGCTGCTTTGTTGCTATTCATACACCATTATATGAGGCATCATTCAAGGCCATAGCAGCCGCATCTTGCACTGATCTTTATTTAGGCACAAAAACGCCTCTGTATACAGAAACAATGTTCAGATGCAGCTTGTTTATGCTAGTTATTGTGTATGGACAACTTAATACCGACAATGCTTTGATTTCATTCATGTCCTCCTTTTTCATACCAAGATTTAAGTCTTCCTGTATATCATTATAATACTTTGATCAAGAGTATAAAGATAATGTCATACAGTTTTTTGTATTTATTGTGATAGGACACTGCATAGCTTTAATTTTGTGTGTCTTATTATTCTTAAGTCTGGAATAGCATTAAATGTTTAGATTCTCTCTGTCCTGTTGGCCACCATCAATGATATGGCTTTTAATCAGTAGTGTGTGCACAGGATGTGTCAGTGAAAAGGCCTGCTTCAAGTAAAATTGAGCAATATCCCTTCTCTGCAGCTTCTCGATTGCTGCAGTGGTTGTGTCAGTGAATTATGCCTAACAACTGATACAAAGCATTGGGTAAATAAGCGGCCCATCAATTTCTCAGGCAGTCACAGAACTGAAGACTGAAGACTAATCTGCGTCATTATTCAGTTGTCAAGACACAACCACTCTACCACTTATTCTTCTCAGTTTCTCATTTCTGGGGCCAATGTCTATCGCTTTTAGCTTTCCTGTGTAGCCAGTGGATATCCGTGGCCATTGTTTACGGTCCAATTAGTGCAAGAAAGTTGAATGTCCAACATGCTACTCTAGACTTGTGTAACACACTTCTGTGGTATTAGTCTGTATGTTAATATTTGATTTCTCATCACAACTTTTTATAGTGGTAGAGGCGCCTCTATTCTAAGATTTTTCTCCTTGATGTTGAATGTCATTATGACAGTTTTCCTGAAGTTTCAGACATGTATATACAAGTTGTTGAGGTCAAGCTTTAGGCCCAGAAGGCCTTCTCTTACCTATATGATTCATGCACTTTAAAATGCTTTGCACTTTAAATTTCTTATATATGTATATTTGTATACTTATTTGCTTGTTTTATGAGCATTGATCACGTGACTTGTCACAGGTGCTTTTAAGGAGGTGTGTCCCCCACTTTGTCTCATGTCTGATGAAGGGCTGGCGCCCGAAATGTTACATGTTGCATTAAAAATGCTATTTGGAGCTGATTCTGATGTGCGGACTCACTGTTTATTACCGTACGGTCCAATTATTAACTTGCGTAATGAGTAATGGAGTTGGAGTTGAGAAATTGCATCTCTAAAAAAAAGATATCTGCATATGATTGCAGATAAATAACAACAAAACACTAATGGGAAACTAAGTCATTATCAGACGTTAGCAAATGGGTTCTGTGATTATGTGATGTATTCTGCCTCGTTTGCTGTCCACATGGACCGTTTACCTGCATGCAGCCAAAGCCCGCTCAAACGTGATTGGTAAATACTACTGGGACTACAAACAGAAACCAGAGTTCTTACTCTACCCAAATCTTGTCCCGTTGACTACAGATTCCGCTTTCAGATGCAGGATCTGTTTATAGGGATTTGTTAGGTTGGTAGATTACTTTGGTACTTCCTGACCCAGTTCTCCCGTATTTGCATTGTTTATATTTATACCCCCCTTTTCCTCATGTTGCATGCCAACTTCAGCCTGCCTGCTATCTCACAATACCTTGGGAGGTGACTAACATCCCATTGTAATTGGCTGTATTTGAAACTGCCCATCATACTAGAAGTAGGTACTGGTTTGGCTAAAAAGTAGCATGTAGTACGCAATGTGCAAAAAAAGCAAAAGCTGCAGTATGCCAAAAAATCCTTTCATACTGATTCAGTAAAAATCTCCAGTGGCTCAGTCTCCTACTGTGTCCCACAATGGAATGTGCGGGAATGGTCCCATCAACTTGTTTACTTGCGCCATCCAAAACCGTTTTAACATTTTCATACTGCATAGTGTGTTTGTCAGTAGTATTTGGAAGTTTTTTTTAATACATCCACAGACAGTGCACTGACTGGGGTTTCACTGTAGCAGCAGAAACCCTGCTATCACTGTGGTATGCACTGATGTGGTTTTGTAGTTTTTTACAACTTACTTGAACTTTGACACGTATACCCAGAATTTTCGAGTTTATGTAACGAGTTTAACACTACCAGGAGTAAAAAGAAGATGGGGACACAACATGAGAATACATATGCCTTATGGGATCACCATTTGTGAATGTCCGCACATCACTTTTGGGAAACAAGCTCCTTGTTGGAAAATGAATGCTTTGATTGTTTAGGCTACATTCAAATGTTCTCTGTATCATCCTAGTTAGCTGCTCTGTTCGATGTTTACCGTAAAGTTACACTAGAGGGCTAACCACAAAGGTATTTGGGCTGCCCTGCACCCCCCACCCATGTGCACATCACTGCAAAACACCTGTAGTTTTTTCATCACCAAGTATTAAATCAAATATATATTTGTATTGTTTTATATTGCTTACCTCACATGTAATTTAATACTGACTGTACTCAACAGTAGGCCAGAATTGTGGGCTATTTTATGTCCTATTGTAGGCTAACTGTAGCCTATTCCTCGCACTAGTCTATCACAGCTGACATGTTATTATATTATATCCTTAGTTTGATGCACTGCAGGGTATGTTGTGTGTGAGCCCTCCAGTTGTCCTGAAAAAGCCCATTAAAGCAGACTGACATGCCATGATGAAGTCAGCAGCAGCAGCAGCATAGACTGTCTGTAGTTGTGTGAGGCAGCTCGAAGCAGAGGGGCGGGGAGGGCGTGCAGCCGGAGCTCACATTCATTAACGACCACCGACAACCGGGAAGCCTCCTCTAGTAGCATCGTGGCGTTCACCGACACACGACCGGGTAAAATGGTCGCGATGCAGACGTCCCCCAACTCGTCTCCGTCGGCGGAATGGATCTGCTGTCTGGATAAAAGGTGGGTGAATACCCTCCACGAGACACTTCCACGCACGTTCATCCACACACATCAATGTTTTCTTAACCTCTCTTTCATTCATCCGCGTCAACGTGATCAGTCGCAACCGGCGATCGCTGCGTGTGCAATAATAGCATGATATGCATTGTTTTTAAGCATACTACAGGTTAGTGTCATTTTCAGTGAATATATATATTTACACCCCTCATCCAGTGATGGTAAAGGCTGCAGTGCATAAGCCCTTTAAAAGATCCCTATTGTATCTGCACGGTCAAAAAGGCGTTGGTGGCTTCGAGGTTCACTGGGATGTCTCTGCACTGCATGGGCTGTGATAGATGGCTGATTAGAGCACATGGTTTATGTTTGTCTGCCTAAATCAAATAGCCGTGTATTTTTACACTACTACTGTGCCATATATACAGTATATTTTCATAAATAAGGATTAGAGGCAGCTCAGTGCACTGACCACAGTGTTGCAGGTGAGGCTGTATTTGTCTGATCTGACTGAACAGGTTAGAATAACTGAACAGCCAATTTGCAGTATATTTATTCACAACTTTTCACAACCCAAAAGCTCTAGTAGTTTTTTTTTTTTAGTTTTTTTAGAAAACCTTAGTCCATGCTGTATCTGCCCAGTTAATATTAAAGGTTCTACGCTGCATGCATGCTGTGCCAAAAAAACATAGTAGGGTATCCAAGGGGGAGGGCTTGAATAAATAAAGACAATGAAAGGGCAGATATACACTAATTACTGTAGAAGATGCACCTCACACCTAAAACAAGCAATGACATCCCACATGCACCCCACAGCTCACACCCACACAACATTCTGTATACATCTCACTATGACACACGTTACTATTGGCAACCTGAAGCTACCATCTTGTCTTCAGATACTCACCTGTAAAAAGACTGGATGCATGATCAAAATACAATGTACTGCTATATTTTGTCATTGATAGAAGTAATTTAGAGTAGGGTTACAACTACAGATTATTTTCGTATTTGATTAAGGTGATCATTGTTTTCTCAATTCATTGTTTCGTCTACAAAATGTTAGAAAACAGTGAAAAATGCCCAAGATAACAGCTTCACATTGTTTGTTTTTTTCCGACCATCAGTCCAAAGCCCAAACATATTCAATTTGCTATCATTAAATGGAGAATTGGTAACGTAGTGTGAAATAAAATCATTGTGAGAGGGGTGTGAGCCTCACTGTACTAAAATGTTAACAATTGTTGTCGGATCTAGTGCATAGGATAAAACGTCTATCAAACAGTGCATCACTAAATACAGTGTATCTTACTAAATACAGCAGATACAGTATGCAGTATTAGGTGTCAGCCAGGGTTGTAATACTAGACTGGGCAGGCTCTTGTCTTGCACTCAGTGCTCCTCAGCTATGCACCTTCTCATTCAATCAATATCCATCAGGGTACGTGTATGTGTGTTTGGGAGCTTTCATCTACAGTGACTGTTGATGTGAAGGCAGGGAGAGGGGAAGCTAAAAGAAAGACAGAGGTTAAGATATGACCGCCTCTAATATATCTGTCTAAAGACATTTATTGCCAGTGAGTGTGAAGTATGGGAGATAAGATAGGATTTGTTTTGCCCCAGGCAGGCAATAGACTGAGCAGTCAACACACACACACACACACACACACACACACACACACACACACACACACACACACACACACACACACACACACACACACACACACACACACACACACACACACACACACACACACACACAGTTGAGGTTTAATGTCCCTGTGCTGCAGGGAAATAGAAGCACAGAACAGAACATTGTGACCAGTTTGCCCACTTTCATATGGCATTAAAACAAAGTCTAAGATAAAAGCAATTTCCAACAGAAAAAGTGTTTTCAGTTAAACCCGTTGTCTCATACATTATGTTGGTACATTTGCGAGTATGACAAGACACAGTGAGTAAATGGAATAAGTTATTTTTTAAATGCTACATTGTGAACTGTGCTGATTTATAGTCAGCGTTATTGACAGGATCTCAGGTTGTCAGCGGGGATGCAGATGGGTGTCTAAAGAGCTGTGTACGTACAATTTAAGAGTATCTCTACTACAGTAACGTGTTAATCTGCCAGCTCGGGAAACCTTGTTTGTTTTGAGACTGTTTGACATTTTGGTTGGCTGCCATCGACATATGATTTATTTGTCTGGAAACAGTGAATTTTCCCAGATGGATGTTTTCTAAAACAATCTGCAGAACCTTCTGGTGTCTCAATTTTCTCTCCAGTGTGCCATCGGATTTGCAAATCTTGTGCGCATGCTCCCATGTGTTGCCATAATTTGTTGTTGAAAGCTGAAATCTCTGCTGACATGACACAAGTCAAGGAAGAAAGACAAGAGGCACGGAGGGAGAGTAAGATAAGGTGAACAGCTCTCAGGTCACATCCGTATCACACCAATGGGGGAGGCAGATTCCTCTGGACAGGCAGGCAGGGAGCAAGCAAGCACGGTACAAAGATGAAGAGCAGGGACGAGCGAACAAAGATTCAACCAGGGGATTATTACTGACGGATCTTAACAGTTTGACTGTAGACAGATGGGTTAAAGGAGGGAAGCTGGTTGTGCCCCTTTAACCCTGCAGAGTTAACCTCCCTGTCTCTCCCAGTTACATTGTGTGGGAGTCCACCTGTCTAAACCATTAACCCAGCCTACACTGTCTGGGATATGACACTGTCGGAGCACCGAGGGCCAATACGCTTTTAGTAGGAGGATGATCGGAGGATGAGTCAGAGACTTAAAAAAGGGATAAAAAGACAGAGAGAAAGAGAAAATACCCATCTATAATGGCCCTGAGCTTGTTGCAGATGTTGTGGGACTGGAATGTGTGTTGTGTGTTTCAGCCTTTTAGGTTAAGTCTGTGTTTATCTGGGAGTACCATCCTGGCAACGGAGGACAATCTACTACTGCTCGGGGACACAAATATATGTGTGTTTTATCTCTGTACGTACATGTGCGTGTGGGTAAAAGGAGAGTCATTGTGGCCTGTGAGTGAGCTTGCAAAGCAGAAATAAAGGGAGGATGGTGAGTGTGGATGTGTTAGTGGTGGGACTTAATGGATATAGGGAAACATGGATGTGATATGGTAATGGAGACAAGAAAATGGGTAGCTTAAAGAAGAAAGAGGGTCGTTTGTTCTTTCCATCTTGTCTATCATGTTCCTGAGAGGAATGGGTAAGTCTTGAGAGAGGAGAGGAGAAAAATGGATGGAGATTAGAGAAATGTTTAGAGGCAGACAGACAAAGACGAGAGCTGGGAGCTAGGGAAGAGAAGGAGCTGAAGGAGGAGGGGATTGAAGGAAGAAGCATACAGTGATTAGCTATTCTTTATGAAAACACACACGCATATAAGGAGAAATCACTAGCAAATGAAAATAAGTGAATGAATTGGAGTAAGTGCGTGTTACTTTTTGCCCTGTAGTTTTGTGTGTGTGTGTGTGTGTGTGTGTGTGTGTGTGTGTGTGTGTGTGTGTGTGTGTGTGTGTGTGTGTGTGTGTGTGTGTGTGTGTGTGTGTGTGTGTGTGTGTGTGTGTGTGTGTGTGTGTGTGTGTGTGTGTGTGTGTGTGTGTGTGTGTGTGTGTGTGTGTGTGTGTGTGTGTGTGTGTGTGTGTGTGTGTGTGTGTGTGTGTGTGTGTGTGTGTGTGTGTGTGTGTGTGTGTGTGTGTGTGTGTGTGTGTGTGCGCGCGCGCGCTTAGCCGTAGTACAAATGAGATCTTACATCAACACCCTGTGGGGAGTCTGAACTGAGAGAAGTAACGCCTGCAGCTCTCCACTGTTATTACTAAGACACCAGTCTGAACAATGAAGCAGTGTGTACACACACACACACATAGATAAAACAATAGAGCTGGCTTTTATCTTAAAGGACAATACAAACCAATTTTTCATGTTCTTGTCAATTAACTGCCAATTGCAAATATTTAAGACGAAGAAGACATACTTTATTAATCCCTGAGGGAAATTAAATGTTAAGTGTTGCCCATGGACAGACCACCCGAGCAGGGGCACCTTGGCAGTACCTCTTTAGCAACCAGTCCACGCTCCGTACGGGTATTTGAGCTACCCTCCGGGTCCCAGCCAAGTCCCCAGGGACGGAGCTACTGCCGCCTCCATAACATCACTGTTAACCACTTTCCAAAGCATACTGGAGGTTTTTGATTGATTCCATACCCTCCATACAGCAATGGGCTTGCTTGAAACTGAAAATCCATCACAGTGAATATGTAATTTCTTGCAGTTAATCATTTTGTTTAAAATAGTTTTGCACTTAATTGGCTGAAACGCCAATATGGTTCTTTTACACCTAATGTTAGATCTAATGATGTTTTGTCTCTGCACAGACCCTCAGAGCGCTCGGGAGAGGATGTGGACATTATTCTGACCAGATTAAAAGAGGTCAAAGCCTTCCATAGGTTCCCACCTCCGCTCTTACTGCAGATCTGTGCCTGTGGCTTCTATGAATGCCTGGAGAAAGGCATCACGTGTACGTACATGTGTGTGTATACACACACACACACACACACACACACACACACACACACACACACACATACACACACACACACACACAGTTGGATTATAATGTAAAATAGTATGTTGTTGTGTATGACAATAGATATGTTTGACAATAGATGCGTCTGACGCCAGGCTCTGAATATCTCACTATAGAAAAGCATACTAAAGCAACAGTTTTACAGTAAATGTTATTACACCACAGTCGTGCTGCAGAAGATCCCCTGGCTGTTTTTTAAGACTGAAGTGGGATGCACTGGGATGCAAAGCACAAAACACTGTAAATTCATGTGTACACACCTCCACGAAATTATGCAAGATTCTTTTTTAACATATTCATAATATATGGATGTTAGTACATTTGGCCCAGTTCAGAAAATGGCTAATGATTACAGCATTATTTATTATACTTGATTGTTTTGTCTATGAAATGTCAGAAAATTGAATTCAAATAGGTTTTCGATTAAATATTCAATCGTCACTCTCATATGAAAGAGAGAAAAGCTGCAAATCTTCACGTGAGAAGTAACAAGCAGTGAATATCTAGCAATTTTGTTTAATAAATGACTTACAAGATTGTTTTTTTTTGTTAATCAACTTATCGACAAATAAACCAGGATTAAACCTTTGCAACAATATATTTTTTATTTATTTAAACTTCCTTTTTAATTAAGTATGGGCAATAATAAAAAAAACATCTTACTACCATTTGTTAGATAATAAAAATGGTTCATTATCTTATCTCTTAAATAATTATCCAAATACACATACACATATCCACACATGTTTAGAAATACAACCAAAGTCTCCTGGAGCATGCCAATATGAAGGTCTGAGTGAACGTATTTTAATGAATTAGCTTTATTTAGTGTTTAATTAATTTCACTGTCCACAGTGTTTCGACAGGGAGACATAGGCACCAGCTGGTATGCTGTCCTGTCTGGCTCTCTGGATGTCAAAGTTTCAGAAACTGCCAACCACCAGGTAAGATCAAGAGAGCTGAAGGCAGATTGGTGCTTCACTAGTGATGCAGTGTCTGTTCTGCGTTTCGTGTAAATGATTTGAATCATGAATGAATTAATAATTCATTGAATCTTGAAACCACGGAATGCATTGCAGTTAATGTAAGCAAGTCATTTTACTAATTTTGTGAAGATGACTTCCATTTTCCTCTTGTATTATTTGTTTTTATCATAACCTTCTCTGACAAGATACAGACTGCCCTGTCCTCACGGTAAAGAGCTAGTCATGTACGACTCTCTTCAATGCTGACATTGTTCCAGTAAATTATCTCATGTCTCCCTGCTTAAATATGCCAGAGCAAAACTACCACAGCACAGACGCCAATTCCACCGAGAATTGTGCTTTCCTGCTGCATGCTTTGCCCTTTGTGGCAGAGTGTGGAAAGAGGGTTATACTGTACATATAAAGGAGAGGAGTTACGTTTGGGAGAAGAGAGAGGGAGGATTTGTTCCCATTCAAAGGCAGAGATAAGAAGCCCCTCCATTGTGAAACATCCTTTCATATGTAGCCATAAAATGCCATTGGTGGCCTAGATTCTGAGGCTATATTTGAAATGTCATTTTGGACAGCTGAAAAGGTTTCCATCACGTTAAGAATATTTGTTTAAATAACTAGAGTGTGGATATATGTGTGTGCATGTGTATCTGTGTTTGCTCGCCTCTAGTCTGTCCAATTATTTACAGCACCCAGAGATATTTTCCTTCTAGGAGACTCTGTCTACCAGTCCCTCATATTTGAAATTCATTTGCATTATTTTCCATATATTAATGTGTCTGCTCTTCAAGTCTGTCCATTTTTATGATGCAAACCTTTTGATATATCTTTCTGCCACTGCAGTGTAGTGTTTAGGCCTGCAACGACTAGTTGAGTGAGAAAAAATGAATCAGCAACTTTTTCCGTACTCAATTAATAATTTTCTTCATTTAGTCAGAATCCAAACATCTTGTTTAAGCTTTTAATATGTGTAAATTGCTGCTTTTCCTCATCTTGTACACATGATAGTAAATGTAATACTTGTAGGTTTTGGATCGGACAAAACAACATTTGATGACATCACCTTGGACTACATAATGCTGGTAACTTTAACAGCATTATGTAGACCGAATGATTACTGGTAATCGAACATGTAATGCAGTTTAATTGATTTTGACCAATCACTAGTTGCAGCCACAAACAGTGGCAGTATGTGTGGAAGGACTCGTTTTAGCTCATTTGAGCCTTAAATTGAAACGCATTGACTCCCACGCATTCATTCTGTGTGCAGGATGCAGTCACTATCTGTACACTCGGGATCGGGACGGCGTTCGGGGAGTCCATCCTGGACAACACACCACGCCACGCTACCATTGTCAGCAGAGAGACCAGTGAGCTGCTTCGTATCGAGCAGAGGGAATTCAAGAGCCTCTGGGAGGTGAGACACAAACTGTATGAGCTACTGTACTGGATGTTGCTGTGAGTATGAAATCTGTTTTAGTGGCTTACCTAAGGCTTACTATCTTGGAAATTGTTTTATTATTGAGACTGCAATTTCTAGACCACCTTCCACTGTAATTGTGCCTTTAACCACAAGAGGGCTGTCCACCATAACAGTGCCTTCTGCTCCACCTGTTAGATACACACCTCAGGTGACATAACAGTAAGCTGAAAGAGAGGGAGAGAGAGGAATGTGTATGTACAATACATGCCCGTGTGTGCTTGTGTGTAGTTCTGGGTGTCTTGTTTTCAGAGCCTGCTGTGAAGGATCATGCACCAAGAGCAATATCAGTATGTGTTGTATGTTTATAGTAGGCAGTGTGGTGGGAATCTAAAAGTTATAATTGCATGGGTCACTTGGCTACTTTTTTATTGTCTGAATCAGATGCGTATTGCATCAAAATAGTGGTAAAGAGGAGGTTAGATAGTATCTTGACTACTGTCATTAAGCTTGTGAAGATGTAGAAAAATCCAGTTTTCTTTTTATGCTTCTGCGCAAGGGATAGCTGTGGTCGGAGGCATTATGTGTTCAGGTTGTCTGTCCGTTCGTCCATGCCATTTTTGTAAATGTGATATCTCAGGAATCCCTGGAGGGCTTGTCTTCAAATTTGGCACAAATATCCTCTTGGACTTAAGACCGCGACCCGACCCCGGATAAGCAATTGAAAATGAGATGAGATGAGATGAGATGACTTAAGATTATATTAGACACAATGTGTTTTTGGCCATAACTCTGAAGTTCTACACTAATTATGACATAATTTCACAGAAAATGACAAAAAGACATAAATATGTCTAATAGGACAGAAGGATAAAATTCTGACATTTTATATCAAAAAGGTCAAAGGTCAACTTCATCATATCATTAACATCATAATGTTTCTGTCCATCATTCAACGCATTGGTAAATGCTGAATTGACACTAATGTTGAAACTGATTGTTTAGATCTTCTGTGCTGTCGGGTTGAAGATGTGTGAGGCATTCATGTTTCTGCAAAAAATACACTAAATGCCTTTCATGAAACTCCTTCAGAGTCTGCGCTACATATATTATGCCGGTCTGGACAGACATGAATGAAAACTGCAACTTGACAGCAGACATTTTGACAGGTCTCTGCAGGAAAGCACAGAAATGATTAATACCATTAACAACTCCATTCCAGTAATTGACATTTATTTAGATAATACAGCTAAGCTGCTTGGCATCTCTGCCTGTTGCACCTCCTGCAGTGCACTCTGAGGTCAGCTGCAGGGTCGTCAGCTGGTGCCACCGTTCACTGATGTTTCGCCCCCAAAGCCAGGACACTTCACGGTAGGGGGGCAGTAGCACTGTGGGGACGTCTCCCCAACGCCACTCCCTGCAACTGACCTCAGTGGGGTGTTGAGCCCCAAGTACTGTCCCTCCTCCGTAACCACATCCAGAAACTTGCTTTCTCGGCCTCCTCCGCCAACTCCTTTATGGCCTTTTTCAGGCTGCATCCGGTCATTCCCGCAGTGCGGAGGAGATGGATCGCAGACCCCCCCATGAAGCCCCTGCATCCGACCTCCACCGGGTGAATGGTCGCAGACCAGCCTCCACCTCTGCACTCCTCCGCCAGGTCGCTGTACTTCGCCCACTTGAACTCATGTGCTGCTGGTATTCCCTCCTCTCAGGGCACAGTCAGTTTGATGATTAGAACTTTCTTGGCAGCTGTGGACCACATCACAACGTCTGGCCTTAGGGTTGTCTGTGTGATCTCTGTTGGAAAGACCAGCTGCTTGTCCAGGTCGACGCACATGTCCCAGCTCTTCCCAGGGGTAAGCAGACGTGCCGACCTCCCCGCCTCTGTCTTCTGCGCTGTCTCCCCTGGTTTGATGAAGGTGATGTTTTGCCGACGGGGATCCGAGGAGTTGTTCGCCCCAACTCTGCATCTCTCCAGCTGCTCTGCCAACTTCCTCAGCACCTGATTGTGTCGCCACCGGAAGCGCCCCTGCGACAGCGCGATGTTGCACCCTGACAGCATGTGTTGGAGACCTGCATTGTCTTTGCTGCACAGGAAGCACTTGCCCTCGCTTCCGAACCATTAGGCCAGGTTTCGAGGGCATTGTAGGGTGTCATACGCTGCCCTTACGAGGAAACTGAGCCGTGACTGTGGGGTTCGCCAGATGTCGGCCCAGGTTATGACTCTGTTGATGGTATCCTCCCAGCGAATCCATGTTCCCTTTTTGCCCTGGGACACGGCCTTGATGAGGTAGTGGTCCTTCACCACTTGTGAGACCTCTTCCACCACCATGGTCTTCCTCTGCTCTCTTGTGGCTTTAGACCAGAACTGGACAGGTTGTCCCCAGCCCAGCCCTGCCCGGCTGTCTTGAACCTTTCCCAGAACCTCCATTCAGAGTTCTGCAAAAAATACACTAAATACCTTTCATGAAACTCCTTCAGAGTCTGCACTACATATATTATGCCGGTCTGGAAAGACATGAATGAAAACTGCAACTTGACAGGTTGGTGGAAGGAGACAGCTGCAAAACTGTTATTCTAGTTTCACAGCAGACATTTTGACAGGTCTCTGCAGGAAAGCACAGAAATGATTAATACCATTAACAACTCCATTCCAGTAATTGACATAATTACTATTACCTCTACTTCATGACAAGTCAAAATACTTAAGAATAAGGAATAAAACATACCCATATGTATCTGATGATTTCTATTACAGCAAATTAATTACAATGACTTAGTGTATTCATGAATATATGACATTGCTGGTGACATGCACTGGGGGCATTACAGTAGGTAAGAGTATTGTTATTCCTCGTATTGGTAATATTAGCTACAGATTTTCAATAAAACACATCTTACCTAAGAGGGGAAACGTGCCAATAATACTGTTGGATTGAATGAGTTCGATGACTCATGTCCAGAACAGGGACTGGATCATACAAATTAGAAGACCAGAGAAAACTGTTTAATGTCCTTTCTACTCATTCTATTTCTATGGAGTTGGTGTTGTAGTGGTTTCCTCTCGGTTGGGCCTCCTTGTCGAGGTTACCCTCTCCATTCACTGGGTCCCTCTCAGAGAGGAAGTGCTGGCAAAGCATCAGATCAGTTTACTGTAGCTTCACAATCAGCAGCCCAAGACTACAAATGTCTGTCACGTTGTTTGGTCTGGTAGTCTCTTTTTTTGGCGTCTTCAAATCTTTGAGATTTTCAATGGATTTAGTTTTTCTCTTTAGTTTTTTTTGCTTTAATATTTATAATTGTCATATGGCCTTTTATTTGTAATTGTAGGAATCTGATCAATCTGACACAAATTTTTCTAATGAACACATTCATTTTCCATAATAAATGAAACTAAGTTAATTATATAAATGTGGCACTTCTGTTACCTTGTGATAGATATATTTCATAAAAGACCAGGGAATCCAAAGTATTTTTGTTACTTTACATTATGGCATGAGAAGAAAATTAAAGACAAATGTAAATGTATTGTGTTTATTATTTTTACAGTAGACACAGGTAGACAAAAAAGTAATGTACACTTTATTTGTTAATAAATAGTATTAAGTACATTTACTGTATATCTGTGTTAATTTTCAACCTTATTTTTAACAAGGCTAAATGTTTATGTCAAGCCTGATGCCTTCACTCACATGACAAGGTATACGGTTCATCCAGTCAACAGTAGGATCAGATCGGTATCGGCCGAAACGCTCAGCCCAGGTATCGGATTGGATCGGAAAAAAATGGATCCGTGCATCTCTATTAGAATTCCAGCAGACACAGGTAGACAAAAAAGACTCACACCTACTGTATGAACAAAGGAACTATTATAAAAGCGGCTATAGATGCCATGATTACCTTGGATGTCGCTGAGTTGTGGCTGGAAAAAGCTTGTTCTTGCTTATGATAACTGCCACGATACTAGCATCCACACAATCCTCGTCAACCGCGTAGCTTTCCCAATATCGTCTCAAGTGCTACCACTGGACTTTATAGCTCTTCTACAGACCTTACAAATGTTCCTTATAGAATCCAAATTTCTTACAAACTGATTGATTTGTCCGTATACAGCAGATTTATCTATTCCTTGTTGAGGTTCATGAAAAAAAGCAGATGAATAGAAATTGGGTTTACTGAAACACTTTATGACACAGTGGGATATAAAAGCGAGATAAGACAATAATTGGATATTAAAGCGTGTGTGCCCTCGTCTCGTAGTGCATTTGTTTAGTCAACTAAGTGCACTCGGTGTCCCTCTCTTCTGTCTATTTTAGGACAGTAGATATAGAGCAGAAATCATAGCCTGAGGTTGTCCTCTTTTGAGTCTTATTCAGCTCATAGTAAAAGGATCTTTTGTGGTGTTTTATGTGTGTGTGTGTGTGTGTGTGTGTGTGTGTGTGTGCATGGACTCATTTGTGTGTGCGAGGAGGACTAGAAAGCCAGTGGATGAATGCAGTCATGTGTTTGATGAAAGCATGAAAGAAAAGAAGCGCTGCTCCATAATTCTAACAGCAAGTGAAAGTGGAATGAATAAACATGATGTAAACGTAAAACAAACAGTGCATCAAACAGCGCATTGGTTGGCCTGTACTGTGGCAGTACTTTCTTTTCCTTTCACCTGCTCTATAATTCTCCTGCCCACTTCCTCTCTATTGGCCATGTGTCTTTTGCCAGCCCTGTTCCTCTCCTCCCTCCTCCCTCTCCATCCCCGCTCTCACTACTCCTTTCTTTCCCTTTTCTATCTCCTTTCTCTGCCTCCCCCTCCCTCTTTCTCCTCCTCCACTGGAGTAGCTCTGTCATACAGAGACTCAGATTGCTGTGGTAACCTGTGAGAGAAAAGGGGTTTGGGTCTTGGCTCGATCACAGAGAGGAAGAGTGAGAGACTGTGAAAGACACTGGGTCGACTGTTTGTGAGTGAGGGAGAGAGAGAGGAAGAGGAAAAGAGCAGCTTGTTTTGAGCAGGATGCTATCCGGTGGCTTGTTTTTGAGTTGTAAAGGAGCAGAGGGCAGCTCTCTGGGGTTTCAATCCCTCCAGCATTAGGCGTCTTGAGTGCTACCTCAGGTGAGTCTGACTCCTCGGCCACATAGCTTTATCTAGCCCTGAAATCTTTTCTTCTATTTACTTTTGTTCATAAGATAGTAAGCATATATAAGTTTAGCGTGTGCGTGTGCATGTGCGTGCATGTGCGTGCGTGTCGGTGTGTGTGTGTGTGTGTGTGTGTGTGTGTGTGTGTGTGTGTGTGTGTGTGTGTGTGTGTGTGTGTGTGTGTGTGTGTGTGTGTGTGTGTGTGTGTGTGTGTGTGTGTGTGTGTGTGTGTGTGTGTGTGTGTGTGTGTGTGTGTGTGTGTGTGTGTGTGTGTGTGTGTGTGTGTGTGTGTGTGTGTGTGTGTGTGTGTGTGTGTGTGTGTGTGTGTGTGTGTGTGTGTGTGTGTGTGTGTGCACTCAGAAGGCTTGGTAGTGACCTTGCAGAAGCGCAAACACACATTCTTACCTGCCGTGTGTATTTCATTGTCTCTGCTATAGAAATGCAAATACAGTTTATTGTGCATAACAGCTGTGAGAGTAGCATCTGTACACATTTAGCAGCACCTTATTGGATACCCTCATTAAGCTTGGTTGAATGCTGCTGCTGTATGTGTGTGTGTGTGTGTGTGTGTTATATAATGTTAGTTGTTCTGCATGTAAATGATCTTGGTTGTACAAAGGGCTTTGTTTTGTGGGGCACTTGCGTGTTTGAAAGTAACACTTTGTGTCTGCGTGTGTGTTGGAGGGAGACGCGTGATGTAGATAACGATGTCTTCTACATTTTACATAATAAGAATTATAATAGAGGTGTAAATGTTTACAAGATAAATCAACCAAGATCAATTCTGATTGTGAGTTTGTGTGTTTTGTCTTTGTAGAAGTATCGTCAGAGCTTGGCTGCACTGTTGGCCCCTCCTTATGGAGCTATGGAGAGTGGATCCAACAATGACAGTGAGTAGACACACACACACACACACACACACACACACACACACACACACACACACACACACACACACACACACACACACACACACACACACACACACACACACACACACACACACACACACACACACACACACACAAACACAAACACACACACTATAATGAAATGGACACTGTTTATGTTGCTAACACGGTGAATTACTGGACCTAAGTGTGTTTAGTTGAACATAAAACGTTAAAAATAGTAACGTAACATTGTGAAGCATAGGTCTGATAATGAACAGGTTGTATTTACAGTATAATTGAGTATTATACTTGATAACTAAGCACTTTATATTTGTATTTTTCTTTTATGGAATATGTAATCTACCGTATTACAACCCTATTTCCCAAAAAGCTGGCACGCTAAGTAAAATGTAAATAGAAACAGAATGTGATGATTTGCAAAACATTGAAACCCCATACTTAATTGAAAATGAAAACAGAGAATGGGCTTTATTTTTATGTTTAGTGAATCAAAAGTATCCGAAAAAATGTACAATTCAATCAGTTTGACAGTTGTTTCATCCTCAGGACTCGCAGACAAAGACAACATGAACTCAGACTCTGCAAACAGAGCTCACAACAAGGTAAGACTCTCTCTAGCTCACTGCTTAGAATGAGAAGGTTTGTCTTGGATTTGTGTAGGAAGTGAAAAAAAAAGGTTCAGCATGGCAATTTAATCCAGCACGTTTAAGAGAACTGTTCCCTTCCTCGCAGCAAACAAAGCATGAATAGCCCAAACTCAGAACCAACATACTGTGTGCCAGACAGCCTCAGTTTATTGTATTCCTCTACACCGAACTGTCGTGTCAGAATATCTGTGTGGACAGGGCATTAAGGGCAGCAAAAATGTATATTTGAGTCTTGTAAATTGGATAGAGCTGGCCAGTTGATAAGTAATTTGATGTTCAAGTTTGAAAAAGATGCTAATTTGAGATTAAAAGGTTCTAATTATTTACAAAAAAATCAAAGACATCATAATGCATGTTGTAAATGGTGCAAAGAGAATAAACCAAACACACCCACAGAAAATTGTGCACAGCTACATACTTTCATGTTTGTGAATGATTCAGAATGCCCAAATGAAATTTGAAGGTTTGTGTGTCCAGATAAGAGACAAATGATGACTCACAGCTGTGATCCTCTGTAGTTATGCTAATGCAAGCTAATGCATGCACATAGAAGAAAGATCCCATCTGCCAAATTAGCAGGCCGTCCTTTGTTGTTTTCAGCAGCAGCTGTGTATTTGTATACACATCTGCACTTTTGCTCTCTTTCTAAGGTGCAGGTGTGATTTGTAGAGGATGTGTTTGCATGTTAGAACACGGTTTGTATGCATTTATATACATCCCATGAAGAGTTGGTTAATAATCAGAATGATCAATTTTATTGTATGTGACTGCCTGGAATCAGCACAAGTATTGCAAGTTTTGACTCTTGGATTACAGTTAACCACCCCGGTGTCCCTGTGTGTTCTGTAGATCCCTTCAGAGAAGCTGCAGAGAGCGGGGAAGGTTCTCCGCAACGCCATCCTGTCCAGAGCCCCACACATGATTCGAGACCGGAAGTACCACCTCAAGACATACAGGTAGGAGAATGTTTGTCTCCAACTGTGGGTTTGTACAGAATTATGCAGGTTTGGAAAATGTTCAGTGGAAGTTATTGCTATGTATGTATTGCAGACAATGCTGTGTCGGCACAGAGCTGGTGGATTGGTTGGTGCTGCAGAGTGCCTGTGTTCTCACACGGTCACATGCTGTCGGGATG
This sequence comes from Echiichthys vipera, assembly GCF_963691815.1. Taxonomy (NCBI): domain Eukaryota; kingdom Metazoa; phylum Chordata; class Actinopteri; order Perciformes; family Trachinidae; genus Echiichthys; species Echiichthys vipera. Next base: position 18,286,599 of record NC_139840.1, on the reverse strand, counting down.
TGGCAGGCACTTCTAGAAGAAGGGGTGCTCAACCACGGTAACTAAAACTTTGGCTTTCTCATTGTAGTGTATGCTGTTTAGTTTCACTACACTGCACTCCTGTCATAACATACAATAGTTAGCTCAGCTCCCAAACCTCTATTACAAAGCAGCCAAACAAGTGTCCCTGTCTGACTCTGAGCTGGAGTGGTGGTTTTACTAAATCTGAACTGAATACCAATGTGGAAATGAGTTTTGAAGCAGAAACATAAAATATAAATCTTCATCTTAAATTCATACACTTAAAAGAAGATGTCTGAAATGACGGTCTGAGATGAGAAAACAACTGTGATTGTTGAAAGTCACCAGGCACGTCTGCACAGAGGGTATGTTTATACATCAGAGCGTGTGTCTATTGTCTATTGTGTTTGTCTGCTCCTTAGTGGACCAAGAGTTGGGCTTCCAGGACAAGTACCTGTTCTACCGTTTCCTTGACGATGAGGAGGAGGACACACCGTTGCCCAGTGAGGAAGAGAAGAGGGAGAGTGAGGAAGAGCTGCCGGAGACCATCCTCTTCCTCGCTCAGATTGGCCCTGACGCACTACTGCGCATGATCCTCAGGAAATCGTCAGTAACAATCAATAATATTGCATGAACTTACTTTACACTTGCAACATATTACTAATTACATATAGCACTTTCAAGTAAATCAGTACAACTTTTTTAATCATTTAACCTTCCTGATACTTGGTACTATACATGACTATCATGTGAAATCATACAAACAAATCATCTGCAGCCACTACTTTACAAACAGAAACATTATTTTTTATTGGGATGTGTCAGTAAGTGTAATAAGAAATGAAGCATGCATTAAGTCCTCATGGTGAGTTCATCCTGACCAACCTCTGTGTGTAACTGCAGGCCTGGTCAGAGGACAGGGGATGACCTAGAGATCATCTATGATGAGTTGCTTCACATCAAGGCCTTAGCTCACCTCTCCAACACTGTGAGTAAGACGGTCCACTTCTTTTTTTAAAGGGACAGGACAGGTTTCCAAGAAGGCTGTTAATTCATCAGACCCATTTGTTACAGTCGTGTTGTTTTTAAGACCAGAGGACTAAATTGTCGTCACTGTAATTTCCCTGTGAGTAAATTCTCTTTTTTACAAACGTGACAAATAAAGCTTTCAACTAGCATTGGCATTAGGACACAGTTATTATTCAGCACGTAGAGGAGTCCTGAAGTCTGCGTTCTTGTTGTTGTTGTTTTCATGCTCCGTGTATTCCCAGAGTCAGTACTGTGTATTAGATAGAGTCACATTATACGATAAAGAAAAGTCACATGGAGCACATACCAGGAGAAGATGGTGGTTCCCCAACAATTGGCTTTTTCATTTAACTGTTTTTAATGGAATCTTTCCCTCTATTATCCTTTTGAAAGGAGTGGAGTTGGAGTGGAGGAGTTTATGAATATACATTCAGCAAGTATATATATATATATATATATACATATATATATATATATATATATATATGTATCAGCGAATTGAAGTCTCAAAGCAAAAACTCTCCGTGTGCTGTCATGATTGACTGCAAGGACTCCCAGATCGCTTTGAATAATTCTTTAATAATCCGTGATTTGTGCATTTTACTGTTCTCTCACATATTTCTGCAGTCTAGCTTAATCCAATATGACTTGAGCAGTGTACTGTGGTTTGTAGGTGAAGAGGGAACTGGCGAGCGTCGTGATCTTCGAGTCGCATGCGAAAGCTGGAACAGTGTGTGAGTCTTCACTTTGTCCAATTTGTCCTTGAATGCATTTTTGTTTGTGCACATGGCGTACAGCAGGGGGGACTGAGTCAGTTGCTGTAGCTATGGGCTCCAATTTGAACTCTGTTTTCTTTGTCTATATACAACATGACACCGTTACAAGTATTCAAAACCATCTATAAGATTCACTTTTTTGGAATGTAACTGCAGACAATCATCCGATTACTTAGCTGCTGATGAAAACCTAACAATGTGAGTATTCTCTGTTTTTAAGCGGATGTATTCACGATGAACATCAGATCATCAAATTTAATCTAAGAGTATGTGTTTCATATCTGTGTTAACTTGAAGACGAAGCATGAATTGTGATGCAGATGGTGGCTCACATCTCTCCCTTACCCCCCCTGCGGATGTGTGCTCTACAGTGTAAAGATCTTTGGTGAACAGAATATATATTCTTATCATGTATGTGTGGGTGATTGGTGTTTGTCCTCTTTATCTCTTTATCTTCCAGTGTTCAACCAAGGAGAGGAGGGCACGTCATGGTACATCATACAGAAGGGCTCTGTCAATGTGGTTATCTACGGCAAGGTGTGTGTGTGCGTGTGTGTGTGCTTGATTGCATTCATCCACCTACATGCTTATGTTTCTTTGCTTGACACATGAGCATTGCTAGAGTTTTCTAATTCATTTGATCATATTGTATTTCATCTGTGTGCAATGGATAAAAATGTGTGTTTGATCATGTCTGTATGGATGGATATGTATACCAGCAGTGTCTGCCCTGCGGGGCTGGGAAACATCAACAGTGGAGTTTGGCAAACTCTGCGCAGCTCATCATGACTCATCATAACTATGAATAAATGGCTTAATGGATTGTATGCATACACAATTTCACACCACGCACCAATTTACAACCCCTTCACAGGCAGATGTACTGCACATGCTCATGTGCATGCATACACATTGATGACACATGCACGCAAATGCACATGCACATGCACCCTGCACACACACAGACAAGTACAGATGATTCATCTCAGACCCGTGTGCTCTGTTTTTTCCAGGGCTTTTTTGAGGACTAGTAAACTGTGTTTGTGTCTGAGCGTGTTTGTATGATGGAGCACGTTTGTTTATGTGTGCATTCATGCGTGTGAATGTATGTCTTAGGGTGTGGTGTGTACACTCCATGAAGGTGATGACTTTGGGAAATTGGCCCTAGTAACAGATTCACCTCGTGCTGCCTCCATCGTCCTGAGAGAGGACAACTGTCACTTCCTTCGCGTGGACAAGGAAGACTTCAACAGGATACTCAGGGTAGGCAGACAAAAGATGGACATTTATCCCCTCATGGGATAAAAGTTTAGTCGCACAAGAACCACTACATTCATTCCAGACTGTTACAAATACTGTTATTATCAATGCACATTGATGCTAAGCTATCATTCTTTAACCCGAGAGTTAGACCTAAAAGTAATTCCATTGAACACGATTTAAATGCATTAATTTCATCTTACTGCCCCACATACCAGGTGGTACTACTGACTGTGTATTTGTCTCCCTCCTCTGGTAGAGAAGCTCTATTACATTTTAAAAAAGACATTTTTGCATTTGACATGCAGTGATATTACTGATTATGTACATGCATCTTGTTGTGTTTTTAGGATGTGGAAGCCAACACAGTGCGTTTGAAAGAGCACGAACAAGCTGTGCTGGTGTTAGAAAAGAGTCCTCGAGCCTCCACCCAGGGAAGCATCAAGTATGTGTCCTAGTGTGAAGAATCTTTCATAAATACTTACAAGTGTACAGTAGAATGAATCTATCTTTCTCTCTCTCTCTCTCACCTTTCGCAGGTACACTGTGATATCAGGAACACCAGAGAAGATTTTCGAGCATTTCCTGGAGACCATGAGGATGGACATACATCACAGTGAACCAGGTAGCAAAATGGAAAAGATGCAAAAATCACTAGGCTATAAGACCTAAATTAATTTTGAATAGATGGTAACCATAGATAGACATTATATACATACAGTATTTACATGCATTTTAATGAAAGAGGGAAGGATGGAGAAGCAAGATATATGGATTAATGATGAATGGATTTTTCGCACCTTTTGAACCTCTTGATTCTTCTGCACTCCTTACTTCCTTTCCCCTCTGATTCTCATTCCCCTTGCCTTCTATTTTTCTTCCCATCTGTTAGATCCAGCAGTGGATGACTTTGTCCTCATGCACGGTGTCTTCATGCCCAACAGCCAGCTGTGCCCTCTACTAATGGCACAATATCCTTTCTTCCTTTGTTCTCTTTGCATTTGTCTACGATATTTCCTTTTTATTCATCCTGTCTGTCATATGTCCAGTAGGTGCACTCCCAAATGGTTAACTGTAGCCAGAATATTATGTTGACCACCCCACCCAGAAGTGAACAGACATTTCTATTGTTTGCTGCATACTACAGTACACATGCAACAGTGCTGCTGACAGCATCTTGGATTGTGCAGTTTACCGGGTTCTGTTTATGGAAGTGCTGAAGCAGCAGTTGACCATCCAGCACTAATGAACTGCACACCTCCCTTCACACCATCGTAACAAGTTGTAATCCTAGCTGCTTTTATTGTCTTAGTGTTACAGAGTGTCAGTTGCTTGTGCTTTACTACTGCTACATTGATGATCATACATAAAAAACATCACCCTTTATTACTACCTAGGAGTCATGAGTAGGTTTAAATATCATTTGTGTTTTCAGTAAAGCAGATCTCCTGCATGATAATTTGAATTAAACGGTTAATTTAGATTCATGTTGTGGTCGTAGCGGTTTTGAGCAACACATCAGCAGTCTACAAATTGGATATCACTGTCTGTGTTCTACGTCTTTGTATTCATCTTTAACCATGTGTGCACCTACCATGCGGCATCTCCACCCGGCTCTGAACAAGAGAGGTTGGAGTATGCACTCAACAGTAAGCGGAGGGCCCTTATTCTGGCCCTGCGCTGGGCTAATGCGCACACATACCTGCTGCAGGAGGAGCCTGCCACAGTCTCTTTCCTTGAGGTGACCAAAAGCAAGATTTCATAATATGCTTCGACACAATTTCCATCATATGCATGGTCTGACTGTTGTTCTTCTCTCTTATCTCTCTAGGAGTTGTATGGGAGTTTATCAAACGATTCTCGGATATTGAGAGCTTTGAAAGACCTGGTTCCTGACCTGGAGAAAGTTGTCAAATTGCAGTATGTTTCCCAGCTTCTGCATATTAAACTTTTACTGTGATGTTTTTATGTACCAGCCACATTTATTGCATCTTTTTTATTTGTTTTTCTACACTTTTTACTTTTTGTAGTTCTGAAGAAGCCAAATCCATAAAAAAGGTATGTGCAGACTGTTTTTAACAACATTTATTAGGAAATTTTACATGTTATTACAGTGATGTGGATGCTGACCTCACATTGTCCGACATAATTCAACAGAAAACTCTAATACGACAGTTCAGCAATGGAGATGAAAGGTTGCAGAAGAAGCAGCCTATTAGGAATCACGATGACAGTAATGCAACTTCATTATGGACTTTTTATCCACTATAAATCAGAAGCGGTCACGTACCAATGTATTGTTATTTCAATGTTATTTTTGTTTTTGTTACTAGTCCTGTTGAAGGTGTACTGCAGTGATCACACATACACCACCATCCGGGTTGCCGTGGCAGCAACGGGAAGAGAAGTAATCAGCGCTGTGGCAGACAAACTTGGCACTACTGATGAACTCGTGTTGGTCCACCTCAGCTCTGCAGGTGGTAAGATGGGGCAGATGAGAGCAGTTCACAGCAGCATTACCTACAGACAGATCAAAAGTCATTTCAGTCACCTCTTGCAAACGGCCTTAATCTCAACTATCTCCTTTTGCATTACAGAAAAACAAATTCTGAAGCCCAATGATGTTTCAGTGTTTTCTGCCCTGAGCATCAATGGGCGATTATTTGCCTGTTCTCGAGACCAGCTCACCAGTCTGGTAAGGGATCGATATTAAATTGGAACTTCTGATGTTTTTATGAAATATATATACATTAATACCTTTTATTCCTTGTTGTGATAATGCTATGATGATGATAATGATCATGATGATGAAGTATTTATACGGTGATCAGTAAGCCACAGCTTGCAATTCTTTATGGGAACTATTGGCACTATATCAACACATCTTTGTTTAAAAAAAAAGCTACATGTGTGTAAAAAAAAAAGTGATTGTGATTATTTAATGTGTTAACCTGTGTTTTTTTGTGATGTGCTTATGAATTTGCACGTGTGTATTTGTGTCTGCGTGCCTCAGACTACTCTTCCAGAACAGGAGGGTCCCTCTGCAGGCTCCATGTCAACTTTTGAGCTCATGAGCTCTAAGGACCTGGCTTATCAAATGACCATGTATGACTGGGAGCTCTTCAGTTGTGTGCACGAGGTATCACATATGCACATACACACACTGAACTTCAGGCCTGTAGTAGAAGACAAGCATGTACAGCATTAAAGATGGATGATGTGTCAACACTTCCTTCCCCCTGCACAAAAATGAAGCCAAAATATACTGGTATATGCGTTGCCCTCTTGGTCATTTTCAGTCGGAGTCTGAGTTAGGACGTCGAAGTCCCGCCCCATACACCAACCCGACTAACGCGGGATGATTACAGCTGTCAATAATGACATAACCCCCCATTTTTATAGCATCAATTAACTAGTTAAAACCACAGTTATCAGAAACAAATGCTTGATAAGAACTACTTTAAATGACACAAAAACAATTTGGGGAAAAATGTATATGATGTATTCTTTGATTATTTTTTTTAGTTTGGATCATGTCCCATCTGCTAACATGGAGAGGATATAATTTGTCTATATTGTAGACAGCCACTAGAGGGTGCGATGAAGATGTTTTTGCTTCACCTTTGGGGAGCTGTGATGTTGTCCATGTTTATATACCGTCTACGATGTTCAGTGATGCATAGAATCTTATTTTACACTTTGAAATATAGAGTCAGGCATGGAGTTCGACCATAAAAGTGTAACCTTTTACAGGAACTTGGCTTTTTACAGGCCTTCTTCTACTGTACACTGGTGCTGCATTGAAATACACAAGAGTTATGCTTTGATAGATCCAAGGTGGCAGGACCTAGCCACTGCCCACCCCTAATGTCTCCCCTCCCTCCTCTCCCCAGCATGAGCTGCTCTACCACACGTTTGGCCGGCAGATCTTCAGGAGAACCACTGCTAACATGGACCTGTTTCTGCGGAGGTTCAACCAGGTTCAGCTGTGGGTGGTCACTGAGGTGTGTCTCTGCGGACAGCTCAGCAAGAGAGTCCAGCTCCTCAAGAAGTTCATTAAGATAGCAGCACAGTGAGTGGGGCCTGCTGGTTACTGTCACACTCTCTACACGCATGCTGGTTCACACACATGCATTTAGATGACGAGTTTCACTTTCTGTTTTGCTTGTGCGTATTTGTCCACAGTTGTCGGGAGTTTAAGAACCTGAATTCATTCTTTGCCATCATTATGGGGATGAGCAACCCTGCTGTCAGCAGATTAAGCCAGACGTGGGAGGTAAACTCTGTCTAATCTACTGTACGTCCAGATCTTCAGTGAACCGTGGCTGTATTAAACTACAGCTTAAAGTGCTACATTCATGTTGCTGAGATCTTCTGTTTGTTTTATGGCAGAAACTTCCGACCAAGTTTAAGAAGTTCTATGCTGAGTTTGAGAGCATGATGGTGAGTTGCATGAATTTTCATTCACCAGAATTATATTGGGTTGGCAGCAGTTTATAGTTAAAACCTAAAAAAATCTTAACTACCTGCACAGCTGCACCTTTGGGGATAATTATAACATTTATTTTGTAATTTTGTCTAACTGATTTCCAAAGCTCTCAGTAATGGACACTATCTGTTTGGTGACAGGACCCATCAAGAAACCATCGTTCCTACCGACTCACTGTCACCAAACTGGAACCACCAATCATCCCCTTCATGCCCCTCCTTCTCAAAGGTATAGCACAATGTAGAGAACAGTAGTACTCTAGTCACTGTATCTCATTGGAATGAACTCTTAGAGGAACAAGACTGCAATTCGGTTTCATTAATTTCTTTACAGACATGACATTTACACACGAGGGCAACAAGACCGTCATTGACAATATGGTCAATTTTGAGAAAATGGTGAGTTTCCATGCGCATTGAACGGGCAAATGATTTCTTTTCAGGCTATGTTTTAATGCATCATAATGTTTTGCACTCATGTTTGGTGTATGCTCTAAAGAGCCTCTTCTCCTTATCTCTTCAGCGCATTATAGCTAACACAATTCGGCAAGTGAGGCACTGTAGAAGCCAACCATTCAGTAAGTCTCTTTCCATCACACATGGTCACATTTCAATGCCAGCTTTACAAGCATCTGTCCAATCACATTTATTTTTTAAATTTTCCTCTCTTACTGCAATAGATCCCGACATATGCCAACCCAACAAAAATCAAGCGGATGTACGGGGTTACGTTAGAAAGCTCTGCGTGATTGACAACCAGAGGGCACTGACGCAGCTCTCCTACAGGATGGAGCCTCGGCGGACATGAGCTCCAAAAGTTCCACCAATATCGCCTTCTCTGTGACGTTAGCATAAAAAAAACACCCCATCCCCCCCTTCCCACACACACACACACACACACAAATGGATAAAATAACTCAACATGACTGGCCGTTCAGTAGCAAATAACAACAGTCAATGACTTTAGCGCTATTATGGATGAAGGACTTATTACTGTGCCATTAAAAGCCTCTTCTTCCTGGACAGACAGAAACTGTTCAGCTGCTCTCTCGTTGCTGTATCTCAGCCCCCAGAATGAGGGTTTTAACCGTACTAGTTGTTACTGTTTGGGACCTGTTAGATAGAACTGTAATGTATAGAACTTGAATCAATATCCTGCATGACTGAACTTCATAGGCTTTGTGTTCTATACAGTGGATTTCTATCGGAGTGTCCTGTAATGTTGTGCTACCCCCAAATGAGCCCAAGTTTTACAATATATTACTGTACCTGCCTGTAAAGCAATCCATACTCTCCTGATGGTCCTTATCATAGACAGAAAACACCTCAAACTGTAGTAACCTAGACTCTTAATTTTCTACAAATATACAAATAACTATGAAATCTGAAACTGCTCATTCACTTCATAATCTACATGATTATATCCAAGTCTTTGAAAATCTTAAGGATTTAATGCCCTGAAGGTAAATATTAGTGTCCCTTAACTCGTCAGGGACAGCAAAACCACTAAACACAATTAGTTGGATTAAAGCACTAATTGTATTGCAAAGTGTTCAGATTTGTCACTACAGTATTGCATTTTATTTTTGCATTGGACTACAGCTGTAGGATATGAATTGTTCTAGATGATGAATTTGCTTGGTTTGATCTGTTCTGAGGTCAGTTGTATAACCAAATTGTACTCTTTTGATTTGGAAGCACTGATCTTAGATGGCGGTCTTAAAGGCAACTTATACTTTGAGGGGACATCTTGTCATCTCAGTCTGTGTAATTTTATTTTTATATATGTGGATGTAGATTGTGAGCGTGTTCTTGACAAGTGTCATTAATTTTCCTTTTGATCTCAGGAGCTTCTGATGTGACATTGCGTGTTGAGAACTGCCGTGAGGCTGGCTCTCCTTAGAGCAGCCTGTAACTGTACTTGTATGTGTGGTCTGCCTTGTAAATAAAAATAGCTAATTTAACAGTGCTTATGCTTTGGTGACATTCTTCAAAATGTGTTTTTGTGTTAGAGAGACTGAGGATGGTGATGCATATCAACATGTACAACTCATCTGATATATAGACAGACTGGTTTCAGCTTAAAGGAGCACTCCTTCCTTGATTTGTGTAAACTCAAAAACTCTTGCGAGACTCACTTTACGACCACCTAAACTAACCTTAACTGTTACATTTTGATGTCTAATCCTAACCATCTTGCGAGACTTGCGCAAATCTTACCATGGGTTACTGTCCAGACACAACCCTATAATTTCTGCTCTGGCTCTGGAGGTAGCTGTGTCAAGTCTGAGAAAATTAGTTTCATCACTGAGAGGTTGCAATCTTTTCATTAGAAATTCTGCTTTACAAACGGTGGATGTGAAGTTTGAAAGACGTGGGCATTTATCTGGCAGGGAGAGTCTAATGAACGACGTGATCAAGCTACTTTATGTGACATGTAGGGGCTTTCCTGCTTTTTTGGAACTTGACCTATAGCTACAAACAGTCTTGGGTATCATCTCAGCTCATATTTCTTACACATTGTCAAATTTGATCAGGAACGACACTAAAACAAGTTAATTTTGACTAATGTGGATGTTTTCTGATGTCCTTCTGATATCCATGAATATGCAAATAAAAAATAATAAAGACAATTTCCTGTAAGTGAAAGGTAGAACCCAAGGATTAAAAAAGGGCGCCATTTTTGACAAGTGCTGGCGCAGTGGTCTACTAGTGAAATAAGCTGCAACACTGACTTTTATGCTCCCCTGAGGATCTCTGTCCATTTGAGGTCTTTGATGCAGATACTAATGATTTCAAGAGGACCCCTGGTTCAATTTGAACCTGACCTTTTCCTCTAACATCACCCTAATGCCAAACTTTCCTTGCAAACAAGATATTTTGTCACTGGCTGATTTCTTGACTCATGTCTAATCCCCAGAGGAAGAACCCCTCTGACTAATGACTTCACCATCTGTTCTGTAGTGCTACCCTTAAATCACACATCTGAAATTATGGGTGGTGGTTTATGTTATCCAATTTGTTTGTACTACGGGCTGAAATGATTCATCGCAGCTCCCAGGAGTCATGTTTTATTTATGCACTGAATCACTGTTATGTCTCCTCTTGCACTTGATTACTGTCACTGACTGAATAGTGTCCTAGCTTCTCTAACAGCTGATCTCACCTGTCCCGACACAGTCAGTGTGGCTTTCTTGCTTGATGATGTCACTGGGTCATTCCTCGCAGGCTGAGTAACGCACTGTCCCTGTCTGGCTTCTCTGGTGAGTGTGTGAGAGATGGACTTAGGCATCTGTGGCGGTCTCCCCTCGTTGAAAACTGATTTACTATGTCTGACACACTATAGGCCAGAGCTGTATATCTGTGTGTGTGTGTGTATGTGTGTGTGTGCGCGAGTGTGTGTGTGTGTGTGTGTTTAGTATATGCAAAGCTTTATATAGCCACAGTTATCCAGGAAGGAGGAATGCCCTGGATGCCAGTGACCATATTTGAACAGTGTGTCTAGTCAAGGCAGACTGCACACACTGACCGGCAAACCGTAACTTACACACACTCAAAACACTCACCTCCCCTTCATCTTCACGCTCTGTGTGTGTGTGTGTGTGTGTGTGTGTGTGTGTGTGTGTGTGTGTGTGTGTGTGTGTGTGTGTGTGTGTGTGTGTGTGTGTGTGTGTGTGTGTGTGTGTGTGTGTGTGTGTGTGTGTGTGTGTGTGTGTGTGTGTGTGTGTGTGTGTGTGTGTGTGTGTGTGTGTGTGTGTGTGTGTGTGTGTGTGTGTGTGTGTGTGTGTGTGTGTGTGTGTGTGTGTGTGTGTGTGTGTGTGTGTGTGTAAGCTTTGTGTTGTAGTTACACTGGATCACCACTATCAGGCAATGTAATACTAGTCTAGCAGTGACAGGGGAGCTTCGACTTTTCGTGACTCACAGGGAGCAAACCTCTCTCTCTCTCTCTCTCTCTCTCTCTCTCTCTCTCTCTCTCTCTCTCTCTCTCTCTCTCTCTCTCTCTCTCTCTCTCTCTCTCTCTCTCTCTCTCTCTCTCTCTCTCTCTCTCTCTCTCTCTCTCTCTCTCTCTCTCTCTCTCCTCTCTCTCTCTCTCTCTCTCTCTTTCCAGAACTTTTTGGTTTCTTCTCTCTGACAATCTGTTGTGCTGACTGACAACATCCACACCGACCCTGTGGAGGAAACTACCCCCTCTCTCTCTTTATTTCTTATCCTTCGCTCTTTTCCGTGCTGATCCGTGACTTCTAAACCTTTTTTTGGGGCAGCGTTGGTGGTTGAGCGTGCATGCTTTTGGGGCTGTGTGTGTTTGTGTGTGCATATATGTGTGTGTTTGTGTACGCGTGAGTCAGTATGCCATGTCGTCCCCTGGCTCGTCGTTTGTGCAGATAAAGCATGAGGACCTGCTCTTCTATGAGAACTGTGGAGGAGGCAGCTTTGGGAGCGTCTACAGAGCCCTCTGGATATCCCAGGACAAGGAAGTAGCTGTGAAGAAACTTCTGAAGATTGACAAAGAGGTAAGGAGGGGAAACACACACACACACACACACAAACACACAAAGCATTCATACACTTCTGCAGCAAAAATACACAAAAATCAGATCCAGAGTATTTAGATGTTATGGTCTCATCTGAAGCACTAGTTTCCACTTATTTCCCACATTCTCTTTGGAGACCAAAACCCCCCTCTTTCCTTCCCTCTCCCTCCTCCCCTTCTGTATGCTGTCGAATGTGTGTTTATCTTAAACATACCTCTCGTCGTCCCCCTCCTCTGCTCACGCTTTATGGATTTTATTTATGCCACCACTCCCCTGTTCCTCCCATTGTATTTTAGGGCGAGGTGTGTGGTCATTGGGGCTTTCATGCACTGCGGTTCAGGCTGGGTGGTTCTCCATGAGTATGACCCTGATGGTAATCCAAACATAATTTCCTTCAATGTTATTAATAGTGAGCTGGTAGAGGCTCATGACCCACTGTCAGGAAAAAGCGAGCGTGACCTGTGGGGGAATCAGGCATGGTGTTATTGTTGTGGCTGCAGCAGATTTAAACCTGCATGCACATATATTAAAGACAAATATAAAAACCTGGAGTACAACAGAGGGAACAGAATTTGACTTGCTGTCTGACTTGTTTCTCTCACTTTCTCACACCCACACATAAACACATGCAGGGTGGGCAGATATGCGTGTGCCTTTGTGCATGCTTGCGTGCGCGTGCGCGTGTGCGTGCGTGTGTGTGTGTACAAACTGATGGATGATGGGAGAACTGAAGCTTAGTGGATCATTTTGCTGCAACACTTCATATGAAATGGAGCTGCTTGTGAACACTAGCATTACATTGATATTTCATGTCATCTTTGCACAAACACTACATGCACACTGTGGTGGAAGAAGTTCTTGAATCATTAACTTCAGTAAAAAAATAGCAAAACCACAGTATAATAATACTGTGTGACAAGTGCATTCAAGTATTTGCAACAAAAATGCACTTTAAGTATAAAAGTACTCATGCAGAATGACCTCTTTAAGTGTTATATTATATTGTTTAACTACAGCTGTCAGATAAAAGTAGTTTATATTAAATACATAACATGGAAAATATCCAAGTAAAGTAAAAAAACCTTAAACGTGTACTCAATGTATGTGAGTAAATGTATATCTGGCATTCACAAAAGTGCAAGTGATGTTTGAACCTCACATTGTGGGAATAAACGCAAGAAGCTAGTTAATTGAGAAAATGTTATAGTGCAGTTTTTTGTGTGACATACCTATTATTGTAACATATTCCACAAATGCAGAGGGTATGACCTGACCTATATGTCAGTTCAGATTAATGGCATGTTTGTCACCGCAGTGTGGAAGGTCTTTGTTTGCAGACTCAACCTGTGGTATGAAAGAGGTTCAGGCCTTAGTTCAGGCATCCTGGTCATAATGTAAAACTCTAACTTTTTAAGGTAGGAGGAAGGAGGATTCTAATGAAGTTCATATTCCTCTGTTTCTAATTTTTCCCTCCCTGTGTCCTCATCCAGGCTGAGATTCTTAGTGTCCTGAGTCATAAGAACATCATTCAGTTTTATGGAGCCGTGCTGGAATCTCCCAACTATGGCATTGTCACAGGTCAGACCCCACACGTTTGTGTGCGCGTGCGTGCGTGTGCGTGTGTGTGTGTGTGTGTATGTGTGTGTTCTTTCAGAACATGCAACATGTGACTGGGAGTATTTTAATCCACATCATTCAGACAAGAGCCATCTCTTGAAAAAGTACTTTTTAAATTTAGATGTGTATTATTATCTTTAGCGTTAAAGCCTAATGGATATAAGTTAGGTTTTAAGATCAGGTCAAGGTTTAAGGGCATGCATGGTGGATAAGGGTCAGGGCAGATTATCCTCTCACAAGTGTGTGAATAGATATGAGTTTTATTAGTGTGTATTTGATCCTCAACGTGCCACTTACGGACATGTTAGCACGGGCTCAGATGGCTATGTTTATGTGCGTATTTTGAAATATCTGTGCATACGTTGCCCTGTTTCCTGGCAGGACATTTGTAACTGAGACCAGCATGTTTGGATGTGGTTGTAATCCTTGATGGGGTCATACGGTTAAGATAAAGCACCGACACACCACTACAGACTTGTCCAGCAACAATTCTCGCTGCAGCTGAGTCTAAAGTATATTGTGTATATATATAAGAGGTGGTTCAGAAGAGTTTAGTGTCAGTAAAATGCAACCATTTAAAAAGACAGACTTGTCTTTGTTCTACTCGTCTGACACCTTTGATTTCATCCTCTGTGTTCTATGTGTCTCTTTTAATTGTCAGACTGAACAGGAAAATTGGAAAATGTTAAAGGTTCAGAGATAATCAGGATTAGACAGTCAGGGTGTGAAGGTTGTCAGCTTTTCCACGGGTCTGAGCGAGCCTCTCTGTGTGTGGGTCTGTGGTTAACTGTGTGTGATGTTTCTCAAACATTATAATACACTGATGTAAACTACAGACATTTTTTGCAGTGCAGTTGTAATTTCGGTCACTTATTCAGTCACTTCTATTAAAACTGCTGTCGGTTAAGTTGCATCATTTTTAAACATGTGGAGAGATATCTGCTGTAAGTGCCTGTTTAAATCTAAAGCCCCACACTTATCCCTTAAACTGTTCTTCTATAATGACAATTGTTTCTGTGTGTGTGTGTATGTTCTTCTATAATGACAATTGTTTCTGTGTGTGTGTGTATGTATGTGTGTGTGTGTGTGTGTGTGTGTGTGTTCTTACAGAATATGCCAGTGCAGGTTCTCTGTATGAGTACCTTTCCAGTGAGCAGAGTGAGGAGATGGACATGGAGCAGGTCATGACATGGGCCATACAAATAGCTAAAGGTACACCTGGAGGAATTATGATAATAGTAATAATAATAATGATACAGTCTCCGTGTCAAGGTTGAATGACTTAGCTTCTGATGACAAGAGATTTTGAAGCCTACACTTTTTAATCTGCAACATATTTATCATTTCCAATTTGCCTACAATGCAAAAACAGTATAGGTAGCTTTATGTTCCTATAATTCTATATATGTGTATATGTATAGAATTATTGTATTAAACTCTTTTTAAACTAGCCTTTTAACTTCTTGTCTTCCACTGTATCATCCTCAAGTTATATTCCTGTGTACATTAAGCAATTCTGATCTGATCTAGTGGATTTCTCGGTTTACAGTTCATTTTACAATGAAACTGCACCCCAAACCTTAAATACTGATCAGAAACCAATCAGAATAAACAACAAAATGTTGTAGTTTTTTTGTTGCCAGTTTTTTAGAAATAGATATAGAGTGAACTTTATTGTCCCTAAGGAGAAATTTGTCTTGGGTAAAGTGCTGCAGTCTGTTCATTTACATAATAAACAACAACATGGAACATATTAAAGAACAAGAGAAATTTGACACTGCCAACACAGTGGTTTAAAAAAAACAAACACAGCTGTGTATTTATTGCACATTGCTCTATTGCAATACGATTGAGCATCATAGTTCAGTAGCTTGATGGAGGCTGGAACAAACAATAGCCTCAAGCGGTTTGATTTGCACCTTGGCACAAAGTCTTCTTCCTGATGGCAGATGTTTGTATTCAGAGGGGACATTGAGAGTCTGCAATGATTTTTCACCTTCTTTTTTTTGCTTGTTTCATGACATCTTGCTCATACAGACTCTGTATGGGCTCTTTCTTCACTAAGAGCTGTTCCCAGAGCTGTTTTGTGCATGCTGGCAAGCCTGCTTTTCATTACACTGTTAGGTTGCCAAACCATGCTGTAATTCTGTATCTAATGATGCTCTCTAGGATTGCTTGGTAGAACATGAGCATGATCTGGCTGCTCACTCCAAACAGCCTCAATCCCCTTAGAAAGTTGAGTCTTTGCTGCAGTCTGTCTTTTTTCAGCAAATAATGTTGTCTTAATGTACATTGCGGTTGTATCAATGCTTGATTTCCTTACAGGGATGCATTACCTCCACTCAGAAGCTCCAGTCAAAGTCATTCACAGAGACCTCAAGTCACGTAACGGTAACACATCAAACATGAGTTCTCTTTGCCGTTTGTCTGTTACAGCAGCTGTAGTATACTTCTATCTTGTGTCACACAGCTTTAACTGGTTTCTCTTTTTTTACAGTGGTGATGACAGCAGACAAAGTGCTGAAGGTGTGTGTCTTGTGATGTACAGACAACCACATATTAGCATTTTTCGTTTCATTCAAGTCAGGCCCTTCTGTGTTTAACTCACTGCTCCTTCTGATTGGATTTCAGATATGTGACTTTGGGGCGTCTAAGTTCCTTTCCCATACCACTCATATGACGGTGGTGGGCACTTTTCCTTGGATGGCTCCTGAAGTCATTCAGAGCCTGCCTGTCTCAGAGACCTGTGACACTTATTCCTATGGTGTGGTGAGTTGGCAAAACTGTACAAATATCATTATCGTAAGCTTTGTGTCAAATAATGATGACAGGGAGTTAATGTTTGCTCAGATTTTCAGACAGATTGTCACAATTTCAATTTTTTTTTTCCAGTTTCAAAGACTTTTATTCAGGCAAGATCGCTTCTTGTATTTAGATGACATTCAACATCTAAAAAGTTTGTGTTAACATTTTGGAAAAAAAACCTTTATATTCCTTAAACTAATCAAGGTACAGGAAAGTACTGTTTGCTATCACTATTAGCGTTTGTATCCGCACTAGTATGAATTCACCGCTCTACTATAAACAGAGCTACTGTCAACACACTGAAGAAATTGTCTGTTTGAATGAACCAACACTGTGTGTTCTGCGGTCAGGTGCTGTGGGAGATGCTGACTCGGGAGGTTCCTTTCAAAGGTTTTGAAGGGCTGCAGGTTGCGTGGCTAGTGGTGGAAAAACAAGAGGTAACCCCTCCAAGCCCCCTCACCCTCCACGCACCCCCCCCCCCCCACACACACACACACACACGCACACACACACACACAGGCATACACACACACACAGACACACACACACACACACACACACACACACACACACACACACACACACACACACACACACACACACACACACACACACACACACACACACACACACACACACACACACACACACACGCACACACGCGCCTTTTTGAACACACTGTCAGCAGTGTAGACCCACCAGAGATTGAGAAGGCCGGAGGAACAATGCGATGCTCTCATGGTTTCCACTGCGAGCTGGTGAGGCTGAAGCTGGGTATTTTTAGGCCTGATGTCAGTTCTCTGCTCTTGTAAGGCCTGGATACACAGCAGTGGAGCTCGGCCAGACTCCCCCCTGGCTAAAGCCTTTACGAGAGAGAGAGCGACAGAGAGAGTGAAAGGGGGGAAGAAAAGAGGAAAGATTGTAGTGATATGAGGTTTGATTCAAGAGGTTTATGGGAGGTGGGGGATGATGGTTATACAGTGTATGTGTTTCAGTTATTGTCTTGCCTCGATCCTCCACAACAGCCCCCCCCCCTACATACACACACACTGGGGGCCAACAAACAACTCAGAGAACATGATTCCTGCATAGCTGGAATTTGGCTAATCTCCAAATAGTCTCCCTAAATAACTCTCTCTCTCTCTCTCTCTCTCTCTCTCTCTCTCTCTCTCTCTCTCTCTCTCTCTCTCTCTCTCTCTCTCTCTCTCTCTCTCTCTCTCTCTCTCTCTCTCTCTCTCTCTCTCTCTCTCTCTCTCTCTCTCTCTCTCTCTCTCTCTCTCTCTCTCTCTCTCTCTCTCTCTCTCTCTCTCTCTCTCTCTCTCTCTCTAGCCCTTTCCCAGTCTCTCTCTGATTTTCCCCTCCATTGCTATACCTCTCTTCCTGACCCTCTTACTTGCCCTCTCTCCACTCAGAGTCGTGTTATTTTAGGATTAATCCCCAGAGAAAACTGTTTCCATTTACTGCACTGTACTATGGAGCTGTCTGGGCTCATTCGGACCTTTGATGCCAGAGGGTCTTTTTATGCAGGGACATTAAGTGGCATGGTGTGGTTTACTGCTTTTACTTCAGTTTACATGTTACAGAAAGATAAACATGGGCCCAGACACTTTCAAATGTACCCATTTTACCTTATAAACAGATGAATGTACGTAAACAAACTATTGGATTCAGCTCAATAGTCTATGCAATACTATTTAAAAAATTTAACTGAATATGTTTAACCGTCTGAATATACCTATATTCGGCGCCTGTCTGACACGCTCTGTTTTAGAGCCTGTCTCTTGAAGCCACCATCCTGAGGTAGTTCTCAAGCCGTGGGTGGAGAGCCTCAGATGGGGGGCGGTTAATTCTAATGAACCTGCATGTGGCATAAGAAGGGAAGCCAAATCTGAATGGATTGTTGAATCCCATGTTTTCTTACCTAAATGCCCCCTTTCATAAATGATACATAGGAAAATTTTAGCTATTAGTGAAATGTTATGGTAATTTTTAGAAGGACTGCTATGAAATCTTGAACAAAAATTGATTTAAAGTTGTTTTTACTGTCCCAACAGATGAATAGTTGCCACATCTAGGATGGATTATGGTTTACTTGTTTGCCGTGGTATATTTTTTTTTATCCAAATCACTTCTAACCTCCATACTTTCAGGCTTAAAACTGTGCAGAACTCATGTTATTAGCGGTTTAATAATTACTTCACTTAGGTTTTGTAGGGCTGCAAACTTATTTTAGGTTTATGACCAAATACTTGCAAAGCTGATAACATTTTACATCAGCCTCAGTTCTACTTTTTCTTCTACTAATTATGAAATGTTAGTCTTATAACATAATAAACTAGGATGGATTCACTGTGAGCATCTTGGCATGCTGACATTAGCATGTACCTCAAAGCTCCACTGGCTGCAGTGGTTGATCGTCATTAATATTTAATGTTAAATACGAGAAATACTTACATTTTCAGGGGCTTTAAATTGTTTTTTTCACTAGATTTAATCATTGTAAAAAACAACCTGGTCTGATAAGACTTTTCTGCCACTTTGTTTGTGTGTCTGGGTATCTAGAGGCTGACCATCCCCACCAGCTGTCCAGCGAGTTTTGCAGAGCTGATGAGGAAATGTTGGCAAGCTGACCCAAAGGTAACTAAACAGACAAGGGATTTAGTGTCTCTTCTTCCTCAAAGTTTTTCAGGACATTAAAAATAGGTGTGTAAGCTGGTTATTTTATCTTGTGTGCATGCATGTGCCTACAGGAGCGTCCACAGTTCAAACAGGTGCTGGTAAACCTGGAGACCATGGCCAACGACAGCAGGTTACCGGAGCAGTGTAACTCCTTCCTGCATAACAAGGACCAGTGGAGGTACACACACACACACACACACACACACACACACACACACACACACACACACACACACACACACACACACACACACACACACACACACACACACACACACACACACACACACAGTCTTTTCAAAAGAAAACACTTGAGTGTCTCTGCACTGCGTCTGAGCGTGAGGCAGGTAATGTTTTAAGTGTATACAGTAAAGTCTGGGCCAGAATGACAAATGCAGTCTGTGATTTACTGTACTCCAAATAAAAGTCAATATGCACGCACACAAATTCAACATAGTCACACACGTGCAAACATACACAACAACTCTGTGAACTCTAAAGCTCAGGGGAGAAGTTGAATGTGTGACCCTGTGCTCTACTTGAGTCTATAATAAGCTCTCTGGAAAGTGTCCATGGAAGAGATTCCTCTACTCCTCCACTCTGCCTCGCTCCACCACAGGGAGAAATACAGAGGAGTGGGGTGGGGAGGTGGGTGGTTTGGGTGGAGGAGAAATCAAGTATGAGGAGAAGTTCACTGAAAAACAGAAATGTATTGGGTGCCTGTGAAATCCAAAAGACTGAACAAGGGAGAAACAGCGAGGGGGCGGTGGGAGAGAGAGAGAGAAAGAGGTAGGGGATGGAGCAGAAGAGAAGAAGGTGCGAGATTCTGTGCATATTTAACATGAGTCCAGCGAGGCAATCAATTCTGAGTGAAGTTTTGGGTACGGGTGGAAAAAAGTCGGACAAGGGAAAGGGGGAGGAAGAGTGAGGGAGGTGAAGGGGCGGGATGAATGAATAGGGAGGTATGGAAGGAACACGGAAGGGGGTATGGATGTGCGTCAGATCTGTCTATATTTAGTCGCTGTGAGAGTTGATTGTGTTTGTGAATGCAGGTTTATGGACAGTCACTCACTAACTCACAGTGACCTCTTGTGGTATCAGAGAGTACTGGAGCTAAATATTTTACTTGACTCTAGTAGTATTGTGGTCTGCTGGAAAAACTAAACATGTCATGTCATGTGGTCTGCTATATGAAACTAAAATATACCAATTTTAAAACGGGTTTACCCTCTAAATGTTGCCAGTGTTACAGAGCTGCAGCTTTGCTATAAGCTAAATAACGGAAAAGTATACAAAATGCATGATTAGAGCGTGCTCTTGATGTACACTATTGTTCGCACAATTAATGCACAATTTAAACAAAAGTATCAATAGGATAATTTACTGTCATTAAATAATTTGATGACGATTAGCACACAGTTTAGAATGCATACTACTTGTATTTGGTACTGTATAGAATAACATTTTACCTGTGTTGCAAATGCAGAACTCTACAGTACACACTCAAGCAAAAGTAAAGGTCATCTTGAGAGCCTTAACTGTTAAAAAAGCAGCGTTACAATATATTTTTCGCATGTGCTCCTGAAGTTTCTTTCTAGCTGCAGTAAATTTGCTGTTTAAGCTTGACCAAATGTGCATGTACAAAGTCACAATAGATGATGTATATTCTGTCTGCGTGTGCCCATGCTACAGGTGTGAAATCGAGTCGACCCTAGAGCGCCTTCGGAAGCTGGAGAGGGAGCTTTACTCCAAAGAGAAGGAGCTGGAGGAGAGAGAGAGGAGGCTCAGGCTGTGGGAGGAGAGGCTGATGGAGAGGTCCAACATGTCTCCCAGTCCGACCTCCCTACTCATGGAACGCTCAAACATCTCACCAGTAAGTGGAAGTAGAGTAAGTGTAAATCTGTTCAGACAGCTGAAAACAAAATTATATAATACCCTCCCTCTCTTCCCCTTCTCTCTGACCTTATCAGTTCTTCACACCAATGTCCATCGGGTCCTCCGGCTCCTTCTTCCGCTCGCACTCTCAGGACTCCAACAGTGCAGGTGTCAGCAGTGCTGGCGTCAGCTGTCTCCTCCGCACTCTCAGCAACGGAGACACGGAGAGGGGGAGCAGTGCGGTGCTGGAGAGGGGCATGGGTTCTCTTGACAGCGGGGGGAGGCTGCATGCAGTGTTTCGAGGGTTGCAGGGGAGGTTCGGAGAGGAGGACGGGGAAGAGGAAGGAACCCTGGAGGAGAAGGGCTGGGGGCAGAGGGAGAAAGATGACAGTGGGGGGAGTATGGAGGGAGGTGGAAGGGTGCAGGTGACACTCAGGAGCTTCCCAGGTGGTGTGGTGGAGAGGGAGGAAAGGACGTGGGAGGAGGGGGACAGGGAGAAAGGAGGGATGCAGAGGAGCAGGGTGACCACCATAGTCCGCGGGTATTCGGGCGGGTTTGGAGAGGCTGAAGGGGAGAGGGAGAAGGAGGGAGGATGGGAGATGGAAAAGTTGGGGGACAGGCTAGATGAGAGAGGGATGGAGGGAGGCATAGAAGGGGGGAGGCTTCCGACCATGTTCAAGGGTCTCCACGGGGGTTTGGGGGACATGCTGTCCTTAGACATGGATGACATGGGGGAAATGGAGGGACTAGGTGACATGGACATGAACATGAACATGGGCGACCTGGGAGTGATGAAGGTCAGGAGTGAGCTGGGGGTCAGGGGTCGCAGAAGGAGTGACATGGGTGTCGTGGTCCAGGGAGTCAGAGGTGACCGCAGCGAGGCCATCAGCCAAAAGATTAGAGGTGAAGTAGGGGTCAGAGGTCACTCGGGGGTGCAGGTGAGCATGCGGGCTTCCTCCAATCAGAACTCTGTGAAGAGCTGTAGCGTGCGACACGGAACCAAGATCAACATGGCTACTGCCGCCATGGACATGATGGAGCTCGACTGGTCTGACAGTGACTAAAAAAACAAGCGGACAAACACAGACACACACAGAAAAAACACACATAGAAATACACACAGAGGCCAAACTAGAAAGATTTTGACTTGTTAGCACATCTAAGCTACAGTATGTGCATTAGAATCTCCAGTTGAAAAAGAGCTGGTTTACACACATTTCTTTTGTTATTTTTTTTTATTGAATGGATGAATACTATACCCATGTGTACTGTGAAGTAGGATGGAGTGTAAAGACAATTAGAGGTTGTCTTATCATGTTGTCAGAATTACTTCACCTGTGTAATTTAATGTGCTAATAAACGGTTGCATAACATACTGTAAGAGGTACAAGTGTTGCAAAATAACACACTTGAACGCCACTCTGAGGCAGCACTGTCTGATTTTGTTTCTCCTGCTTTGTAGAGAATCTTTTAGTTTGTAGATTTGATTTTTGTTCAAAACAAGCTTTGCCTTTATCAGTTCTAACTGTGATCTAGTGTGTGAATTTTTGGCATTTCTTTCTATATATTTTATCATTTTTCAATAAAAAGAAAAAAAATCTCCTGATTGAAAATCCTGTGATTTTGCTTAGCTGGAGTTAGCTGCCACCCTCCAGTATATGAGTATATTGTAGTATCACACATGGTTACACAAGGTACACACCAATCAATAATACAAAATAAAATCCCTCTCAACTTCTGAATCTTGACCCCAGATCTCTAAACTCCATCTCACACACCGAGCAGCAGAGCCACTCCTGCCAGCACCCACTTGGCGGGTCTCTCCCTGGTTTTGAGGCTGAAAGTCCAAACATATGTGGGTCCTCTGATCTTGGTCTTGTAGAGTGGACACTCGTAGATATTCCTGGTCTCCTGGCGGTCGTTGGGCACAGCTCGGACAGAGATGACGGGCATGGCTGGGGTCAGTTCCTTTAGTCGGGCCTCGCTGATTACCCCAGCCTGAGTGTCCCACCTTGCACCTGTTGGAGGACACAGGTGAAGAGGTGAGGAAAAATGGTATTACCATGTTTATAAACTAGGACATTTAAACATTTCAGAAAGGGAATCGTGTTGCTCAAGGATCAGGAACAGAAAAAGGGCCCTTTGTGTTGTCCCACAGTGGAGAAGAAATGAAAGACAGTGTTTGTCTACCTTCCATGTAAAGTCCATATACGTATGCACCCTCCCTGGCAGGTTGATTAAACTCTTCCTTAAACTTCTTGGTCACATCAACTGTCAGGTTCACTTTATCCAGAGGCCACTCATTCTTACGTGCAAGAGACTGCATCACCGCTGGAAAAGCCAGAACAAGATAAAAAAACAAACAACAAAACAAACGAAGGGTTAATGATGAGGTGAGAAAAAGAGAGGGCAGAGTTGTGAACATGTTTTAATAAGCCTTGGCAGTACTCTGATCTGTGTGTTACCAGTGAGGAAAGACTGAGGGTTGAAAAGTCCAGACAGCCAGACAACACTAGGCAGAGACAGGTCCTGAGTCCAGCTGTCCAGCTCTTTACAACGCTGCAACACATCATTATACCTGACACACACACACACACACACACACACACACACACACACACACACACACACACACACACACACACACACACACACACACACACACACACACACACACACACACACACACACACACACACACACACACACACACACACACACATTCGGTCCAAATAAAATTATTTTTATCAGACTTTTATCAGAAATATTTGAGAATTGGATATTGTATTGATGAGTTTCAACACCTGGTGGATTTCTTTTACATTAAAGATTACGACAGAAAAGTGTAAAAATGGCAGAAAGGTAATAATTGCTTTAAATTAATAAAGGAAATTAATTAAAACATTTTTTTAAACGATTCTAAAATGTGAAAAACACTCGCTAACACTCAAACGCACTGACAGAGACACGCACCATATAGCCAGGCTGTAGGTGGAGGGGTAGGCCAGCTTGGTCCAGGTATCGGGCACATTATCAAAGAACAAGGCTGTTTGTAGCTTCTCCATCTCAGAAGAGATGGCCAGTTCACCCTTTGACAGACATATACTATGACTACACACATCGAAAATGCAGCAAATGTAGCAATTTATCATCTGTGAATCATAAACGCATCTAATTTGAGAAACCAGTGCAATTACTTTACTTTTTACACTACAGTATATGACACCTGATCTGATGAAGAAAACCCTCAAACCCAAGAGGGCTGCACTGTACACAAACACAAACACACAGCCTACCTTGAGTCCTAGATCAAGCTCCTTGAGCGAGCGCCGCATCTCAGAGATGAGTGTGTTCATGCGCTCACACTCCTGGAAGCAGACCAGAATGTACGGGGACCGCTCAGCTGTCTTAGAGGTAATGTCGGACATGTTGTACTCCTCTGGTAGCTTCTCCAGCACCTCATCTAAAATTGTTTTCACCTGAGGGAGGGTGGTTACTAGATTTACTGATGTGGTTTCTCTGAGAATTAGAGTGATCTAAAACTGCTACCCTTGTGAGAAATTTAAAAAAATGAATTGTAGAGAAGTTTGCGTCACATAATTTTTTGTGTCAGTATCTTTGTGTGTTTTCAAGGTTTAGGACAGGTTCAGCCAGTTAATGGAAAATGTACCTTCTCCTCCAGGGTCTGTGAGACTCCCTCCCCCATCACAGCATCCGGAGACTGCAGCTCCAGCAGAGTGTGGAAAAGGTTATCTGACGTCACTGTCAAAAACTCAATTTCTGCGTTGGGGTGCAACCCGTAATGCACTGGGCTCTCGTGGGGCAGCATCTCATCTATGAAATCATGGTAACCCTGGAGATTTAGAAACGAGAAACGAGAAACAGTGAATGCGTGTTCTACAGTCCGATATGTAGTGTATGGACTGCCCTTGTGGAAATGTAACTTTTAACCTTTCTTTTTCTGTTATGCCTTACTCTACATCCACAGAAAGACACAACAGTAACACTTCTGTTCTGGAGGGTTGTCAATGAAACTGTTTCAAGGAAATGTTTCGGTATCCTTCTTTAGTTACCTGGTAGTCCAAGTTGGAGGGGACAACAAACCCAGGAGCCAAAGAAAGCTTCCGGTCAAACTGGGAAATAAAACAGATAGAAAATATTCAGCTTCAGATCTCGTACAAAACATTAAATTGTCCTCAGGTAGCCAGTATTTCTTGGTCCAAAAGGGGCCTGAATCTGGCTCGTCTCCTTGCCAGGCACTCTTTAGCTTGCACGTGCAGTTTCTGGCCGAAACCAACCAAATTGCTGCTTAACTGGAGTAGGTTCCCAGTCATAAATGGTCCAAAATTGCATTCCAAAAACACAGTTAGATCTGGCAGTCATTAACCGTCTGTGCCAAGCCAGTTCACATTTGGTCCTCTTGTGCTAGAGGACTGCATGTACCAACACTCAACCCCAATCAACCAGACATCCACTTTCTCTAATGAACAAACATACAAACCTGGTTGGGCTGCATGTATTCTTCCAGGTATGTTCTGCAGAGCCGTCTGTCCCAGTCGTCAGTGATGTGTCCTCCGTACATTATCTCTCCAAACAGATACCTCAGGTCCTCCCATGGCACCTTTGTTATCATAATCATGAAAATCACAGCTTATATCCTCCTCATCATTCACACTCCGGGCACACTCGCACGCACTGACAACACATCCCACCTGTGCATTAGCCTCCAGGTAGTTATAGAGGACGTTAACTGATATTGTCAAGTCTCCGGTGTTGAAAGGATACTTTCTGTTCCAACCCTGGGGTCCAAACTTCCTCCTCTCTGCCACACAGGCGTGGAAGTAACACAGAGAGAAGAGGATAGTTTTAAACTCCTGCTCACGGCTGCACTGGTCCAAGATGTCCTAGAAAGAGACCCATGAATAAATTAATATATACATTACATAACAAGCACTACTAGCACACAGTAGAAAGTAAGACACTCACCTGGTCAAAGTTATCTAGAGCAGCATGCAAATTGGCATGCATGCCTGTAGGAGGTTCATTGGTGATCTTGATAGCATTTTCCAGAATACCCTGAGGAAAACATGAGAATAAAAGATCCATTATTTTATTTAATGCCACTACTTAACTATGTGAAGAACTGAAGCGTACGTCAAATATACCCGGGAGCCTTCATTTAGTCGTTTATATGCTTGATGCATTGAGATGACCTTATTACATGCACATGCATCTCTACCTGTGGGATAATGTGTTCCTGGGGTGTTGGTGCTGGCTCAGCGCTCATAAACACTCTGTAGTCCGGATGACTGCCTTCACAGCAGTGCTCCAGAAGCTTCTCGAGCGAACTCAGCCAGCGAGCAACCAGGTGGATGTTCTACAGGGAGGTGAGTGAAAACACACCATCAACATCTAGTATAATACAGAGTGTGAAAGTGTGCACATTGAGGCATGGCAAATAGAGTATTTAGAGTTTCACTAACTAATTAAAAATAAAATGAACTACATTATCATTAGGTCAAATATGTCTATCCTGAAATGAAACATTAGTTCTATCTATCCACATATTCACAATAAACTCTCTTCCAGTCAGACCTGCAATATAACCCAGTGACCCTCCTTGGCAGCCTTCTCCATGGCAACCTCAGCCACAGCTTCCTGGCCCTGGCCCAGGGACACGTTGTGAAGCTTCCCAAGGTCGATAGTGAAACCCAGCTTCCTTCCTGGGAACACACAAGATTAAATTTGAAGTCTTTCTATGTGCTGATGTAGACTAAAACCCCCTGTGAGAAAAATGTGATCGTACTCCAAAATCTTTCATTTATTTTCTCTGCATTCCTGTGCAGCACGATTGCTATATTGTCACGACGCTATCTGCAATATATATCAAAGGTGCTATTTTCTAAAAGCCCAACAAGAACACTTCTTTAACACAGAAACATCACTTTGCATAAAAAAATAATAATGTCGAAGCAAAAACATTAGGAGTGTTTGAGTATGTATTTGTTTACAGTACCCAGGGATTCCACATCTTTAAGTGGGTCCACTCCAGGGGAGAGAATGAAGAACACAGGGGAGGCTGGACCACTTTCTCTGAAGGACTTTGCAAATTCAGTCTTTCGTCCCTCTGTATACTTCACCCCAAGTTTCTCCTCCACAAAGTTCCTGCAGTGTGCCAATGGGAAGGGCGGAAAAAGTTATAATAGTTTACGAAAGAGATTAGAAAGGTTGATAATCTAAAATAACATGAGAGGGGGAAAAACTCTCCTCACCTGAGAGCATAGGTCATACGATCAGGTCTCAGGGCTCTCATCATGATGAGTTTCTGCAGAGAGCTTTTCCCTTTCCACTCCTGAGGAAACTTCTCTTTCTCTGGACACTCTGAATCCACCATCTTCTTCCAGCGCTTAGGAGAGCCTTCAATGTCCCGATCAAGACCACGGAACTCATCGGTGAAACTCATCACCTGGGCAAAGAAAAGGGACAGAAGATTGTGTTTGACAATATCATTTATGGATGTGGGCCAGCAAAAAAAGAGTCCTGTGTGGATGTGTGTGAGCTTGCACCTTGATGGCGCTCCACGCTGAGTTGGAAAGAAAGTCGAGGGGGCTGACGTAGCTGTGGTCAATGTTAAAACGTAGCAGGAAGTCTAGCTCTCGCACGTCTATCTCCTTACTCATCAGGAGCAACTAAAAGAGGGAGAACACAGTCAGGGGTGAAACAAATTCTCTCTCTAATGCTGACACACCGCGTATGTGCACATGCCCACCTGGAAGGCTAGCTGTGCAGTAAAGGTGAGCTTGTCTCCCTCAAACAGTCCCCTGCTGATGTAGTTAAAGGTGGAGTAGGTTACACAGTCTACAAGCGTGTTTACTCTGCTCTTCACGTCCTCGCAGGCCTCTGCCATCTCCACCGCCTTGTGGAAAACTACGTTAAAGGCCTGAGGACAAGAGGGTGAAAGTTTATGACATAGTTGGTTATGATCATTGCATAAATTCATCAGAGGGTCAAGATAGAGTCAATATGAGTGTCTGCTTCTTTCAAATTCAATTTGTCCTGTACCTTGAGGCTGAACTGGTACATGGGGTTGATCTTGTTGAGATCATTCATGATAAAGTAGAGCAGAGAGGCTCTGACAGCAACGGGACGATAGTGTTCTCTGGCTTCGTTTATCTTCACCTCGTTGACTTTCGCTTCCAGGACCTGAGAATGAGGGACGGAGGGAGAAGACAGAAAAACAGATGGAAAAAATGAATCTGCCATTTGTGGATCAGGCCAGAAATTTTAGTCTAACTGGTAGCCCCTCCGATCTTACTTTGACCGACTAACATTGCTTACCTATGATTAAGTCCCCTTGGATGATTTGTTTTAATGTAATTGGATGCTTTGTATTGACGTATACTATGTACTTATAACAAAAGGGTGTATTGTTCACCAATTGCTAGAATTTATGACATCATATATTTATGTAAATAGAAATGACTTCTAACAGTTGATTTGTCCATTTGCACAATGTGCTTTGTACTTGATGTCCCTTTATTCATTCATTAATGGATGAAGGTTAAATGGGTGGGGGCCGGGGGATATATGGGGGACAATAATTTACGTTTGTGTTGTATTTGTATGTTTCTGTACACATAATGTTCCTTCGAATACAATATATACATTTGGCAGTTTTTTAATTTCATTATACAGGATAGACAGGAAATGGGGTGAGAGAGAGCAGGGGAGACATGCAGCAAAGGGCCGCAGGTTGGAGTCAAGCCCGTGGCTGCTGCCTCGAGGACCTTCAGCCTCTGTACATGGGGCGGCTGCTCTAACCACTCAGCCACCGGCTGCCCCCCAATACAATATTATTGTAGCAATTAAAGGTGGCTCATAGTGAGAAATATGTTGGAGAATGAAAGACACAAAACAAGTTAAGTTATTGTTACATTCAATGCAACAATAATCAGACCCTGCTTTCACACTGTTACCTTCATCTCAATTTCAGCAGCAGTGTGTTTGGTGGTCTCAAGCTTCTCCACCAGCATGTTGTCACCCAGGAAGTTGCTCTCTGCAGCAGAAAGCCTGGTCAGCAGCTCATCCTCCAGGAGCTTCAGCTCAATCTTGAACATGTTCTGCTGTTTGGTCAGTTCACTCTGGCAGGGTGTTCACACAAACAGCTCGGATCATTTTGGGAACTGTACAAAGCAGTATTCCCACTGTCCTGATCTAACTGAGGTTGTAACAGAAGGATATGAAGTGACTCTATCTAATTTCAAGTTACTTTTTGCCAACTCTATTATTATAATACAGTATAGTGTAAGAAAGAAGAAAAAAAACGTGTTAACAATGCTGTTTACATGAGCAAGAGCATCACGCTTTTAAGACAGATGGACCAACAAATATTTCCAATATCATAAAAGGGGAAAAAGGAAGCTACTAACTAACTGACCCACCTTGAGGTGCTCGAGGTCGGGCCTTTCCTGATTCACCACCTGGGCCAGGAGCTGATCCTCTAGACCATCTCTGGTCACAGTAAAATTGATGAGAGTAGTCTGGGCTTGAATCTCTGGCTTGTAGTGAGGATTGGCCAACTTTGTGTGGAGGATCAGCCTGAAGCTTGGGTTGAAGAAACATTCCTTGTCCCCGACCTTTATACAACTGTGAGGGAGCGGCGCAGAGTGAGGAAGTGTAGCATGAGAGGAGAGGGCAGAAAACTGTGAGGAACAAATGCTTGTGTGTGTCCTACCTTCCCTTCTTGATGGTGTGTCGTCCCAGCAGAGGGTCAATAACAGGGTCAATGGTCTCCTCGAGGTTCTCTATGAGGACAGTATGCCCTGACACCACAGCCTGTTCTATCACATCTACATAGCTGGGACAACATGTTACACCAATAAATGAAAAAAGAATATTAACGCAAATACTGTAAATTCTCCCAGAATGAGAAAATAATAGTGCTGCTGAGAGCGAGAGCATCAGATATAAAGCAGCATTTCAGGTCCAATATTTAAAGCCTCTATCTCTCCTTGAGGATGATGAAAGTGGAATTAGAAAACCCTCACCCTCTCTGCCCGAGACTGACAACCTTGAGGCTGCTGCCATGGCGACTCTTGATCCACTTGATGCCTTGCAGCTGAGGGTCAATGAGGAGAGGCCAGCGCTCACCTGAAGCGATATACCCGAGCCACACATGGATATTTGAACATATTAGTGAGCAAACCTAGCACAACACTGTTTGTATTTTCTGTGAGAAAGGCACCAGTCATCACTGTGGCGATATGATATATTATAACAGTGTGTATATTTACTGCCACTGCTCACAGTTTGTGAGGATGGTCGCATTCTCAGTTGACATTTTGTCTCCAGGTAAGCCTTCGTTGTTCCACTGGGCCACCATCGCATCATCAGTCAGCATCAACACTGGATCTAAGCCTTCTGCCATGGGGATGGGCATCTGATGGAGAAATCACAGAAACATAATCTTCTGCTGTAAGGACAGACAGCTGTGGGGATGCTAGAGGGAGGAAGAGGTATGTGGAGAATGAAGGAGTTTCACATCATATATAAAGATTAAGTCTTATAATTCAGGAAGCTATTTTTTCTTTGTTAGGTTTTTGACCTTCTGGCTCCGCAGGAAGGGCATCCAGAGGTTGTCCTGCAGCTCTCTCCTGTACTTCTTGGAGAAGGAGCCAGCATATGAGATGAAGGCTGCAGTTAGGAGCAGGTCTCCGCTAAGAGTTTCCTCCTGTTCATGGTACTGAGCCACTGAGTGGGCCCAGCGCACATTCTCACTCTGAAACATAGTTTACATAGTGAGAAAAAGTTGCAGACTGAAAATAGCAGAAAATACAGCCTGAAATAATTTATGTCCCCCTTTCTACAAACTTCAAACTTCTACATATACTGTATACCAACTTTAATGTTTATGATCGGAAATATCTATAAAATGAAACACTTGGTAGTAGGGCATCATATTTGTGTTTTAGAGAGGGGATACATTTTGTGGCAGAATGGAAATAATAGAAATACAGTCTGAACAAAATCCTCCTATAACTTTGAAAGAAGAAACTTCTTATTATTTGTGAAGTGTGGTGAGTTTTTTAATATAATAAAGGCCCCCAAAAGGCAATTTCTTGGTAAAAGTAAGAAGAAGAAATGGAGCAAATCAAAAGGGCCTTCGTCTGGCTGATGCTGCCAGAGGCGCTCGGGCCCTGATAATAGTGTTATACGGTGTATTGTGTTATAAATTTTGTACAGTGAAAATTTCGCACAGTTGCAACCCTATTTCTAAAATACACAGCGTAGAAATGCATAAAGACAAAATGTCTCACCTCCAGTCCTTTGACAAGCCGATTGGCTAGTTCTATTGTCTTGTTGGTGCGGTTGACCTCTTCCTGAAAGCGCAGTTTCTCTGATGTGGCTTTCTCAAATGCTGTTGTCAGAGTTTCCAGGCTGCTGTCCAGCTCCTGAGGGAGAGAAAATATGATGACTTGTGGCGAGAGACGTTCCTGATCCTTAATCCTCCGAATCTACAATTTAATTACACTTTCAATTTTGAGGTTCCGATTCAATTTGATTTTCGACAGAACTTATTTTTCAGCACTGACTGCTATGCCATTGTTACACTATCAAGTCTTGTTTAATAAAGATCAACAGATTGTTAGTTTTATGTCCCGACAACTTTCATTTACAACTTTTCTTTAAAAAGATGGTATCCTGTGTGTCATGACAATATATTTTTTTGGAACGTACCACACTAAGACCATATGGTCATATTTAAATAATTATTCAAATCACCGATCCCTCTTTTGATTTTAATCATTTCAATTTCGATGCATTTTCAATCTTGAATAAACTATCTTTCGAAATTGATGCTATGCTGTTAAGCTGTAAAGGACCTGACACACAAAAAACACATTATCCTCTGTCTAGAATGTGCTTCTATTACAATAATTGTCCAGGAGCAATCAGAATTAGAGAGCAACTGCTGCAGGAGAAGTGATAGTGTAATGACAGTGGATTATCTAATGACCTGTAAAAGTCACTGCCACCAGTAGTGGAAAAAAGAATCTGCAAACTCAAGTCGGTGTACAAATCTTTCCTTTTTAAGTCAGAGATCTTCTTCAAGGCCAGAACAGGTAGCAGGTGAAAGTAGCAGTGCACAAGGTGAAAAGATAACATACTGCTGCATTCACTTGCTACCTGTTCTTGCATTGAAGAAGGTCACTGACCAAAAACTTGCTGAATTAAATAGATTTGAGCGTGCAGATGCTTTTTTTTCTCGATACATTTTTATAGTCTGTAGCTCCAGCGCCACACTTAAGCCTGACACCTAGGGAGCAATGTTTTCAATTTTGAAACTGCCTCCAGTATTAAAATTATGCAGAGCCAGGAGGACCTATGAAAAAAAACAAAAACTGCAGTTCCTCAGTGACAGTTATCAGTAAAATGTGGGGGGTGGCCATTTTGGCAAGAAAACAAGCAATGAATTTTCTTGTTCAGCAGTAAATATGACAATCTGTATTCTAAATATACAGTATTTACGGAGGCAAAGAAAGACAACGTTTTGAACAGACATACAGCCAGTTTCTTCCTGATGGCCTCGAGTTTCTCAGCAGCTTCAGCCAGATCAGCATTGGCCTGAGACAGACACATCCTCTTCATCTCTACCTCACATAATACCTGTGGACAAAACACACACGCACACGCACATGAACACGCACACGCACACGTACACACACACACGCACACATGCGCACACACACACACACACACACACACACACACACACACACACACACACACACACACACACACACACACACACACACACACACACAATCCACTAAGTTTAGAAGCATATGTATAGTTTAAAATACCATGTAATTCTTTCAGGCATGGAGACAAAACCATTACCTTAAAACCCTTTCATGTATATTATTAAATAAAATATCACAGACACATACACAGACACACACACACGCTGTAAATTTGAAATCATACGATATAAACACAACAAAGTAGCATTGCACTTACAAAAATCTGTCCAGAGCAGCAAGTTTGGGAGACAGAAAATAATCAAAAAACAACAAAAAACACTGAACACACACTGGCTTAGCTCGGCTGACACTAAATATGTATGACAGCTAGTGTACATGTGTGTACCTCATGGAAGCGTATTATGTTGATCACCCAGGCACAGAGCCCCGCGGCAGCCGAGGATTTCTGACGCACAAACTCTGGGTTGAACTCAGGGTCACTGAGGTGGTCGTCTCTCACACATCTTACCGTGGTCTCAGGGATATGCTCTTTGTCAAAGTTCACCAGAGCCTGCAGGAAGTCGTCCACCTGCAGGTGCGTTTGAGTGCAGAGGTGTGTGTCAATTATATAACATGTTATCACATCACAATCGTCATATTTAATACTTTTGCAGGCCTTTTTTGATTGTAAACAAAGAGCAGGAATAGATAAGGAAAATAAAATAAAAAATACACCAAGCTACACACTGTATTGTTTATTGTTTAATGCAACAGCACTTCCTAAAATCTCTTTTTCAGTTTTATATAAAGTGCCCCGCTGACATGAAATATCTATTTTACAAGAGGCCAAGATAGCAGTAGCACACAGGACATAAAAAAAAGAGGTTATAAAACATTCAGTACAACACAGACTTTAAGTAAAATGAAAAAAATATCAGAAGAGTAATCAAGCATCAATAAAACAGTCAATGCACCATTGCAGGAAATATGAAAACAGTTTCACAATAAATTTAAATCATAAATTCTGTTGTAGTGGCAGCTGAAACGGCAATGTGTCATTTTAAAATGTCACGCAACGTTATTTCAGCAGTTTCGGGAATTTTATTTCTAATGGACTTCTTGGCTTTGTGGTAGCCAGCCATTTATCTAAGAAGCACTTTTAAAAATGTCTCTGTAAAATATGACCTTGCTCATGACCATCTTGGAAGCCTTCCAGCTGCGATCTTTGGGGATTCGGCCTTGAGGAGACAGTAGCACCAGAACAGCTGCTGAGACATTGGTGACAATAGCTGGAGGGTTTGGGAACGTCCTCAGCTCTGTCAGGTTCAACTGGATGAGTAGACACACAAAGACACACACTTAAAGTATTCCTGTGGGCGGCAGAGACGCCAACTTTGCAACACAACATGTTTTTTTTTAAAACATGTTTTTATATTTGCACCTCCAACAATAGGTTCATATAAAATTGACTGAATGACATGAAACAAAATAAATCAAACGCAGTGTCAAGATTCAGGGCTGTCTTGATTCGTATGTATGTGATTTACCCTGTTTAGTGTATTGAGGGCGGCATTGGCTGCCTGTAGGGCAGGTTCAGCCTTGGCCAGGTCGTCCTCAGTCTCCTGCTGCTGTTTGGTCACTTTTGCTTGGATTGCTGCCACCTGAAGTAACAAAACAAAAACACAAATATTCCTGAAGTCTACTATGAACTTTGAAGGGATTGTTGCAAGTTTGGCTCATCTATGTCCTTCAGCGTATATGTACTGTAAACTGAAGAAAGTGGCCTTATAATGAAACTCAAAATATGCTGTCAATACTGTACACACACACACACACACACACACACACACACACACACACACACACACACACACACACACACACACACACACACACACACACACACACACACACACACACACACACACACACACACACACACACACACACACACACACACTCTTACCCTATGCTCCTCAGCATCCGCCACAGCTCTTTCTTGGTTGAGTTTGTCTGTCTGTTGTCCTATTTTAGCGATGAGAGCCTCTATGTCTGTGTTCCTCTGCCACAGCTCCACCTCCTGCACTGCTAGCTTGGCTTTCAGATCTTCTACCTGAGCAAGACGGGAAGACACCGGGATATAAAACGATGAAAATTGCAGACAGATTGTGGAAATATGTAGGCCGACAAAGTAAATACATCGTCTGACCTGTGAGGCAGTAGTCTGCAGTTTCTGTAGGCCGTTTTCTAACCGTTCCATCTTCTGGGTCAGCTCTGTACGTTTTTTCCCCAGAAGGTTGCCATACAGTTTCATGAACTCCAGGAAACTCTTTGGGGTGGTGTAGTTGAAGTGTTTCTCATTCTGCTGGTACTTGACACTCACCTGTACGGCGTGGTTAAACAAGAAAACAAGAGTTGATGTCAGAGTCAAGAGTGGTCGGTTGCAAACAAACTCCTGCACACTGTCTACTACACAAAATACATTTATGTGTGACATTGTGGTGCTAGCTTTTGCCATAACTCACTTCATTGACACTGGTGTGGGCATAGGAGATGAACTCACAGATAGATGCCCGCACATTTGGCTGCATACAGGATTAACACACACAGGGATTTAGGGAATTATTATATTGGCAGACATCAGTTAGAGTAACCATTTTTTCTTAACAGACTTAATAACATTGACAAATCTAATATTTATCTTGTGCCGTACAATTATTGCTTAGTCAGTTCATATTTATGGTGATGACTGGAATATAACCTACATTTCCATATTATGCTTCCAACCCCTGAAGAGCAGAGGGAGAAGTTAATGTTTAAAAGACAGTGAATATTAAGTGTAACAGCTGTCACCTCCAGTCCAGGTATCTTCTCTATGAAAGTAGTGCTGACAGACTGCAGGGCGAGCTGAGGCCATGAGTGGAACCAGTCTATGGCTGTACAATTCACCAGAGCTGGAAACTTCCGTGCACGTGTACGCAACGTGAACCCGACTGGGGAGAAACACAAGACGACCTGGAGGACAAAAAGGGAGGCAGCAGATGTAATTTACATCCAATGATTTGAGAAAATAGGTTTAAATAAACAGGTATCATATTACACTTTGATCTCATATCACACATAATGTTTCAGACCTTGAGCTGTCTTCTTATCCTCTCAATAAAGAAGCTCCAGCAGTTGTCTCGACTATCTATGAGTCCTAATCCTCTTAGCTCCATCCGGATCGACGTCACAATCATATCCACCTCTTCGTCACTAAACAGGTCAGGAATATCCCCTAAATAACACAAACAATGCACGCTCAAAATGAGTATTTGTCCTCTCGATCCCTTCAGTGTGAATGTAGAATTCAGCAGTGTTCAGTTGATTTGCTTTGTGCTGATTGACACAATAAATCTGTGCACAAAAAGGTTTTTGTTATTCCCTAGAAGAAAGTATGCTCATTCTATCTGTATACACACTAAAGCAGGAATTATTTGCTTATCCAAACAAATCCTAGGTCAGTGAAGCCAAACCTGAGGCCAGCATATCGTTGATGAGCACCAGGAAGCGTTCATCTGGGATCTGGGCGTCTGTATGAAGAAAAACTGTCCCAATGTTCTTCACGCCCACTTTTATATACAACGCTGCTATATCACTCTGAAGATGAGGGGTTGCAGAAAAAGGGACAATGAATACATATATATATATACACTATGTGTGGCAAGCAATAGGTTAGTCTGGCATTTAAAGTGAAATCAAATACTGGAGTGACCTTTTGTATTTATTGTGCATGCGAGTGCAAGTGCATGTTTACCTTGAGGTCATTGATGCCGTAGCCTTTACGCAGAGTAATCTGGAAAACTTCCAGCAAGCTGAGGAAGGCAGCCAGCCGACACAGACTCTGCTTCCCACTGCCTCCAACCCCCACCAGCAGGGCGTTACCATAGGGGGCCTCCAGGATACGACTGATACGACAACTGAGCACAAACACCAGAATTAATAGTGTGTATGTAATGTGGTTTATGTGCTGATCTGTGTAAATTGTCCCTTGTTAATGTTAGCAGATGGTATGTGTGCGACCGCAATTTGCATAAAAGTGTCTCTGCGTGTGTGTCTTACACATGCTGGATAGCTTCTTCAAACAGTACCAGGTCCATGACAGCATGTAGCTCATTATAATGCTCCAAAGCATCAGCCAGAGTCTTCTGGAGTTTCTCCCAGTCTGAAGCCTGACAAAGATGGGCAAATAAACAAACTCGGCTCTCTTGAGAAAGGGCAGCAGTGTCCAAGTAACTGCGTGGTAATTTCCAGATACGTAATTAAATGAAGTTCTCATCAAGGCGTGATTCGATTGACTTTCTATTCAAAGTCCATTCAGAAAAGAAAGGTAATTAGTTTGCAAATGACAGTGCATTCATCCTCATTTATTTCATGACGGATTAGATGTGACAGCAGAATTTGTGGCATAAGGTTTTTGAATATGGAAGCTACAGATAATCTGCAAACTAAATTGATTAAAGTCAAAAACAATTAAACTCACCTATTTTATTATCACAGTTAATAAAAATAAATAGACACTTGAAAGAGCAACATAGAGTCCAAATGTGAACTAGCGTGTGTGTGTTAATGTGTTGAACCTGGTGATAGCGAGGCTCTCCCACTCCCTGGGCAAAGTGACAGTACACCAAAGGCTGGTGGATAAAGATGGACTCATCTATTCCCTGGAGAAAATTGGCAGTAACAGAGATATGAAAAAGGAAAGTAAATACTGAGCATGACACAGTTTAAACTGCCCTTCAATAGAAAATATATCTAGAAATAGATTATTTTCAGCTTTTCAGTTTAACATACTGCTCTACACACTTTAATCAACTACTGCCTAAAAGATTGTCCATGTTTTTTACATTCAAATTGCCACAAGGGGTTACAGTATTCCTTAGTTTGTGGCCTAATACTATACATTTCTAAATATATTAAAGGCAATTCTGTATGCTCCTTGTTTATTACCTCAAAATATCTCTTGCCAGTGTCCAGCAGAATTTTGATGAAGAGCTCCACATCTTTTTCTTCCATCAGTTTGTCAGAGTAGACCCTGGAGCTCTCATGCAGCCATAGGTGAACCAGGTCCATGGGGTAACGGACACTCTCCGGCAGGGCAAACAGGATACCCTGTACATGTAGCACTATAATGTAATAATCATGCGATTCAGTAACACATATGACACTTTTTTATCTGCATGACTGTGTGTGTGTTACCTGGAAAATGTTAGAGAGATCTCGCAGGTTGAAGATGTAGTGGAAGCGTATCGCTGTGGGGAGGAAGTTCTGGCTGATTTTTTGGTGCAGACAGATAGCTGCCTTGATAAGCAGAACGAAAAGATGGATAGATGTAAAGATGATTAGAAATGTGTTGGAACAGAGAAACAGATGGGCATTATTATGGATAGAGTGGCCGATAAATTGATATTCGGATGGAGTGGAAAAGAGGAATTATGTTTTAATGTAGATAAATGCTGCACTGATACTGTAGGTGTACCTGCATGAGAGTTCCCACTGAGCGGGAGACCCCGTAGCTGAATCCTCCCTGAAGGAAGTGAGCTGACAGGATGATAGAGAAGATGGTGGCTAATGCATCGGCACCAGGGAAATGTACCGCAAACACTGAGAAATGCCTCTGAAAGGAGTTAAGACAGATGAGAAAATGACTTTCCACGAAAGCTAAAACCAAAAGTATCTCTCATACTGCTTTTCAAAATGCAGCTATTAATTAGATCATTTCATGATGTTATTAGGTATTCGATTTCTAGGACATTCTATCTTAAATGTTAAAAATGCTAATTGTATAATATAAATAAATGTACATATGTATATGAATACTGTATATATATGTGTATGTATGATTGTATATACCTGTAGTCTGGGGTTGATAGAGAAGCTTCCAGCTGTTGGGTTCATACAGGTGATATACTGGCAGTTATGTATTTCCTTCAGTACCAGTCGTTGTCTGTCATACCTACAAAGGTTTGTCTGCTTAGTTTAAATTCAGTATAACCTGTATCCACTGCACAGTAAATGTGTTTACATACAGATGTGGGTTTGTAACGTACTGTACATTCATACAAAATGAGCTAATTGTGTCTCCGCCTGACCAGTGGTTGTAGTCCAGGTGCTGGCGTATGAGAGTGTGAGGCTGCACAGTCCCGTAAACGTCCACCTCTGGCATGTTAAGGTCGTCTATGAAGTAGATGAGTCTCTTGGCGGTGGGGGGAGCAAATTTACGACCAGCTTTCTTCTCCAGGGGTTTCTCCAGGACACCTGAGGTCCATATGATGATATAAGACATTCGATGAAAATGACAGAAAAAGCGGTGGGTGGTATTGTTCGCAGCAAATTACTTATGAGTTATGGATTTCAGTCTCCATCAGGAATAGAGAATAAAAAATACAATATTAAAACGATTTCAATGTTCAGCGGGTCAGAAGAAAAGCCTGAACTGTATGAATGCTATGTGATTCGAGCAATATTAAAGGGCAGTGGTGTGTTAGAATGAGATGTCAATACACAGCAATACAAGGTCAGAATCTTTTTCTGTAATTTACACAATGTGTTCAGTAATGTACTAAATATATAAAAGAGATTCTGAATAGAGCAAGGACATCTCAATAAAAAGGGTGAAGTATCCTACTAAAACATGAACACCCTCGTGTCCTTTTTTAGAAATAGCACTGTCAAGAGATAAAGAACATATTCATATATTCTTCTACACGTGACAGTTAACATATCTCCTTGCCAAGCAACATACTTACCAGAAATGAATGGAAGTTCTATAATTGTAAAAATGTTAGATTATCAAAATCCCAAATTAATTGTATTCCATCTATTATGTATGATGTTTGCAGTTTTCCAGGATAACTGTAAAACCCCTACTGTGCAATGAAAATGT
Organism: Echiichthys vipera; assembly: GCF_963691815.1. Lineage (NCBI taxonomy): Eukaryota > Metazoa > Chordata > Actinopteri > Perciformes > Trachinidae > Echiichthys > Echiichthys vipera. The sequence continues at coordinate 18,246,869 of NC_139840.1, read as the reverse complement.
GCTTATTTTCAGTTAGCACAAACCCGCCCAAAGTATTTGTTCGTCATTCCTGTGATTCTTACGCTGCAGCATGGCTGATGTAGTGTAGTAGTTGAAGGGGACTTTAGCCACCATGTAGTCTTCCTTCAGCTTGGCAACTTTATCAGACACCAGGATGGTCTTGCCCACTCCGGCGTTGCCCACTAACATGATAGGTTTCCCTCTCTGGAGCAGCAGGTCCATGAAGTAAGTCAGACAAATGGTTTCTGGTGTGTGGACCAACACGGTCTGAAACACGGACACACAACGCATGGCCTGACTGAAAGGCTTGTTAAAACTGTGTTAATGAGTGTAAACATAATGTGCAGTCATTCTGTTCTTATACACCACGTTGCACATCATTACCTGTAATGGTACATCGGGCTCCAGCTCAAATGGCACCATCTTCTCGCTCCAGGGAGTAAACTTTTTAGTCTCAGAGTCAATGAAATAGTCAAAGACTGTGCCCTGGGAAGGAAACTTCACAGCTCTCATCTCTTTAGACCACCAGCGGCTGAATTCGGCACGGTAGTCATTCAGCTGGACCAGGTGTTGTGAAAATACCATATCATAAATATAAAGTAATAAACTGAATTCCCAACAATGTAAAATACTGCAATAAAAATGAGTTAGCTCTTTAAGGAAACATTAAGTCACCACACACATGATCCTGGAAGAGGGCCCCTCCAAAGGCCCAGACACAGGCGAAGACAAAGTAGATCTCGTAAAGTTCTCGGGGAGAGTCAGCAGGAGTGTTGTCCTCTGTCAGCAGACAGTCCAACAAGGAGCACAGTGTCTGATTGGCCAAAACACATACATGTAACATCTGATTGAATGATACAAAGTAGCACATTCTTCTTTTTGACAATGTACAAAAAAAAACAACATGGAAATCCAACATCTGGCTGAATAACAATGGGAAGACAGGATTTAAAGGTGTGACACACTGATTACGACTCTGTAGGTTAGAAACACAATAACCAGGTTGCGCACCTCACCTGCACCATGCTGTTTTCTGGTATAGGAGTGATGGTTTTCAGGTTGCAGCGGACTTGTTCCAGGCAGTACGGCACATACTTATCAAACAGAATGGTGAGGTTGGCTCGCTCTGACTGGGCCAGGCGGGTGTCTATCCAACTTGTCACATACCTGGGAATACAGTGAGTAAAGTACTGCTTACCAAAGTACAACTTCAGAAAAGTAAAACAATAGAAGTTTGTCTTTGCTTCTGTGTGTCTTACGAGCTCCAGCCAAGGTCCTGTGGGTTGACGTAGAGTATTCCTGCCCTGGACACTGTAGCTGGAGTAGCAGCCTTCAGATGAGAGATCTCAAACAGCAGACGCATTGAGGAGGACAAACTGATCCTCTCATTACTGGCAAGAGTCAGAACCTGAACAGAGGAGATTTGTTCAAATATAAACAGCTGCTGCAAAATGCAAAAACCCTCGGATATAGCAGATAAAATCCAGCATTTGAAGAATGGAAACAACATCAGAGAATAAAGATGCACTCTGACCTTATTGTCATCCATAACTGTGTTAAGTGACTCAATCCACATAGGGTCAATATCTCCATCCAGAACAATCCATTTCGGTCCATCATGGCCCACTGAGGTCAGCTCTCTCATGGTAGAGGAGAACAGACCTATAGCAAAGTAAAGAGTAAACCAAACAGATGCATATGAATAGCAGCACTAGAACACCACTGAGGCAAATATGTATCATACTAAACTATGTTGTACTAAAGTAAACTCAAGTCATGGAATTACAGTCAAAATATTCCATATCAAAACTATTCAAATGAGCTAACTGTGAACCAGAAAAAAAGTACTTTAACAAATTCTAATTGATTCTGTGAAGAGGCCTGGGAATAAATCTGATCTTGGCACCAAAACAACTCCTGCTTGACAGCGGACCAAAATCTGAAAACAACACAGGTTCCCTTGATCACAATTTACATCTTATTAAATTCCTTGAAAAAACTTTGAGTTCCCCTCACCATCTTTCCACTCTCTGGTTGCAGGGTGCAGATATCCAAACAGCTCGTCTGTAGTCACAGCTTTAGGGTTGATATCATTCCATACAGGCTTCATCTTCATGTTAGCATAGGTTCTATGGAGAGTCTTTAAGATCTGATGAATACACATTTTAAATATATGACTCACTTTGCAACCTGTCTTTTCACAAAAGCAAACCCCTCATTATAACTCTACTAGATCATCCATGGCTGTAAGAACGGGGAAATTCAACTCTTCCTTGACTTTAGCTGTGGGAGTTTTTGCCTTCTCAACCCGAGGATGTTTTGGGATTTGTTTGGTTCACCTCCCACGCTTTAATATCCCCAAACTCACCAGTATACTTTCAACTTGAAAATGTATGTGTCTGGGTATGAGGACAATGGTTATAAGCCACCTCCTATAAAAAGTGTCTTTTTGGAAATAAATGAGCCAATACTATTTTTGGTTTAATACAGAAGGTAACCTGGCTCTTTCCAGTTCCTGGTCCGCCTACTACAAACACAGAGTGTCTGACAGCCAGCAGCTCCTCCAGCTGCGTCACCTGTAGACACACAAATATTAAATTACACTGGATTTCTGACAAGATTAATACTCGTAATTATAAATTTATTTGCTTTCTCACAAGATACAGACCTAAGCACAGGACTAGTATTTCTTGAAGACATCTAGTATGTTGTAAGAATCATGGAGATCCATGATCAATTAAAAAATCCACCACAAATTACCTACAATATGCATGTTACCATGTGGTAAAACATTTGTCTATCTTTTAGTAAATTCAAGTAAAATACAGACTTTGCTTATCTATGTGAATGCGCCCTAAAACATGTGCATCTGCATCCTCCTGCATCATAATTATACTATAAATATTAATAATGGTTAGAGCAGTTTTGAACTGCGTTTTATTCATCAAAGTTATATATTTGTATAATCACATTGGCCTGAATTCCTAATACAGTTCCTTTTGTTGTTCGACAATGAAAGAAACACCATACTAAAACCCCTTGTTACTGGGAAGAAGAGCACTTATGAGTATGAGCACCTTAAGTATGAAGTTCTCCTCAGGCTGCAAACGCAGTTCACTGACTGACTGGCGAACAGCGTTTTCCAGCTGAGGGTCTCTCTTTCTCGGCACATCCAGCTGAGGAAACAGGTCACTGATGAGCCCGAGGAAAATCGGCACATCACTGGTCACTATCTTTGGCAGGTTGAAGTCCCTCAGTGCCCGCATCAGCACCTAGGCAGGGAATGACAGTTTGGATGACGTGATTCAAATGCACTTTCAAACTCAGATTTGTGGAAACTGCAAGTGACGTGATTACACCCGATTGAATGTTTACCTGTTCCTCAGGTCTGCTCCGGTCCTCTCTCTTCAGAGATCCAGCTACAACCAGGACTGATTTGATGGCCCTCAAACCCCAATCATAATGATCCTAACAGTTAAAGGGAATTAACTAATTAAGCAATGAAAACAAGTATTAAATGTCATTTTTGTTTTTGTTTTTTTTGTTTTTCAACACAGTAGAGAAATAAACCAGCCCAACTGAATTTTAACCAATTATAAAAAATCAGTGCAAAGACAAAACATATTAAGCGCAAAAAGATGAATTTGTAGAGTGCTTTTAGGAGCTCCTGTAATTTTGGTTCATGACATCCCCCTGTGTAAAAGAAAAAGTTGAATAAGAGGGGTGTGGGGATTATTTACTTTTTTTATGGCCAGCATCTATTGAATGAGCAAACCATATTTCAATGTATGAGCCCCTCTTGCTTTATGTCTACAGTGTTTCTCATGCCTATTGGGAAGAGTATTTGTTCTGGTTCTCAGAACTTGCTTTTAATTAATTTAACATTCATATTAGCTTTCTAAATGGTGTTCATCCTAAAAGAGCATGGTCTTATGGTCTTATGTACCTGTTTGGATAGCAACTCCTTACAAAGAGTGTAGAGACTAATGAACTTGCGTGCCAGCAGACGAGCGTCTATGAAGCCTTCTGCCACCAACATGATCTCACAGATCAGCTCAAAGTCTGGGATCACCATGGCACAGGGCCTGAACAGTTAAAAAACCTGCTGTTAATTAGTCATCTTTGACATCTATTAACTAATTTACTAAAAATATAATTTTCTCCGTTTATATCAGACCTGAACAGAGCTTTGAGATTCTCTGGGAGCTCAGCCCTGCCGGCATAACCAGGGTTCAGAGTGATGAAGATCCCCACTGTTGGCTTCAGTTCAATCTCCTCTCCTAGGAAATGAAACCTACATACACATAGTATCAATTACAGATTATGGAATAGGTCTGTAGAGAAATGGATTAGCAGATTAGCAATTTATATACAGTATAAACTGTATATTTATTATACCTTTGCTTCTTGTTGCGTACAGCATCCTGTATCGTCTTGACCTGCACAGCTACCACAGATAACACTTCAACTGAGATCCTGTTGAACTCATCAAAGCATCCCCACACCCCTGTCTGAGCCAGACCCTTATAAATGTTACCTATGGACTGAAGACGTGATGGAGACAGATGGAGTAAGTTGAAGGGTGTAATGAATATAAACATACTGTATATGAATGGAGGAAATAGGACATGAATGGACACTACGGAGAACATCAGTACTGTCCGTGCTACCTTGTAGTCCATCTGTTCAGAGCAATTGAACACATATACCATGATGCCCAGGGAGCGTCCAAGGTCTTTGGTTGTCTCTGTCTTACCGGTGCCAGCTGGGCCTGAGGGGGCACCACTCATAGTCAGATGGAGGGACTGGGTCAGAGTTATGTAACACCTAACAGAGACAGTGAGATATGAAATCATAAAAAACATCAGTAACTAATGTAATAATAACAACTTGGATTAAATGGATTTGTTAAAAATATGGGGTTCGACTTTGACCTGCGGCTCTTTGCTGCAAGTCTCCCCCTCTCTCTCTCACCCCATTTTCTCTGTCCTATATAATAAAGGCTTGAAAAACTGCCAAAACATTATCTAAAAAAAAGCGAGTATAATATACAATGAAGTTGTATGCCGGTGGTGTTTGCCCTTTTTTAATCATATGACACCTTCTTTAGACTCACCTTTCAGCAAGGGAGCTGCCTCCTTTCAACAACTCCACAGCTTGACTGGAGCTTGTTAAGGGCTTATAAAGGAAAGGGAGCGTACTGTTGGGGGGTTCCCTTATTCAAAACGAGGGTTATCAATAGGAAAATGGTCATATACTCCACAGATTGTAAAGCCCCTTGAGGAAAATTTGATATTGGGCTAAATAGAATTGACTTGACTTGACCGAGAGTCCATTACTAATTTTGTTTGTCTCATCCCGTCCAAACTGGGGCCCCACTTTATATAGAAAAAATGTTTAGCCTTTATTTAACCAGGTTAAGTCCCATTGAGATTAAGAATCTCTTTTTTTCAAGGGAGACCAAGCCAAGAAAGGCAGCAACAACAGTTAAAACTTCTAGACAACACAGACAGAAAAAACTAAATGCATTACATTACAGTAATTACAACAAACACAAACAAAAGATGCAGTCCGAATCTCAGAAACAGTGACAAGGGAATGATTCTGATTCCAGATCTTTTAAAATGGATTTAAAATGATTCACAGAAATCAGTTCATGACGTTTTAGGGCATTCTGTAACTGTACTGGAACACCACTTTTCCACTCCCTGTACAAACACTGGGAACAGCACTTCACATATTTAATACTGTGTTCAATTCTTGTACATGTGTATTGGTGTGGCATACAGTACTATATGTGTACCTGTCAGTGAGTGGAGTGATGACCAGTCTGTTAGTGTTCCCCAGGTATTCATAGCTGAACTGGAACTGGGCGTCACAGATGTTGACATAACAGTGTCTGGTTTCATCGTCCCAGCAGTGGCGTAACTGGGACAGCCATGCGAAGGCCTGGCCTGTTGTCACCTAAGAGACACATACAGCATGACCAACAGGAAGGTCTTCCTGCTTGCATGATGCTTGTGATTTACTTGAGCATTACCTTCTGAGTAATAAGACTGGCGACCACGTCTCGAGCATGGACATCAATTGTGCAGACAGTCATAATTTTCTGTCTGTCTCCAGGAGTTAAATCTCCAAGGAGCATGTGGATCAGTGAGTTCAGCTGTGTGATCTAAAAGAAACAAAACAAAAACAGAATTCACTGACCAGTATATTCAGTCGCCATCCAAACAATATCTTACTATGAATTTATAGTACTACCTGTTTCCTGTTGTAGTCTTTGAGAGCCGTCTCAAATCCCTCCTCCACCCTTTCAAAGGCAATGCCCACATCTGTGGCCCACCACACCTGACTACCAGTCAGCCCTACCTGTGAATGGAAAGACAAGACAGATGGCAAACAACAGATAATTTGAAGGGATTATTCTATAGGCTGTCAATGATCAGACCTGTGCAGGGTAGTCAAACAGCCACTGGTCTCGTGGTTTGTCCTCATAGGCAGCTACGGCCTCCTGGATCTCCTTTCGGACCGTGCAGCGCATGGTGCTCTCTAAGGCGCTCAACCAACACTCTGCCTGAGGAAAGGCACACAACGTTAAAGGTCCTATATTGTAACAGGTGAGATTTACGTGTCTTTTCTGATTGTAAAGCAGGCTGAGGTGCTATATATAAATAAAGCGAAAGTATCACAACGCTCAATCCACAGAGGCGTGAACACTTTTCCAGGAGGAGGGCTTAAAGACACATGCGTTAAATGCAGCATTACAGACGGAGGGTGAATACAGGTATATTCACACAGACAGTATGGGAAAAATAATGTGTTTTTTTAACATTAAAGGTTGAATATATAGAATCTTTATTAAAAGCTATATTTTCTAAAAAACAAAACAACCCACAGGGCGTTTTGAGGGCTACAGAATGAAAGTATTGCTTTTCCATAATAATATACATTAAGTCTGAATTAATATTTTACAATTTTTTTTTGATGGGTTTGACAATGATTTTCTGTTTACATTGTACCAGCCAATAGCGGCCGGCATTGCGGGTTGCCAGGTTTGTCTGACAGAAACTAGTAATCATTTTGAGTTGAGAGCTAGCTAGCTAATCGATTACACACCACTCAAAGAAAGACTTCCAGTTGAAGACTGACTAACGTTAAATAATGTTGTAAAATTAACTGATTAGTCAAAATTAGTCGTTACCCTGTACGATTCATCACTTGACTTGGCGCAGGCTGATTGCTTGACACACTCAGCAACGAACCTGGCAACCCGACTGCTGGAATTATTTTCTGTTGTTGAGACTACAATCTTAAAACACTAGATGGCGGTGCTCTGCTCATTCTCCATATTCAACCTTTAAAACATGTAAAGATGTTCTAGTAGAATATACAACTATGGATATTGTTCATATGTCCCCTTTAAAACAGAAATATGAATACAAATAGAATTCCATGCTAAATAATATTTATAAATGTATGAAAATGAATACACATGATAACTGTCCACACACAATTATTCACATATTGTACATATTGTATATTAAACAATACAGAGAAAGTTATTCATTATAGCTAAACCATAGTAATGCGTTTGAACACAGCAATAACTGAGTGTAACTCGACTTGTATTTGCACACACAGAAATCTCGTTTTGTTTTTCAATACCTGTCCTTCACAGAGACATGGCTCAGAAAATTGAACATATTCGCCCTCTCGGCTGTACATCCCCAGAGCAACTGCCTCCCCATCCTCCTCCCCTCCTCCACCTCTGTCTGAGTCCTTGAAGCGAAGATCTGCTATGTTGTCGAACAGCTTCAGCAAGTGTCTGGTCACCTGGAAAAAACACACAGATGCACTTTAATTCCCTTTCTATTTTAAAGGTTATGTTGTTGACAGACCACAATCGTTTGCCTGGAATTCAAGAAAATGAAAAAAAAAGGAAACAGTCTTTCATTCGGATCTTTATCAACATTTTCTGCTCCACAACATTATGATACAGTTTAAAGAATATATTGAACTGATAACTACAATGTGTTGACTATCTCGCTATAAGCTGTTTCTTGGAAAACAATAAAATTGTAATGTCACCTGTTTGGGTTGTGTTCCCTTGGAGACAATCTCCAGCAGGTCTGAGGCAGAGACAAAGTAAAATCTGGGGAATGTGAGTCTCTTGGTCTCCAGGTACTCTGCCAGGGCCTTCTCGCAGACGGACAGCCTCTGCTGCAAGGTCTCCAGGTTTTCCAGGAAGCCAGGCTGGTTGGTCACCTCTACCACATTACTGTTCTGCACCACCTCTGTCATCAAGTTCTGGGCGAGAGAAGGACATTCACCACACTGTATCAACATAATGATACAGTGTGGTGAATGCATGTAGGCTACTGTATGTATATATTATGTGTTACCTGGAAGTCAGTGTGAATTCCCTGGAAGCGCTCTGCATCATTGGCCAGCTGGCAGCGGATGTCGTGGCTGTTGGTAAAGATGCTGTTGAGATGAGCCCAGGTCCTTTGGACAGACATCCAGGAGGAGATGACCAGGTCAGCCACCATCAGCTTCCTCTGCCATCCACTCACCTCTGCCTGGAAATACTCTACGTACTTACTCATCAGGATGTTCTGCAGCTGCACCTGAAGAGAAATAAAAAAGGGGGGCTTTTGTGATGATCTGTAAGAACCCTCTTTAATGCATTTTCAGATAAATTAGGTTACCTCCTTAATATGAGGGAGTCAGACTAGAAACAGAAATCTAAGCCTGATGTTCTATATGGAACAAAGTTCTGCACAGACATCACGCTCACCTGGTTGTCCTCCAGTGTTTCTATCAGATTCTCATCTGCTTTGAGCAGAGGGGTTCCTGTGCTGGTATGAGTCTCATATGACAAAGACATGACACTCCATGTCTGGGTTATCTCTGCCAAAACCTAAGCAAACGAAGGAAAAGTTACCTTGAAAAAATCTGCCATTTGTAGACAACGAAATCTACTGCAGTGCAGTAGGATGAAAATAAAACTTAGATTATTCTGACTAAGTATGTTACGTGTCTTGTGTTTTTTTTGTAATTTAATCTTTCTTGTCCATTGTGAGTCTACGTCATGCTAATCTTCTTTTGAAGAATATGGCAGAAAAAATGTATAGTCGAAGGATTTGAGATAGTATTTGTCTCTCTGTTGAAATGAATTTTTCAAACATGCATCTTTGCCAAATCAGCCCTCTGTACTGTTACATGCAGGTATTGTGATCGACTCAAAAGGGAATTGTCTCAGGGTTATTTTGTCTATACTAAAATAGTTTTGACCATTACTATTACTTCTGCATTCAGAAGAATTACTTTATTGATCCCGCAACGGGGAAATTGAATTTTTTTCACTCTTATTATTAATCATGTTACACACACAGGCACGAAATACACACATGTACAGACAGGACCTATACATGCAATTAAGGAGAGATGTTAGAGCGAGGGGGCTGCCAGTGACCGGCACCCCGAGCAGTTGGGGGTTCGGTGCCTTGCTCAACAGCACCTGCCCAGGAGATGAACTGGCACCTCTCCAGCCACCAGTCCACGCTCCATACATGGTCCACACCGGGACTTGAACCAGTGACCCTACTGTTCCCAGCCAAGTCACCTATGGACAGAGCTACTGCCGCCCTACATATTCATGCAACATTCATATACAGGATAATATTCTACAACAGGTTAGTTTCAATGATACTTACTTTCTCTATGGCCATTTCTTTAACAGCCTTGTCCACTATGTTTTTGACCTCATCCTCAACACGGTGAAGCTGTAATTCCAGAAGGTCCCCCAGGGTGGTGCCTGCCCCCATCACAAACCTAACCTGAGGACCAAAAGGAATACATGGAAACCACGAGTGTGATCAGATTTCAGATGAGGATGATTGGGTTCACTGAACTGTGCTGGTCAGTACGGCCTGGAAGTGAGTTTTCAGGACAGTTAAATGAAGATAGAGAACATGAAGACTAGAACAGAACAGAACTCAAATCAACAAATATCGTATATATGCAGAATGTGATCATCAATGAAACATTATTGAATCAGATGGTATAAGACATTATGTAATGTAATGTAAATGTAAAAGGGGTAGGTATAATAAGCTGTAGCTTCGGCCTAAACCTTTTTAGTCTACACAACATTTTTTGTGGCTAAATTGATTGTTATTACTTTCATTTAAATTGAGGCTTGATATTGTGGACTGAAATAAAAGAATGAAATAAAATGAAATGAAGCAGCAGAAGAGAAAGTCTCACACCCCAGTGGTGTTCATAAGCTGTTGCCAATGTCTTTCTCTGACTGCGGAGTTTTGCAACTCGTTGACGGCTCTAAGAGAGGTCAACAGGTTCTTCACAGTCGACTCCAGACCCATGTAGACGTCCCACACCCGCACCTCCTTATCCAGCATCTTCATCTCCTTTAATGTGCAAGAGAGATAGTCAGAGAGTATGAAATTAAATTACTCTTTTTCTCACCTCAATAATGAAAGATGTTAATGTTTGTCAATGGAAGCTTGCCATACTTTGGCGAATCGCCTGAGCTCCATGTCCATCTGCTCAACATTGATCTCTTTCCAAGGAGTCTTGGTCCAATCTTCTATACTGGTCTGGCACAGAGAGAATAGAAACATTTAATGTGTGATTGTCTAATAAGAAAATCTATAAGTCTTAAAGGTCCTTTAAAAGGTATAGTATAGAATTCATAGGATGTGGGTACATGCAGCATCACTACGCAGGCCCTTCTCCCATGTGTTAATGGCTCATCTATGGAGCTCAAACATGGCTAAGAAAACCTCAATTCCAACATGTTTGTTTTGTGCTGATTTAAATTTACCTTTACAAAGGTGACCATGTCCCAGACTGCTTTAACTAGTATGATGTCAGAGCGACATTGGCGTAGCTGCTTGTAGTCTGGGAAACTGACTTCAAACAGATCAGCTGTGTCCTGCAGCTTCTTCATTTCTGCCTCCATCACTGCTACTGCTCGGTTAGACTGGACAGAGACATTTGAATGTGCTGTGGCTTAAAACTGTATTGTTTGTTAAATTCTATTTAATTATACACTGCAAAAAATACTTTTCAACTATTCTTCTTCTCTTCCCAGTTCTCACCTTATCCATTAGTTTATATTGCTCCTCCACATTGATCTTAAAGATTGGTTCAGTACGAAATTGTTCCCTGAACTCATGCTGCTTTACCTAAAATGTGAAAAGAAACTGCACAATCAGGATTCTTTGTCTCCATCTATCCATTGGTAACTGTGCATACTGGGGGGTGTAGTGCCAGTCATATATAATGCAGGAAAGAAAGTGAGAAGGTGTATATGTCAGATATTGAGCTCTTTGAAAGGGGTTACCACACTGACATCCTACCCTGTGCACACACACAGTCTCACCTCAAACCGGACACATTTCCTGCGTATAACTGAAACTTCATTTGATTGGAGCGGTGCCACTTCATGTTTAACTGTAAACGCAATTTTCCTCAGACTCTTCCACTTCTCTGGCAGCTCCTGTGTTTTGGGGTTATAAAGCGAGGAATGTTATGTGATGATAAATGCATATATCTGCCAGCACTTATGTGTGTATTTGTGCATTGGTACACACTTCAAGCTGTGTGTAGACGCTCTCTGGCAGTTGCTGTCCGTAGGTCTTGAGGAGCTCAGCGGTAGACTTGAGAGGTTTGAAGTGCTGTTCGTTGCTGATCTGTCTGTCTCGTATGGCCATGAGGTGGCCCATGATGTCCACAAGGCCTGTATAGTCACCATCTGACACCTTGTTAGAAAGACCCTGGGCCGTGTCCTGGACAAAAGAGGATAACTCCCTCACGCTGCAGGACAGAGAGGAAGGAGGATGATGATAACGGAGTGTACAGGAAAGACAGAGGAAACCTTTCTTCAGTGATATGAAATAAAAAAAATCTCTAGTACTATCATATCATCACTTTGTCTCCATAGTTGACTGTTAAAACTGGTTGCATTTCACAGTGTTTTTAAGCACACAATAATTTGCTGGTCTGTATTAAACATTTTCAGGCGATTCGTATGTTTTTTTGTAGTTCTTGTCTATTTAGGGTAATAAACATATGAGTGTGTTTGCACTTATGCATGTGTCTAACCTCTGGTTCACGTGGTTGAGCAGGTGCTCCTTGAACATCCAGCTCCATCTCTTGATGACATTCATCAGTGTGTGCTTGAAAGGTCTGATATCGAGCTGTAGCCAGCCACAAAACACCCTGCTGTCCTCCATCTTGCTCACTCGTACATACAGAGACTCAAACAGGTTGATCTGGAATGAAGGATGATACAGTGACTCAGACAATACTGACCACGGAGGAAAATACTAGACTAGGCTTGTAATAAATAGTTCCATAAAAAGCCAGCACACCTGTTCTTTGAAGTTGTCCAGGGTGGGTGGGTTCTTTTTCAGCTCATAGTCAGCATACAGCTCGGCTTCCTCTGTACTTAACACATGGCCATATAGCAGGAACTGCCTCATAAATTCAGACCTGTGAAAGTTGAAGAAAAAAATATTCTTTCCTTCAGCACATACCCTTAATGAGGATATTTATAATTGTTTTAGTGAGGAGAATGAAATAATGTACAAGAACCTGTATTTGTGTATTTCAGAAAAAGGCCTAAAGCAATTTGATAAAAGTAAAAAGATAAATGACATAGAGCCATACACTGCTGACCTGTCATCAGTCCAGAGGTAGCGGTAGCTGGCAAATGATCCCTGATATTCTCTGACCTGCAAAGCAACACAATCTTTAACTTTAACTCTGTAAGCGTCATAAACAAACCTCCATTTGTGAATAGAAAACAAACACTTACCTTAGCGATAGCTGCGCGTGCACGTGAGCGGATAACATGGCACATCTCTGACAAATCTTCCATTTCATTTATATCGCACTGCAAAATGAAGAAACAACATAGCACATGACAAGGGTGTCTGTATATGTGTGTGTGTTTGTGTGTGTGTGTGTGTGTGTGTGTGTGTGAGTGTGTGCAGTTATATTTCTGTGTATGAAACCATAATCTAATCTGTACAGCACCTGATAGTTATCCAGCTGTTTGTGCTTTGCCACTCTGGGAATGAAGGATGCCATGTTGGTGATGTTGGCCACCATTTTATCCACAATATCATAGAAGTTAACACTGTGGCTAAAGTCCAATGAGGGGTCAAAGGTCATCTCATTGCTATTGAGTACCAGTTGGACCTCAAACAGTGGTGTAATGCGCTGGGCTGCATCTGTGTTGTCTATGAAGTACTGCAAGGAGCAGTGTACTGCACTGGAGAAGCCTGCCAGGATCATGCGGTCCACATAGTCTGTGTAGGCCTGCCATTCGCTGCTGTCAAGGTCCGTAACACCTAACAGAGACTGGTTCTCCTGGAGCACAGGGAAAAAGTGGGAGTTAAGAAGGGAAACAACTGATATGATAATCCTGGATATGAATGTGTGTGTGAGACAGATTTCTGTAGGGTACAAGTCCTTCTCCCTAGCATCAGCAGTAAGGTGAGAGAGTATACCTGCAGCAGTTTGTGTATTTCCTCTCCTGTACTGGTGATGAGAGTGTGCTGTTTGGAAACACTCTCTTCAATGTCAGAGAAGATGAGGAGAGTAGAACCACGACTTTTTCTGGTGATGAAGGCACGGTGGCTGAATTTGACCATAAGGGCCTGGACAGCCTCCACATTAGATTTACTCTTCTGGACACGACCTGAAATGCTCTGGCAAAAGAAAAACTATTACAGCCAGTAATTACATTCCCTTTTGGTTGACAGCTGCATGTTGCTTTTTGTTTTAGGACTGTTTGCTATAGTTGAGGAAAGTTGGCTTGGACCTCATAAGGAGAAAGCCAGGATTCATGCTACATTGGCAGGCAACAGTTTCAGAGCAGACTTTGATATTGCTATTGAACAAACTGTAAAATAAACCCTTTTTTTCAGTTTCCAGCACAATATGCAGCTGATAATATAATCTTTTCTGTAAATATAACAGAATACTGTGAATATGCTGCAAAATAATCAACAAAAGTACTAAAAAAAAAACAATCGGCAGCATTAATTTGCACCTTTTTTTTGCAGTCAAAAATGTTCCTGAAAATACACGAAAAATGTTCAGTACCTTGACCAGGTCTTGTGTGCTCTGGATGTAGTCCCATAGGTCGTCCTGAGCCCAGCTCAGCTCCAGGAGGGCCGGCTCCAGCTGTCGTCTCGTCCCATCCATCTCATCTTTCACTAATCCCAGTTCCACAGCCAGGATGGTACTGTGCAGCTGGTTGTACCATTGAGTCACTAAGGTCAGCGTCTGTGTGTACTACAGGATACAATGCAGCATTAACACTTAAACTCTGATCATATTCTACATACTTTACAGATCAAAAAACATTTACAGCCCCATAGGTCATAAATATAGCTGTCGGACACTGACCCAGTGCAACACTAGAAGCATAGTTACCCACCATGTAGAGTTTCTCCCGTTTGGAGTAGAGATGGAGAGCTGCTTTAGGAATGTTTTCATTCTTCAGCATGCCCAGATACTTCACCTCTCTCAGTACTGATGTCAACTAGGGACAGACACGCAGAGAAAGCAGGAGAATTGTAATAGCTAATTTGATTTATCTAAAGTTGCAGTCCATTGTTTTGTTTCCTTTTACTTTGACAGCGAGAATCAGAATAGATACGATCTTAAAGAGGAGATCCCATTAACATTGAAGTGCACTCACGCATACGCAGTGCATTAGAGGAAATGCTCACAGTACATTGGATACATTGTTAATCCCTGGATTATATTTATTCATTGCTGCTGCACCTTTCAATTTACTTTGTTTCTTTGACTTAATGCTGAGTACATTTTGTGATTTTTTTTATCTGTTCACATAATGTGCTCATTGCTACTAATGTAAAAATAGTTCCTCTGTTTATTGTAAACAAATCACTTTTGCTCTGGTTCTTTGAAACCCAACAGCTACTGGTTGCCGAGAAAGGAAAATGTAGCAAATGTAAAAGCTTTCATGAATACAGTACAGGCTAAATAAATATCTGATTAAATTATAAATGATTAAACCGTTCATTTTTAGTCTAACAGCAATCTTTACTTGTTTAATTGTGGATTTGTGGAACAGTCAAATGTCTAACGTTTCCACAATAGTTAATTCTATGTAACATCCTTATTATGTGATGGCAGTTACGGCTTTAGGCACCAATTCCACTTCAGACAAAACCCCTTTGTGCTTACTGCAGGACTAAAGTTGACCTGGAACAGGCCTGTGTCCACATCCATTGTGAGCAGTGGTTCCTTCAGGTGGGTTTGACAGATTTCCTCCAGGCCCTCAGTCCACTCTGAGAACAGCTCCTCATCATGCTGGTCCAGAACCTCCAGGACACGCTCACACTTTTGGAGAACATCGTCCGCTTCAGCACACCCCAGAGGCCTGGAAGGGAGAGAGGGAGGAAGAAGGCCAAAAAATAATGAAAATAAGGAGTTAAGCATACATTTCATCCGTATGCTAGATTTACTGTTTCTATTTCTAAAACCTGATGCCTGCTCTGTGTAAGAGGGAACATGTGAACAAGTTTGAAAATGAAAAAAACAACAACAACTGGGAGTGTGGAGTTAGTTTTATCAATGCATATCAACAACAGATCTGCTGGATGACGGTTCTTGTGTTGTGTCATAAGTATTGTTGGTCCGTACATATGGGCCAGCTGGCAGAGGTTGCTCCTGTTGGTGAGGATGCGATTTCGAAGTTCCTGTGACCATTTGAGGTTGCCAGAGACTGACGGCATATTCTTGCCCAGGACAGTACAGCCTAACCGCATCTAAAACACAAAGGCTGAATTATTTTTAGTCGTATTCATTACTTTAAGTTTATCATTTATCCATAGATAGTGGCAGCATACTTTTAGCTAAGTTTATGAATTATAATACTATAATGTGTCATATTAATTTAAGACATCCCTGTTATGGAATAATTTAACGAGGTAACTGGCTGTAGTCTGATCATGCTGCAGTTTTTATATTTCATAGGAATTTTAATATACAAATTCTAAATCCCTCACAAAACTTATTTCTGTTCAACCTCTCTTACCCCATCCCTGTGTCGATCAAGTATAAACTGACAGTGGTCTACTTCCTGGTTGAACATGTCCAACAACACGTTGTAGTTAGGTGAGAACAGCTGGTGTATTCTGGGTCTCTCAAGCAGTGTGCTGAAAATCTTCAACAACTATATGGATACAAACAAAACACAGTAAGGACAGTGTTTATTTTAGATAAAAATAGTTCAGATTTAATTTGGAGATTCCCTAGGCTTTTAATCAAAGTCACCAACAAGCTGATGTTCACAATAATTAATAAATGTTTCTCAGCTGAAATCAATATGATTATAGCATGCTAACATGCTAAACTTGCTCTTGTTTCACAGATACTGAAAAAGTGCAAATGGCCAACAACTTGTCCTCTAATTACCTAAAAGTATATCACTAAATACAGCGATGGGATTGTTAAAGGGGTCAAGGTGTAACAGGCATACCTTAAAGGCTGACTTCAGGTTTTTGGAGTGTTGGAAGGCCAGATTGAGGACAGTTCCCAGCCTCTGGTCAAAATCTCTGTTCTGCTCCATGAAACGTGTGTGGTGACGCACAAAGTCCTGGACACAAGATGCCATTAGACAGGAAATGGTGCATATTTTCAGTCCCTTTCCTGATTATAAAGCTTTGAGTCCACTCAATATTATTAGGGAATCTTTATTCCATTCCATTTTCAGTGCAGCTCTTCAAGTTGTCCTTAGCTGAGGTGATCGGTATTGGCTGGAATAACACACATTTAAAATGTGAAAATATATTATATCAGATCAATTTTTGATTCAGTTCCAGTTTTGATTGGCTGAGTCACACTGGAAGCTGTGTAACTGTAAAATATCTAGTAAATTAAATAAAATTGATGCACTGACTAATAATGACTGCTGTCACTGATTCTTGTGTGTTGCTAAGCAACTACTTTGCTTTGCTAGTTTTCAATTACTGTGCTGCTGGGCAGAAAAACAACATCTAATTGTTATTTTTTATTATTCGGCTGTGCCTGTCAATGCCACTTATAAATTGCTGTGAATCCCAGCCCTTTGGGGCTTATCAATTACAAAGCCGTGTGATATTAAAAACAACTGTAACAATAACACTAGGCCTCACATCACTCATATAGTCCAGAGGGTCATATTTGCTCTCTCTGAGGCCCCGCCAGCGGTCATGAAACTCCTCGCTCATGCGGAAGACCATCTCACTGAGGACTTTCCCTCTGGATCCACCCAGTTCAACTTTCTCCAGTTTCAGAAAGTCCAGCGCTGTTGCAAAAAGTTCCTACACATGAGAAGGGAAAAGCCACTGATGGGTGAGGCTGATAGGAGGGATTAATAAATTAATATACAGCAGTGTACTTGATGTCTTCTTGAGGCAAACAGTTCTGACATCTTCTTTTTGGAATAACAGCCAGATGTGCACATATCTTATCTTCCTTTAAAACAAACACATAATGGGACTATGCCAGTCAACCAATGCACCTCGATCATAAGCAACCTCTCCATGATGCGGTCTGACCGCTGGAACACAAGCGTAGCTGGAAAGTCCCACAGCTTGATGGTCTGACTGTGTCTGTAATACTTGGGGATCTGCTGGCGGTGAGTGTGAAACAATTGCTTGAAGGTGCGCAGAACTGAGACAGTTATCTGGACTCTTTCCACCCCCTCCTCAAGCTCCATCTTGAACAGCTCTTCCGGGATGAGGTAGGCAAAGGCCTGGATTCAAACACACAATCATATTAAGAAGATCTTAGATAGATATTCTGCCTCCCCCTCTTTCACACATATATGCAGAGATGCGTCACTGGCCTTTTCAATGATCAGGTTGCAGAATTCCTTCAGGAGGACCACCATTCGTTGTGGAGTGCAGTAGTATTCGGAACGGCTCCAAATGAGACAGAGTGTGTGGAAAAGAGGAGGCAGTAGAGCATCTATCTGTGGGAAACTCCTCTCTTCTAAGCTGCTGATCAGTCTCCTCAGAGGGCGTAGATACAGATCTATGTCCTCTGCTTCCAGCACCGCTATGATAATCACATACAGGAGTAATAAGGGATTGGAACCATATAGTTGTGTAATAGTTGTGTTCTATTAGTCTCTATGTGATTACCACGTTGCCCGTCACTGCTAAATGAGCATAATGGCAAACATAAACAACAACGCAAAGCTACATTACAGTATACGTATGTAAGTTATAAGAAAAAACCAGGCTAGTTAAAAATAATGTTTGTTATTTGAGATGGGGAAAATGTAAAAACTGAAGAAAGAATAAGAGTTGTAATCTCAGGAGCAGTATATAATAAGACAATAACTGCTTGAACTAAATGAGAGGTTGGGCCATGAGAGAGTAGATGATAAAATGAGTAAGTTAATTAATTAGCATTGATAAATGATAATGCCAATCTACCCTCATTGACTTTGAGGCAGATGTCCATGAAGGAGGAGTAGTAACTGCTCTTGACTCTTCTCAGGATCTCCATGATGCGCTCCACTTTGGGGCTCTGGATCTAAAGACAAGGAAATTGTAGCAGAATGTATACTCACTGGCTACTTAATCTATTGCAATTTAACACACCACCTCTACCATTAATTCTGCCGTTATGAAGTTTTTAATGTTCAATTTTTAAAAAAAATTCTCCTACATGTGTAGCAAAAGCATTTGGGGTCTGTTGATAATTCTGTCTTTCAAGCTGTGGACTCAAAATCCCATTTTAAGACATACCACGAGTGCCATATGAATCAAACACACCTCTTTACTGGTACTTTGAGAATTATATTTTCAGTTTACAATTTGAATTGACTGCACCCTGCCCACATCCACACAACCAGGGTAATACTTGTGATTGGATGCCCAGCAGGTTTTCCCTCTGAGTGGTCCAAAACTGGAGCTCCACATTAGGGCCTGGGTGGTCTCCCCGGAGCAGCACCATCCCAGAGTCTTTCTTCAGGACGTTCCATATCTGTCCAGACCACTGGACTATCAGAGTTTCTATAGAGTATAACAAGCCACGGTCCAGTGGCCAACCAGTAGGGCTGAGGGAGACAGAGAGTAGGGCGATTGGTGTCGGAAAAAAAAAAGTCCATATGGGCTTTGGATGATGAAAGTAAAGTTACAGTAGATAACCTACAAATCAGACTAAAGTATTATTCCAGTATTGCAGGTGTCACATTCAGCTTAAATTGCGTTGTTTGACACAGCAACTTTCACTGTGAAAAGACATTGCTGCCCCGTTGTTGACACCACCATCTCGTGTCTCAAGATCGTAGTCCTGCTGATAGTCCCTGCTGTTTGCTGGTACAATGTAAACAGAGCATGACAAGTCATTGTCAAACCCCTCAAAAAAATCCCTAAATATTAATTCAGACTAAATATGTTTTTATGGAAAAGCAATACTTTCATTCTGTACCCCTCAAAACGTAAGCAAAACGATGAATTTATGCAAATCTGAATTAAAAAATAGGTAAATCCCATTGACTGTAGGTACATCCTTGTGTATGTTCATGGTTGTGTTGTGTTTTGTGTTATTGTACCATAGACTGTGTATGTACTGTACTGATGTCCTGTATTTTGTTTGTGAATCCTGTTGTTTCTTGTATTTTGACAGTTTTTAATGTACTTGTAGTGTAAATGGACAAATGAATTGTACATTTGAAAAACCATGAATAAAAAAAGAAAAAAGCACGTCACTTCCGGAACTTTTTAAAAATTTTTTTTACATATAACGATACCGCTCCTTGACAGAAATTAATGCACATTAGCGCCAAGAAATATGAAATGGAAAATACATTTAGCGAGGCTATTAACCGCGCATGCGTACTGACCTGAGAACAACGTCCCGAGGCCGTGCCCTCTCCACGCACAGCGGCAGCGGCAGCAGCGTCCGTCCCTCGGCGCGGCCTCTCAGAGTCACCACCCTGCTCCGTAGCTTCTCCAGGTGCCTGTGGATGTCATCAGACACCACCCGCGGCCAGTCCTCGTGGTTCAGACCGTTGGACAGCACACACACTAGCACCTGTGCAGTACACACAAACTGTTTTAAGTGGATGCAAGTGTATGAGTTTGGTCACTTTACAGTGAGACACTTTAGCCTACCTCAGAGATGACAACAGGTAGGTGCTCCATGGGGTATCCGGGAACTTCCCCCAGCCGCAGTTGTTGCCTGAATCCGTGGCGAGCGATTCTCTTTACGCCTTTCTTCAGCACACACAGTAGCTTGGTCTTCCATGGTGGGGACGTCTTAACAGATGCAAAAACAGTAGGAATGCTTTCATCGGCATTGAAAGCACTAGAAATAAGTAGTGACTTATTTCAAAAAAATGTGTACGTTAGATTGGGATGTAGTGTAGCCCAGGAGATGTTGTTAAATACCTGCATGTCAGCTTATTATTATTGTATTGCGTAAGAGCTGATGCACTTTTCCGTTGTTTACTGACAGTCTATGGTTGTTTATATTAAAATTCTCAGGGCGTGAGCAGTTTTGCTGTTATCTTATTTTCTCTTTTTAATGAATTGTGTCTTCATGCCACCCAGGCAAACAGACAGTGAAGCGTCCCTCACGATCAGCCACTCTGCATGTATGCCCAATATACAGTATATTCATAGCACACATATATATATATATATATATAGCACACATAATTTCTAACAAACAGTGCATACAGAAAACAATAGATAACTGCACCATTCAATATTTACTCAAGGCAATAACCACTATGGGATTTGCCTACATTAGATTGACTTTAGCCAAGGTGGGGGAATAAAAAAGAAAAATGCACTTTAATGAAAGCAGGGTTTTTTTTTTTAATTTAATGTATTTTTTATAAATTGTTTTTATTATCCTTTGGCCTGTGTGTATTTCTCACCTGAGCATCCCCTGCATGTAATGTCCCCCCAGGTCCAGTGAAGAGCAGCAGTCTGTTGGTCCAGATGTGGTCCAGGTAATCCAGTATAATCTTCTGGTTCTCCTCTGTTCCGATGAAACGGTTCCATTTATCCGTCTTCACTCTCAGCACGCAGAAGGCCTGCTCCCGAAGGAAGTCCACTCTTTCATCTGACAGCACCACCCCGGCTTTGAGAGAAGGCTCCTGTGGGACGCGCACTCCTCCAGCCCCTCCACTGCCCAAAGCTCCACTTGCGCCTGTGGCCTCAGCCATGAAGACTCAGCTGGTGGGGAAAAAGAAACAAGACTAGGGCTTCTACCTCTTGAAAGAGAATCACATGATAGATTAAAGGTACAAACTCACATTAAGCCTTGTAAGTAGACGGTTCCCCCTATCTTAAGTTGATGATAATTATGCACCCTTTTCTACTCTACTTGTTAACTTTATGTTTCTTCTCTCTTCTCCAGCTCTAAGGGCTATCTGCTCGAAAAGTGATACACACCTTGATGGATAGGGAACCTTGTCACTGTGACAACGCAGTACGGGCTGGCTTCATTATCCTGTGCGGTGGAGGCTGTTTGCAACTCTATCCTGTAACCTGAGCCTTCAGAGGGGACCCAACTATGGGGCACTTTCAGGACAGGTACTGATATTACAGTTATGATGCACTCAAAGTTTTCAGTGATTTGACAGTATATACAGTACCTATATTTCATTGTAACAAATAATACATACTATATTTTGTGAAATTACTCATAGTTGTGTATCAGAGGGACAACAGTTGCATTCATAATTTTTGCATTGTTTGAGGTTTCTTATTTTAATATGTGGAAGAAAATGTGCTGCTGAATATAGAAAAAAGGTATAGTGGTCAAATTCATCCAAACGCCATAGAGGACGTCTCTACTACTAACCTGTGCAATGTGTAGCAACACCACAGGGGGGCAGTGTGGTACAATGTTTTTTACAGCATCCTTTTAACTGTAATCCAAAGTGACCCCAGCCATGACATCCTATTACACATGTTATGCCATTTATATAAAATCATGGGACATTTCTCTAACTGTGTTACTTAAAATACCGCAGCAATGATTACCCCTTTAAAGATCCTTCACTTTCCGAATTTAACCTTAATACATGAATGTAATCATATGTCCAATTTAAAAGGGGCTGCTGTCAGAGGCAGAGCTTTTCTGGGATGTCTGACATTTCAGTGTTTTGCTAACCATATGGTCATGCATTTCATCCACATATAAGGTTATGCAATATAAGGCTTGTCAAAAACTAAGGATTTAACAGCTGTAAAATGTCCTCATCTCTAGTATTCATACAAAGTGTTTAATCCACCATACCATGTCCTTGTTTACACATTCACTTCATTTCTATAATCACTTCCTTTTCGCCTAATGTCCGCTTTAAACATTAAATGCAATTCAAAGAGGCATTTTTTTTCAGTACACATGACGTATATATGCTTAATGGGTCTATATAACCTATGGACGTTTATTTCAGTGGGTAGGTTAAGTGTTCAGCATTTGTCATCATTCATTTTTTCTATTGTTCACAACACAGAACATACCAGCCAGTAATCCATGGCAGTTCTCCAAGGGAATTTGTCCTTTCTGAAATCTGTAATTCCATGCCTCATGCTGTCTGCATAAGTAAATGCATTTGTGCGTTTGTGAACGCTTTTTGTTAATACTCTTTACATACTTCATTTTGTGTGTGCGTGTCATGCAGCTCAAATGACGATCCTCTATATAGCATGTAAGGGTCAGTTTTTGTATGGTATAGATTTTTGTACGGTATGTGTGTTTTAGCTTTATACTTTACGTATAGATATAGTGTGTGTGTGTGTGTGTGTGTGTGTGTGTGTGTGTGTGTGTGTGTGTGTGTGTGTGTGTGTGTGTGTGTGTGTGTGTGTGTGTGTGTGTGTGTGTGTGTGTGTGTGTGTGTGTGTGTGTGTGTGTGTGTGTGTGTGTGTGTGTGTGTGTGTGTGTGTGTGTGTGTGTGTGTGTGTGTGTGTGTGTGTGTGCCCCGCGCCCAAGGCTAGTGACGGTGTCCCTGGGGGTCTCCACACATACTGTATCTAAGCCTATTTGAGCCTTCTGACAGCAGGAGCATGACTGCCCATCTCTCTGACCTCATGCCCAATGTCAGCGCTTCTCTGTAGGGATGGAAGGATGGAGGCCAGAAAACGAGATCTCAGGACAATAGGGAGGGGAGGCAAGAGGAGCAGGAGAGGGAGCCAATGGAGAGAGAAAGGAGAAAAAAAGAGGGTGTATGCTGGGTTGGAGAATGAGGAGGGGCAGTAAGCTTACAGAATACAAATTAGACAGAGAATAGAGTGATGAAGGAGCAGAAGAGTAACAGCAGAATAGAGATATGTACTTGGCTGGCTATTGGTGATAAATATTCAAGAATAGTTGTGAACAGAGTCACTGCTGAGTAATGTAAACAGGAGGAGTAAGAGGGCAAATGGAAAAACGTATCCTAAGGCGATATTTAAACTCCCAGCTCTTGACTGAAATATCACCTGTAAGTGAATATAATATTCTGCTCCAATGTAGCATAGCAATCACCAGCTAAACTCCTTTTTAAAAAAATCTTTCAGCAATGTAGTTTTGACCTGAAGCGTCTCCTTTATTTCTTTTCTCCTCCTCTTGTTCCTCCATCTCTTCTACTCGCTCTCTCCATTTTGCCGTTGCCATGGCTACATGTTGCTTGACGATCAGGCTGCCGCTCTTGAGTCCAGAGCTTCAGCCTGGCTCATTCTGTCTCTCGCCTCAACCACTCCTCTACTCCACTCCTCATCACCCTTTCCCTGTCCTCAGTCAGGGGAGAAAATTACATGTAGATGAGCTTGAGGTCTCTGTACATTTCGACCACACACGCACGCACGCACGCACGCACGCACGCACGCACGCACGCACGCACGCACGCACGCACGCACGCACGCACGCACGCACGCACGCACGCACACACACACACACACACACACACACACACACACACACACACACACACACACACACACACACACACACACACACACACACACACACACACACACACACACACACACACACACACACACACACACAACTATAGTTTCCTCAGGCGATGGGAGTCTTGAACATGTCCGTACTTTAGTACCCGCCACGGCCTTTTTCATTTTGTCTTGGAGTCTCAGGGGAACAAGACAGAGCCATGTATTACTGTAGCAGCTAGACTCATGGGAAACAGAGAAATGGAGGAAAAAGAAGGATGTGGACAAGGGGAGAAAAATGTCACTGGAAAGAGAGAAATTGAGATGGTGACAAAGATGACAAATGCATGCACACTATCTCATACATGCAGTAATGATCATTTCAAAGCTTGCCTCCTGTTGCTGGCTGACTACCCATGAAGCCTTATCATGGCTGGCGATTGCCATGTATGTGCTTGTGTGCCTGTGTCCAGATGGTGCTGACCAGCCGTTCCTCCCAGCGTAGATGAAGTAAATTGAGCGATTACAGTAATGACCGACACACACATCTGTCCCAAACCTCTGCAGACCTCAGCTGATAGTGCTCATGCAGAAGCACTGAGCTGAGGTCCATGGAGTTGGTTTAACCCAATTATAATGTGCGTTTTATCTGCTAATGTATTTAACAAGTTTGCAGTCGTCATTTTATTGTGTGTGGAGTAACTGCGAAAATGCAAGCTGCTAGTTGACACATCAGGTACCTTACAAAGAGAGTACATTTGGATGAAATGTGACCCCTCTTGTCAAGGTGACTGCCTAATCCTCCCGCCCCCCACTCCACAACTCTCCTCCCTTACTTACCCTTAGGACTCCAATCTGACCAACTAAAATTGCCCCTTTGCCTGTTCATCCATTTTATTTCTTTTTCGACATCTTTGGTGTTTTTTCTCTAACCAGAAAAGTGTCGAGAGAGGGGGACAATTTGGATGAGCCGCACAGGGCAGGCAGTCTCTTTGTAGTTAGGAGGAAAGCCAGAGTGTCACCAGCAAGCTCTTCCTTATCCAACCTCTCCTTTGTTCTGCAAAGGTCTGTTCCCTCTGTCTGGACTCAGTGATATTTGAGAGGAAGGTCCGTGTACACAGGAAGGGGTTAGAGAGCATGGCCAAGCTCCCAGGATGTGTTGTGTTTGTGAATTTAAGTCCTGAGTTTGCTCTCCGGTGAGTATATCGAGTGTGTGTGCATGTTTGTGCTTTCTAGTTGAGGGGACCCCAGCAACTTGTGTTCAGAAACGCTGAGTCCATGCTGACCACTTCCTGGATATTGTTCACTTAGTCAACACTCTGTGTAAGAGAACACTCTTATTTCACTGGCAAAGTACTGCAGCATCTTCTCCAAAACCTGCAGACACAGTATTTTCTGTTTTGTTCTGTGCTGTAGTAGACACAGGTTGTTTCCTTTTACAGCAAGTTCACCTGGGTGTGGTCTCTGGAGGCTCATTAAGCTTTGCAGAGGTAAAAAGAGATGCACTGGAATTTCAAGTTGGGTACAAACCTCCTCTGTACGAAGGTGGCGGTTTTGTGTAGGTTTCCAGTCACACTTACAGTAAATCCTGTAGATGGGGCTGTTTTTCTATCAGGCTCTAGAGAATGTCCCCTAAATCAAAATTTCTCCCATGCCTCATCCTCTTGTTACTTTTGAATGCACATGTGAGCTCTGGGGAGACATGCATTATGTGTGCTCCTTGTCGATAGCTGAATTGGATTTGGCATAACTCCACTGTGGGCATATAGTAAGTATATTGCTGTGCTAGGTATTCACACAGATACCAGAACACACAAACTAGCAGAAGCGTGATTGTACATGCTAGAATCAGAATGTTCCCTTTGGCTTTAACACAGAGGGAAAGTAAGAAAGTATTGTTTCTATTGATTTAACATCATCTGCTCACCTCAGAGATATTAAGACCATAAAACAATAAAGGAGGATTGAAATATGCCTGGGTAACCTCTCAACGAATACAAGTCATATATTGTGGCTGTCCCCGGTGGAGGAAAACCTTTTAAGAGCATTGGAATCTGGATTAGAAGTTATGGAAAAAATTAAATTAACACATTTCACTTTGTTTTGTGTTTTTACTTTTTCAGAGAAGTGAGATAAGTAAAGCTCATGACCAGAGCTGTCTCACCTCAAAGACATTTACCTCCCCCCATGATGTGATCAGATAAAGAGTAATAGCATATTGTTCCCTATATACTTTTCACACTCAGTGATTTAGCCAAATGAGGTGAAAGGAACTGTACGTTTCCATTGTTCCATTAAAATATGACCGAGAACAAAGCGGGGAATTAGACACACTGACACACTAACTGTACCCCCACCCTCCTTTTCAAATGACTACTTTGTTTGATTGGCTGCCACAGTACTTGGCCATTACATGCGAAGATGTGCTAATGAAGGTAGACAGTGGGGAAATGATAGACTTAGGTTTTCACTCTGGTGAATAAGATTGTAGGACACAGTCTGATTGTCTGTCATTTTGGTGCCATTCATTTGCAATTACTGCAGTGGCCAGCAATTAGTTTAATGTTGCATATAGGTTAACTGCGGTGCTGTCTAATGTCCTAACTAGTAAAAAGACACTTGTTCTTCAATTGTTATCTTATGGAAAGTGGACAGCTTTGCACTGAAAATTCTTTGGGACACTCACTCTCACAGTAATTGTTAGTTGAGTGCAGAGTTTAGGCCACAAGCAGGGTTGGCTGCTCAGGACAACAAGGCTTCAAGGCTTCCCAACACACAGTTATTGATTTTTTTTTTTTTTTTTTTGTGATGCTTGACTAGCAAAGAGGAAATTTATCAGCCACGGAGCAACATATTTGGTAAGAATTCAATGTCTTGCTCAAAGATGCTT
Organism: Echiichthys vipera; assembly: GCF_963691815.1. Lineage (NCBI taxonomy): Eukaryota > Metazoa > Chordata > Actinopteri > Perciformes > Trachinidae > Echiichthys > Echiichthys vipera. The sequence goes on along the minus strand of NC_139840.1, from coordinate 18,220,022 downwards.
TAGCAGAATAGATGCTTGTTGTAGCAAAGGCTTGAATCCCTCTGGGTGAAGGACGCTCTCCCTGCCTACTGCACCAACCTGCAAATGACACTTTTTTTTGTTGTTGCCATGTTGGATGGATTGCCATGACATTTTGTAAAGACATTTCTGGTGTCTAGATGATGTCTCCTACTGACTTTAGTGATTCCGTGACTTTCCCCTAGCGCCACGATGAGGTTGACATTAGGCTTGGGCGATTTCTATTTTTTTAATCTTTATACCATCCTGGCATTTCACTAAGGTATATGATATTTTAAAAAAATAAAAACTTGGGCGAAAAGCTAAGCTTTTGGTTATAGAGATCAGTGTAGCATGTTTAACATTGTCTACTTACAATGATGTGTGTTAATATTCAATTATCCTTACTCTGCACACTACAGTAGGCTACATCACCTTAATGACACATTTCCATACCAGTTTAATAGAACCAAGAGCGCTGTATTTTAGACGATAATAAAATCATTCCGTCTTGATTTCTGGGATAAGTTTTACCTTGATACCGCCTGCTGTAGATGACATTATTGTTTTTAAGAGAAATGGTAAATAGAATTGTACTTATATAGCACCTTTCTAGTCTTCTCAATACTCAAGGCGCTTTCACACTACTTGTCACATTCACACTGACATTCACGCAGATGGCGGTGGTCATCCACATACCATCAAATCTCACACCCATGCGCAGCGCGGGGAGCAATTTGGGGTTCAGTGGACCGGGGGAGCTGGGGATCCTGCCACTGAGCCACAGCCGCCCCATGAAATGAAATGTCTCCTGAACTTTTCATCTACGATCATCAGGTCAAAAATGATAATCAAAATGATAATTTTTGTTCAAAGTCCAAGTGACTTTTTTTGTGTAGTGCCAGTTGGCAAATGTTAGCATCCCGACCTGCTAAATTAGGATTGCATTGAATGTCAACATTGTCATATATCAGCTGATTTCAGCATTTGGCTGTGCAGCATTAGTACAGCATAAAACACACAGACACACACACACAGACACACACACACACAGACACACACACACACACACACACACACATACACACACGTGCACACAGATTAGTCATTGATCAGGGTTAAGCTTTGATCTCTGTGTGAGAGCATGCCGTGGCCGATCAATAACTTTAATTCGGCTTCAAGTGTGTGTTTGCACGGTTCTGTCTCTGACATCTTTCACTCCGCTATACTTTTCAACCTTACGCGCAGCCCAACACACGGTCATATTCTCCCTTTTCTCAAACCCACACAGACAGAATTAAACACACACACATACAGCAACCTGATTAGGTGAGCCACAGGGGTTAGGCCTAATGACAAACAAAGTCAGTGTGTGCACAAACACCTCAGCTTGACAGATGAAATATAGATTTTCCTCTGTCCCAAAAGCTGATGGGTATTAGGTGAAGGCATGTGTGTGTACACGAGTGACTGTTTGCATGTATGCTTTGTGTGTGTAATCTTGTTCTCCAGATTGTTTTTATGGAAAGAGGAGGCACATGGGAAAATCATGTGAGACTGGATGCTGCTTTGTTACTGTTAAATACCCTCTCTCCAGGGAAATAGTGGGTTAAATAACTGTGTTTTCTATTTGTGTGTGTGTGTATTAGTGTGTGTGCGTGCGTGCGTGCGTGTGTGTGTGTGTGAGATAGATTAATAGGAATGCTGTCCTATCCCAGGGGAAAGCATTGGTATTGTTTGTACTGGTGGCAGGTCCTTCAAGATTACTCAAAATGTGCCTAATGAGTGAGTTAGTGTTTGTGTGGGTTGGTGTACTTCTACCTCACACTCTGTTAATGAATAAATTAAAACCTTTATTGTTCCCAGGAGAATTTGCTTTGCACAGTGGGCCTCTAGAAAACCTGTAAAACAGATACCAGACATATTGTAAACTGACATATTTCTTACATTGAAAAATGTTGGTTACACATCAAATTAATTGCACCTTGTAAAAGAAATACACAATTTAATGCCATGAGAAGTTTTAATGCTGATTGTTTTCATTGTCGATTATCTTCTTCATCAATCGGCTAGTTGTTTGGTCTAAAAAATGTCAGAAAATAGTGAAAAAAATACTGATTGCTGTTTCCTGAAGCCTGTGATGACTTCATCAGATGTCTTGTTTTGGATCAGTGTTGATCAGAACGTTGCAGTTTCTTTCAGCTCACTGTTTTGTTGCCAGCTGTGTCAGCAGTGGCATTGGGATTCCGTGTGTGTGTGCGTGCGTGCGTGTGTGTGTGCGTGCGTGTGTGTGTGTGTGTGTGTGTGTGTGTGTGTGTGTGTGTGTGTGTGTGTGTGTGTGTGTGTGTGTGTGTGTGTGTGTGTGTGTGTGTGTGTGTGTGTGTGTGTGTGTGTGTGTGTGTGTATCATCATGGCAAAATGTGGTCATGGGGACACTTGCCACCGACCTCAGAGGCAGTTTTGAGTATTGTGCAAGGCTGAAGTCGTAATAAGACATGAGCTCCCCTGGAAACATGATTTGTGACATTTTGGGGGGTCTTGAAAATATTGACAAGATGATATTTTTGCCATGCTGCATCATCATGGATCAAATGAGGCTATTATTGATGTATGAGACATGCGTGTGGGTGATTTATCACTAATTCACTCTAGAATGCATGCTATTCTTGCCATCACCTTTGAAGTATGGCGGGGCAGTATCAAAAACTTAACTCACGTTAAAAAAAAGGAAAAAAACTTTCTTACCACCCACACTAGTCAGCATACAGATATTTAAAAAAAGTTGACATAGCTTACTCTAACTTTGGATTTACCAAAAAATCAAAGCCAATAGATTCTGAAGAACTATTGGTTTCTTATTTGTGCCATTAAACTGTAGAATATTACCACAGCCCTCTATTGTATTGTATCATACTGTGCATTAACTGATTATTATATTTCAGATGTGTTGATATAAAGCAGGGCCTAGAAGCCTAGGCCTAGATGTTGGAAGCTGTGAATGTTTCTTCGCAATAAGAGCCGCAGCAGTTCTCTCTTTGAGGCAAGTGCACATCTTTTCCCATGTAATTCACAAACTATATTGCTATGAGTATGTACAAAATGACTTCCTTCTTATCAATGACTTAATGTTATTAATGCTATTTCATCCCATCCTCCTCATCTAAAAGTCACCAGTTAACTTTTCAACCACTCAAATGATTGTATCATCAAAAGCCTGAATATTTTGCAAGCAAAGGGATTTAGAAGACTCATTACTTTAATTATAATCCATAACTGGCTCTAATTTCATACCAGCATTTTATAAGAGCCAATGTCAGTTCAACCTATAATGGTGGGGTTCTTATTTTGGAATTAAACTTTCCAATCTGTTCCAAACCCTTTGACACTGTGTTGTGAGGTGTGTAATTCGTTGCGACCACGTGTGTAACTGCATGCTTGTGTTTGAATGTGCTGAGCTCACTGTAGGTTAAGCTAAGTGGCTGTCTGGCACAGACATCTTTGATTATCTTTATTTATCCCTCCCACTCACTGTTTCTCAGCTCACACACACACATACATACACACACCCATCCTGCTAAAAAGCTAATCTTTTTGTGCTAATGAAAGGTATTGGGTTTCCTAACAGGCTTTTAAAGGAAGGTGATGGATTGAGGGATAGATGGATGGTGGGAGGGGAGAAGGGACACAGTCAGGGGAAGAAGTGAGAGGGAGGTGAGGTGTCAATAAGCACATCAACCTGATCCCTTTCAGACTGCGAGGTGTACATATGCTGCTAATGTATTCATTCATGCACGCGCATACATGCACGCCTTTAGTCGCTCATAAATCTGTGGGCAAAACATAAAAGCAAGTCTTTTGGTGCCAATAAGCTGAGAGATGGATTGCCAGAGATGTCTCCACCTTGACCAGTGCCGTGATAAATGCCTATGGGTGTGTATGCATGCACTCCAATGTATTACATCAGTTGGGAGCTGTAGGTCTGAGCAGATTGGTGCAGAACTACTCTTATTAAATCCATTTTGTGTTGCAGAGAGGAATTAATTATGTGATACTTGCCATTTTCAGCACATTTGCTTTAAGACGTATCTTTCTTTTGAAGAACCCCAAACTGAATACAATACAGTTAAATGTGCCAGTTAGTAATGAGCTGTGTACTATAATTGATGAGATATTATGTTTTATGTCCTGAGTTATGTGTGAGAATAATTTAAATAATGCTATGAATGAATATGAGAATTTATGAAAATGAATAATAATAGTTTTAAGACCGTGGATGGTGTCCAAAGTCTTGAAATGATCTTCTCTCTCTCTCTCTCTCTCTCTCTCTCTCTCTCTCTCTCTCTCTCTCTCTCTCTCTCTCTCTCTCCATGCATGTATTCCTGCTTTTATCTCAATTTTCTGTCTTCCACCTCGTTCATTTCTCCAGGTGAATCTATCAGGGAGTGTCTTGAGGATCATGAGCCCCTTTTCTCTCCCGGTCTTTTCCCCTTTCTAATAAAGATCATAATAATTTGTTTCCCACTCACATTAGCATGCCAGTAATGAGAGGGGTAAGTCAACCATTAGAATATGATCCATAATTCATTGTTTACTCCCGTTCATTACCCCAAACCTTCTCCGATGAATGTTTAATAAGTGTGCGTGTGTGTGCATGCGTGTGACTTTGCATTTCTGTTTATCATCTGGGGTACTGAGCAGTGTCAGGCCACGATGGATTGTTTGTGCTGACCGAAATTTACATGATGGACTCTGTAATATACCTTTTTTCCATATGCATTACGTAACTTATGAATGACGCAAGCAACAACTTTAATTAGAAATAAATGCAAGGGTGCATTACTGTGCATCTGCTTTGGTGTGTGCGTGTGTCTCCGTCTCTCTTACTGTCTGTCTCTCTCATGAGTGAAGCAGACAGCTGTTATCAGTCCCTGACAGAATCCTCCCATCAACCCCCTCCTTCTTCTGTCAATCACAGCACATTGTCACCAAGTCACCATTTAAATAGCCATTTTTTTCTTTATTTACTCAAGAAATATGTGCGGCCATCAGTGAATAATTGTTTGCGCCTCTCCTCTCCAGAAAAAGCCAAACACTGCAAGTTGGTTAATATTTAAGAATTCCCAAAACACCTTCATCAGGTTCCCTACCCTGCAAAATTACTCCCTCAATAAATAAATAGTTGTTAAAACCAGCTGGAACATCATTAATGTTCGGCTCTGGGCCAGTGGAAAGTTGCCTCAAGTTGTGTATGTGTGTGTGTGTTTGTGTGTGTATGTGAATGTTTGTATGCGTGTCTTTTGGCAACCTCCTAATGAGATGCCTGTGTTTCCCTCCATTAGTAGTTTATTAGATATCATGGGTCGCTGAGGTTTGTAAAATACAGTAAGCTTAATTTAGCACATTTGGCACTACAGGGGCATGGGGGACTTAAGGGAGTATCGAGGGCATGGACAACTGGCGTAGCTTTGGATGTAAATTAGTGTTGCCAGCAATAATACTGTAGGTGAGCTGCTCAGCACAGCCATCATGCCCTCCAACAAAGCATTTACTTATTAAACTGCCTTAGAGGTGCTGATTACTGCCGTTGAATATAATCATGGGTTTTCAACCACCCGACAAATGCTACTGAATTTTATGCTGCTGTTTAAAGGTACTATGTTTAAAAAATGTTTTAATTCTTGGCTGTGGTCATTGTGGTGTCTCTCTTCAATGATATAAAACAGAGTCACCAACACAGATGTATCCTCCTTTTGTCTAGGTGGTCTTACTTTTTTATTCTTAACTATCCACTGGTGATGTTGTTGCAAATGTGAAGAATTATTCACTTTCTTGGAGCCAGAGTTTTGCTCCCAAGGAAAGACCTACCTGACTCTGGATGTTCAAAACAGCAAATGCAACAATGGGTTTGATGAATTGGGTGAAGGTTTTACAACTGTTGGGTTGTATTGTAAAGAGAAACACAATAGCAAAGTGGATATTTGGATGAAAGAAAAAATAACATCAAGTCCATTTTTATTTATGTAGTCACAAATCACAAAAGGAGGAATCACATGACTCTTTTCATGTAGGGTGTAGAGTTCTACTTTTCATTGTTTGACAACACACACACACACACACACACACACACACACACACACACACACACACACACACACACACACACACACACACACACACACACACACACACACACACACACACACACACACACCACCTACCATCATTTATAGCTAGCTAGTAAGTGACAGATGGACCCATTTTCTCCACTGTTCATGTAACCTTTACTGTCTGGGGCTATCAAAGGTTACGCCGTCAGACCAGATTTACTTTAGACGCATGGTTCTCTCTCTCTCTCTCTCTCTCTGTCTCTGTCTCTCTCTTTCTCCTCCCTACACTTTACAGTAGCCTGTTTCTATCTTAGAGGGGAACTATGCCCATTTTTAAAATACATACATACATACTATGGTTTAAAATCTGACTAAACATGAACAAATCTCAGAGTATAAAGTGTAGAAATGCTCCATAGACAATGAATTGAGAAAGATGTTATAGATGACCCCTTGAGAGCACTGCATGTTCTCAGTATATGGGGACTTTTTTTGTTTCAGGACTGACACTGTTATAAAATAAAAGCTCATTTGGGTATAAAAAAGAAAATTAACAATATTAGTCTCTTATTTCATCGTCTCTGGAGCAGCTCCATACGTTATACTTCAGACATCACACGTTTGAGATTTACTTCTCTGGTTTCTGGCTTTGAGAGAGAGTAGCTCATATTCCAAAATATTAATTGAACTTTTCTAGTCAATGGAAATAACATATTGCTTCCTTTCAAGCTTCTTGCACTGTAGGTAATTCATAAATTCTCTGTCAATTTAATATGCTGGTGTCAACTGTAAAAAAGGACTTTGAGACATTTTTTTGTAAATGACACTCTGAACATCAGCACCTACTTGGGACCTGGTAACATTTCTCGAACATTTTGAGTGTGTTCCAAACCATCGGTGCATAACAGCAGGAAGCTGCTCCAGGTCTCATGGCAGTAGAAAGGAAATTTGGTACAAACATTAATTTCCACCTCAGGAATTAAATTGTCATAAGTTTGTCAATCCCCTAAGTTTTCACCTAGCACAATAATTTCAAAAAGAATACAAATCCTTCCCATCGGCCTAAGCTGTACTTTGTGATAACGCTATTTAGCAAATGTTAGCAGGTAAACCAAGATGGTGACCGTGGTAAACTTTATACCTGCTTGACTTAAATATGTTAGCATTGTCATTTTAAATATGATAGCATACCGACGTTAGCATTTAGGAAACGCTCACCCTATTATCCATTCCTTTTCCCATCCTCATTCTTTTTCTCTCACTTTTTTCTTGATATTGTTATTCTGTTATTTCATTCTTTTCACACAGCATCTATTGCAATTCTGTCCATCCAAGGAGAAGGATACCTCCTCAGTTCTTCTTCCTGAGCTTTCTTCCTTTTTTTTCCTCCCAGTTGAAAGCCTTTTTGGGGGACATTTTTCCTAAACCGAACCATCGTCAAAGGACAGGTTGTATGCTGTCTAGATTGAAAAAGCCTCTTGGGACAGAATTTGTGATTTGTGGTCTATATAAATAAAACTGACTTGAAATGTAGATCTGGGTTTTGGAAGGAGACAAGGAAAGTGTATTATTATTTTTTTTATTCGACAGGAACAAAAATGGGAATGGTGCTGCTGCACACTATAAAGAGCAGAGGAGAAACACCCAAGGCAGAAAGAGGCAGGATTTAAAACCAAGGCCTTTTTTATCACTGTAATAGTTGAGTTTGAAGTGTGAGCTATTTGACGAATGAAAAAACCCAATTGTGTTGTTGAGTATGACACCCCCCCCCCCCCCCCCCCCCAAAAAGAAAGACCTGGACAAATGAGAGTATTCACAGGAGTATAACACTTCTCAACGTATTGCTTACAAAGAGGCTGTTGTATTGTATCTATCATCCAACATCTGGTTTGGATCTTTCTCGGTTAGATTGAAAATTAAGCTTTCATATCAGTGCCAGTGAGCCCAGAGCTGAACAAAGACAGCCACTCTGGTATTATGAAACTGAGAAAATGAGAGTGACCCTATAAAACAACTAGTAAATATGAATCAAGCTGTGGTTTTGTCTGAACTAAATACTGTGTGCTGTTGACAAAGCTATAACCATATATTTGTTGTATAAGTGACACAGGAAAATGCAAAAATCCCATCTCAAGTAGATAGAGAGCTGTATGCACTCCAGGAGAATGGAGAGAAGTTAGATGGAGTAGATGGACAGGAATAAATTAAGCATTACTCATCCTTTGATGCTGTCGTCTTTCCATCTCGGTTGCATTGCCTTCTCTGATGTCATGCCTCTTTGCATCTCATCTGCATCCATTCATGTTCCATTTGTCTCTTTTGACTCCTCTCTCAGGTTCGCAGGCATCTTGCGTCCTTGGATTTTTCTTCTTTATTACCTCATTTCATCGTATTTTCTCCCTCGCTCGTGCTCCCTCTTCTTCATTTTATTTATTTATTTAGTAAGGACAGTGTGCAGTGGCATTAATTATTAAAAGAAAATAAAAAGACGACTGCACCAGAGCCGCTAATTTTCATTAGTAGTCCTCGGTACAATAAAACGAGGTAACATCTGTACAATAAAATACGAGGACTGTGACAACATGGCAATTAAAAACAAACAACATGTTAATTACAAAGCCTACTTAAGGTGCGCTGAGATGTTCTGAGTAGTAAAAATGACTGTTTAAGTACATAGGACACTTATATAGGACACATATAAGTGCAGAGTGAACAAGTATAATGCCTATCTTAAGTGTGCATGTTCTGGATATTTCAAACAAAACAGATACATTCAAGTATGTAGGATTTCACATAAAGTATAGTTAAGTGCAATTAGTATTTAAGAGGGGAGAAAGGGCCTAAGTCGAGTTCCACAGGGATGAAGCCACCCACGAGGGTAGCCCTCTGGAGGTACCCACCACCCGGTAGCTACCTACTGGTATCCTATGTACAGGGGTCCCTGACTCAGTGCTGGCACGAATGCTGACTCAGAATCCAGTTTCTGACATTACAAGTGAAACATAGGTAGTCAACAGTGGTGTTTTTGAGGTGCTCTGGAAGTCTATTCCACTCTCTAATGGTTTTGCAAGAGAATGCTGAATGGGAGAAGGCAGTTTTTTGTTTTGGAACGCTGCAGTCTCCTTGTGTTACCGATCTTAGGGTTCTGTTGAGAGCTTCAGGGTGAGGCTGCACAAAGTTCTTCAGAGTGGAGATGCTGCGTTGTGGATGATTTTATGCATTAGGCGGATGTTTAAAAACATGATTAAGTTGTCAAAGGTCAACATTTTGTATTTGTTAAGTATATTAGACTGATAGTGCTTTCTAGGGTTTCTTGTCAAGTATTTTCAGAGACTGATTGTAAAGTGATCTTACTGGATTCACAGCTGTCATTCTGGCCTGGGACCAGGATGATGTACATTACAATATAGTGCGTGTGACAGAATCATGGCGTTCAGATAGGATTTGGCAGCGTCAAGTGACAGTGAAAATTTTCAATATTGTATTTTAGCGCGTGGCACATTTTTTAAATGTGTTTTTTGAAATATGCGTATGCGTTTCCTCCCCTTTGGGATATTGGTAAAGCAGATCTGTCAGTATTCGCAACGTCCAAGGCCTTGAGAGCTTTAATCTCTCTAATAAATTCAGTGCTTCGTTCTCTTCCGTAATGTTTGTGAGAGGCACATATTGTTTTCTTTTTTGAGGATTTTGGATATGCGTCAGCCGTGTCACATTAAAACACTCTCTCAGGTTTTATTTTGGAAGCCACTGTTCATTCAGTGTATTGATTCATTAGTTGGATTTTTACACACCAAGTCTGCTGCTTTCCACTTTCCTTTGTATCTGTGTCGAGCACAGCTGCTATGTGTGTGGGGGCGTGCATGCTGTAGTGTGACTGGGTGCATAACTGTCAGGAGCTAAGTGCTCTGAAGTTCATCATGCTGTGTGGCGTTTGGAGGGAACAATAAGAGAGTATTAGACTCTCTTGTTAAGGCTTCCTGGGAACAAACAAAAGCAACAATAGAGCTCTTGGTGCTTTTCTTCCCGCAAAGCTCCAACACAGAGTTACATAAAATTACACACTGCTCTTTTCTTTTTCTGCACATTTCCTCTATTGTGCAATCTGTAGTTCTGCTCCAAGTTTCGAGCAGGATATTGATAGACCGTGGCTGTGTATGGTGACAGAGTTTCTGTGTGAACATGTTTGTTTTACTACTGTTCATGTGACATTTATAAAGAGTTCAACGACTTGACAAGCTGATAAACCAAGGGCCCTATTTAGACTACTTGCCCCATGTACTCTAAAGTGCATGGCGCAAGTGCGTTTAGGGTGCATTGCTTGTTAAACCGGGGGGGTCAGGAAATTGGAGAAGCAGGCAGTTTTCTGCTGAGGAAACTTATCTGCTTGTGTGCCAAACTGCGGCTCCTCCATCTCACAGTCTTCTGTCCCATTGTTATGTCCAAGACCTGTTGTGCCATGTTTTACAGTGTACCTGGAGTTTTCACCTCTCCTCCTCCTTCCCTCGTTACTTGGCACCTGCTGCTTGACTTAAAAGCCCCGTGTGGCTCAAACCATAGTCTCCTACTGCAGCCAGGACCAGCAGTATTGTCTCCAGACACCATTTTTCTTTTCCCTTTATTACAATAAACTTTGTTTGAGTAATAACTGTTGCTTCCCTCGAGCCGGGTCGTAACACCATCAACAACTCTATTTGACTGCATATGAGCGCAATGCACCTATTTAACTGAGAAGGGGGAGGAGGAGAAAAAGGACTGTGTGTGACATGCGGAGCGGCTCTAATGTTGTCCGTGTCCACTTATACGTTAAATCATCCACCCGCCACCCATGACTGAAGGATTTTCACTCCCCCTGTAGGCTGTTGCTTTTTAAATTATTATATTGATTTATGGGTATTTTCTTTAGTGATTTTCTTTAATGATCAGAGGATGCTTTCAGTAATTGTAAACGTTTCCATGCGCACAGTAATGTCTCTGGAGTAAATATCGTGGGACATTTAAGCAGCAAAACCAAAACCTGTTGTTTTAAACTTGACAGAGGAAACGGAGAAAAACTATCAGCTTCTGAAATAATCACTGAATTTAATGTTCTTCATGTGTAAATACACACAGTGTAGCAGCAGTGGTCAGCAGCTCTGTTCTGCTCTCTAAACTATGTCCCACTTCAGATAATTGAATTAATATTTTCCTCATTAATGTACTGTACATTCACAATTAATCACAGAAAAAACTGTGCCTTTTAGTCAAGACCAGGTTTTTGTTGGTCACCGACAATTCTTTCAGCTGCTTCAAGAAAGCAATACGCCAACAATGTGCCTGACCACATGTTATTTTAAGACCAAAACACCCATGGGTGCACAGACGGGCGCCAGTACATTTGCTACTTGCACTGGGTTTGAAACTAGCAATGACGCCTGGTGCAAGATAGAGCCCCATGACACACACACACTCTCTCTCTCTCTGCCTTTCTCTGCCCCCCCGCCCCACCCCCCATATGAATTATTATCCCTTATGGGTTGAAGCAAGTCTGTGAAAAAGCAATAGTGCAGAAACGCTATATTACACCATTTAGACTGGATACATTTACGCCTAATCTATGAGACTGTTTAATGTGAGACCTGTCTCATAAATAACTATCAATACTTCCGTTCATTGTAATTATTATTACACAGAGTGTTTCTTTTCAGCAGGCTACCTTTGCCAAAGCAATCCATGAGGCAGAAAAGGACAGACAATCCGTCACTCTACTTTACAACCAGCTCTCCTGAGATTTTGTGAAACGAGCACAATGTCCTAATATGCAAATATGTACTTTATGCCCAAAAAGAGTGAGAAATACATTCTGGCTTTCTTGAAAGTATTACATGAAGGGGACATATCTATAATAAACAGAGTTTGAATTTGACATTCAAACAACGCTGGGTCAAGTTCAGGTTGCGTTTTTGAAATGGTGGACGGTCACAAAATTTGCCCTTAACTCTTGGCAACCTGAGGCTTTTTTTAAGCTCAAGCCAAGACGTTTTCCTACTTTGGGTAAAGTTGGGTTATTTTTATTAAACTTCTGTGTAAATCCTACACAAAAACCTTGGCCTTTTAGAGACTGTGCTGAACTGTTAGAGCAACAGTAAGTACTGACAGCATCTGACATCAGCTTCCCTTGACACCTTTTCGATGGTGGAATAATATCATATATATATATATATACAGTGCCTTGCGAAAGTATTCGGCCCCCTTGAACCTTTCAACATTTCGCCACATTTCAGGCTTCAAACATAAAGATATAAAAGTGTAATTTTTTGTCAAGAATCAACAACAAGTAGGACACAATCGTGAAGTGGAACGAAATTTATTGGATACTTTAAACTTTTTTAACAAATAAAAAACTGAAAAGTGGGGCGTGCAATATTATTCGGCCCCCTTGCGCTAATACTTTGTAGCGCCACCTTTTGCTGCAATTACAGCTGCAAGTCGCTTGGGGTATGTCTCTATCAGTTTTGCACATCGAGAGACTGGAATTCTTGCCCATTCTTCCTTGCAAAACAGCTCGAGCTCAGTGAAGTTGGATGGAGAGCGTTTGTGAACAGCAGTCTTCAGCTCTTTCCACAGATTCTCAATTGGATTCAGGTCTGGACTTTGACTTGGCCATTCTAACACCTGGATATGTCTATTTGTGAACCATTCCATTGTAGATTTGGCTTTATGTTTTGGATCATTGTCCTGTTGGAAGATAAATCTCCGTCCCAGTCTCAGGTCTTTTGCAGACTCCAACAGGTTTTCTTCCAGAATGGTCCTGTATTTGGCTCCATCCATCTTCCCATCAATTGTAGCCATCTTCCCTGTCTGTGCTGAAGAAAAGTAGGCCCAAACCATGATGCTGCCACCACCATGTTTGACAGTGGGGATGGTGTGTTCAGGGTGATGAGCTGTGTTGCTTTTACGCCAAACATATCGTTTTGCATTATGGCCAAAAAGTTCGACTTTTGTTTCATCTGACCAGAGCACCTTCTTCCACATGTTTGGTGTGTCTCCCAGGTGGCTTGTGGCAAACTTTAAACGAGACTTTTTATGGATATCTTTGAGAAATGGCTTTCTTCTTGCCACTCTTCCATAAAGGCCAGATTTGTGCAGTGCACGACTGATTGTTGTCCTATGGACAGACTCTCCCACCTCAGCTGTAGTTATCTGCAGTTCTTCCAGAGTGATCATGGGCCTATTGGCTGCATCTCTAATCAGTCTTCTCCTTGTTTGAGATGAAAGTTTGGAGGGACGGCCGGGTCTTGGTAGATTTGCAGTGGTCTGATACTCCTTCCATTTCAGTATAATTGCTTGCACAGTGCTCCTAGAGATGTTTAAAGCTTGGGAAATCTTTTTGTATCCAAATCCAGCTTTAAACTTCTCCACAACAGTATCTCGGACCTGCCTGGTGTGTTCCTTTGTCTTCATGGTTCTCTCTGCGCTTTAAACAGAACCCTGAGACTATCAAAGAGCAGGTGCATTTATACGGAGACTTGATTACACACAGGTGCATTCTATTTATCATCATCAGTCATTTAGGACAACATTGGATCATTCAAAGATCCTCACTGAACTTCTGGAGTGAGTTTGCTGCACTGAAAGTAAAGGGGCCGAATAATATTGCACGCCCCACTTTTCAGTTTTTTATTTGTTAAAAAAGTTTAAAGTATCCAATAAATTTTGTTCCACTTCACGATTGTGTCCTACTTGTTGTTGATTCTTGACAAAAAATTTAACTTTTATATCTTTATGTTTGAAGCCTGAAATGTGGTGAAATGTTGAAAGGTTCAAGGGGGCCGAATACTTTCGCAAGGCACTGTATATATATATATGATATAAGTTGTGTCATTCTGATAAGTGATGAAATATGCATCCAATGCTTGCCAACTTGTCCTGCTCCTCTCACTGCTGTTTTAATCCCAACCATATTTACCCCCCTCATGATAAGAAATAAGATAGCATCACTGCTGTTTGTGATGTTCTTTTATTCAAATCATGTACTTATTCAACATATTTGCGTCGTATCTAAACAGAGAGCGACGGAGACGAGCAGGCAGACAAGCGCACACTCATACGCCCACATACACACAGACAGCTAATGATTAGCTTTCTCTCAGGCGCTTTCTCTCTTCTCCCTTTATCTCTGTTATATATGATTAAAAATTAGCAGAGAGGCAGAATATCTTCTAAGCTCATTCGCATCTAAACCCTTTTTTCATTCTTCATAAAACTACTTCTGCCACTTTCAGTTTGTGTATCCGATCCAACACTATGAAATTCTTTGGGTAGAGACTGTCCGAAAGAGTGTGTCCCTGTTTACAAATTTATATGATTTATCATGTTGAGGCTACAAAGGCACACAAATGATGATGCGTTGTATGACTGAAAAAATGTTTTTGCATTTAGGTGAAAGGGTTGATAGAATTGTCAGTGACACCTCTATTGGGTATGCCTCCGGAAATAAAAATAAAAATGTTATGTCATAAGGCAACAACTCTATCATTGAGCATTCAAACAGGTTAGCTGTGTGATCTAGATTCATTATTATTCGCAAGTGTATACGACCAATCAGTTACTTGGAAGCAGGAGGACAGGCCGAGACTCACTGCTACTGTAGTCTACGAAATTTGTATTTTTGGATCAAAATTTGTATTTTTGGATCAAAAGGATTTAAACTGATTCTATACAGCTGGGCAGCATGAAAGAATGGAGACTTTTTCTTCTGCATGTCTAACGTAGAGATGATGTAAATTATATAAAGGTCTTCAGGGGAGTCTTTGTCTTGCCTTAAGGCTTCATGTTGAAGGAGTTATGAGCTATCCATTATTTCCAACTGTCTCTTTTATTCTGTTTATTGTTCTCAAAGGGGGTTATCTGCAGAGGTACCTGTGAATTGTTTTTTTAATTTCTCTGTCAGTCCACTTATTTTATGTTTCTTTATGGAATGCATTTATGAGTTTAAACATGTTAAGGGCTCTCTGACATATGTCATTGTCACAGCATCTATTGTAGTTCAAAGTACACATAATTTTGGCCCTGAGAGTGGTCTAACTTCAGTATAGATGAATTATCTTCTAGGCTGGAGATTAAATATTGTCCCAGTGTCTGAGGAGGAGATACAGAGATTTGTCCCGCAAAGCCTGAGGTGACTTCACCCTCTCCATCACACATTTACACTATCGCTTCAAGGTTAATCTTTATGTCAAGTCCTCTCTGTTGGTCTCTGCCTTTCTATTTTTCTCACAGGCGCTTTCTCTCTTCTCCCTTTCTCTCCAATTTTACCTCAGATCAATGAGCTGGATGACTAGAGTGAATCTTAATGGTCAGGGTGTGTGTGACAAAGTTTAGGTGTGCGTGTGCGTGTGTGTGTGTGTGTGTGTGTGTGTGTGTGTGTGTGTGTTAGAAATTGATTGTGGCTGGACAGGAGGCAGGCAGGCAGGCGTGTGGTGGTGCCCAAGGGGCAGGACAGTGCTGAGTGAGCAATACTTCACCTGCACTAGAGACACACAAGCACACACGCACGCACTCGCAAGACTACGGTATGTCTGCACACACACTCAGATGTGTATAGATACAACTAAACAGATGGATAGTTGTTTTACAGAAATCTATAGTTTTAGAAAAAGCATATACAGAAGACATTTAATCAAACCATTTTAATGTCTATAAGCTATAAAATCAGTGCAACAACAAGCTGTCAAAAAAATACTTTTATTACCTGAGGTTTACATTATTGGAATTATTTCCATCTAATGGAAAATTGTTACTTAATAGCTGCTTTTCAAATGAATTACCACCGAGTATGAATTTCACACATTTAATCCTTGCGTCAGTTTCATAAAAGTTAAAATTTGATAAATGATTTAGTCAAGGCTAACCTTCTTTTAAATCAGAACTGCTTTATAAGATGTTTTGAGAGAAACAGGTTATTTAATTGCAACCTTAATAACCTTTTATATTTATAAAGGCCCAATCAATACAGTACATATTTTACCCCAGTGTTTGTGGACAAGCTGACGTTAACAAACCTTTGTCAGCTAGTTTGCAATTCGTCCACATTAGAAAGCAAGCCAACGCAACGCCACGCCACGCCACACCACGCCACGCAACACGTGTGTGCCAAACCAAAGGGGACTGGGCCTTTGCTGTCCAAGCCCCAAAATTGTGGAATTCTCTTCTCATTGAGATCAGATTCCATCTTTTAAATCCCTTCTTAAAACTTTCTTTTATAGCAAAGTGTTTATGAATGTTTAATTTGATGCTAGGTCTTATCATATCTCCTTGGTCTTTTTAATATATTTATTTTTTTCCTATTTATTTTATCCTCCAGTGTTTGTTTGATGCTTTCATGATCCTACTCTCTTTATTGTTGTTATCTGTTGTTTTCGGGTTTGGTTTTATGTTCTGTTGTTTTGAAAAGCACTTTGTAACTTTGTTAAGAAAAGTGCTATAGTAATAAAGTTTATCATTATTACATACACTGCAGCAGCCAGCAGCCCGCAGAGGCAAGTGACAGCCGCCAACCAGGTCAATCTCAGGTCCCGCTGCAAAATGTATAGTGGAATTACAGCATATGTGGACTTACTGTTGTAGAGGAGGTCCTGATTCAACCCGTGCGAAAATTGGCAATAAAGGCTTTTAATACGCGGATAAAAAGGTACACACACAACCTTTAAGATCCAGCATACATAAATAAGTAATACAGTTAACTTTTGATTTTAGTGTTCCTTCATGTGCGTGTGTGCAGAGAGGCAGCTGCAGCATCTCTGATTTTATGATTACCATATTTCATGTTTCCTGCCTGTAATTGTAGACTAAAGTCTTTGCATACCTACATTGGTCTGTGAGTGTGCTCAGCATGGGTCCTCGCTCCACACTTTTATTTGTCAGTTATTTCAGTTTCAGATATATCTTCATCCCATCGAAGTGAAAAAGATCTTGATGAACTGTAAATCTGCCTCATCCTCAGGAAAAGGGAAATGGAGAGGCAGAGACCCCACTGTGCTTAGATGGCATGGGCCAGGTGGTGCGAGTGAGGCAAAGTGAGATGAGTTGAGAGGATGTGTGCGTGCATGAGGTGGGGAGAGGGGGGGGGGGTAGTCAGCATGTACCAGGTGCTGATAGGCTGTCATTGAAATGCTGCAATCCAATTCAGATTCAGCCTCCTCTTGCTGCTTTGAAGAGCCTTATCTTTCCTCTCCTCTCCTCTCCTCTCCTCTCTCCTCTCCTTTCCTCTCCTTTCCATTCCTTTCCTCTCCTCTCCTCTCCATGGGGGTCCCATCATTACCTGCTGATTACAGCGCTTTCATCCCTTGCATCTGACAAGCTTGCTGATTGACATGAGTACGGGTGAGTGTGTGCTCATGCCTGCTGTCTTGAGTCTAATGCATGTGTGTTTACCCATCTGGGTGGACACCTGTGTATGTGTGCACCTATCTCTTACTCTGATTATGATTGCAGCTCGAGTGCGTGCTGGTGCTCTGCTAGAGGATGCGACAGAAGAGCGAAGTGAGGCTTTTGTTCTAAGGACAGCAACCTTTGAGAGTAGCAGTGCGACTGAACACTTGCACTTTGATGTCTGCCTTTTCTGTTTAAGTCAGTATCACATCATGAATTATAGATGGACTGTAATTATTTTACATGTGTTCAAGCAGCCTGTAGCATGCTGATTCTGACAGATTACCAGCGACTAATTGTCGTAATTGTTTCATTTAACACTGAGGCAGAAATGCATTCCGACATACAGTACACATAAGGAAATTATCTTCTTCTACTTATAGGGAAACTACTGTATCTGTTTAGATTGGGCTGGGCGATAATTCAATATGATCATTTGTCATCTTTCAATGGAATTTTCCATCCATCCATCCATCCTAACTGGGTCGCAGGGAGCCGATCCCAGCTGACATTGGGCGTGAGGGGGGGTACACCCTAGACAGGACGACAGTCTATCGCAGGGAACATACAGCAGTGACAAAAAGAGACAGACAATTATTCACACTCACATTCATACCTACAGACAATTTAGAGTCATCAATTAACCCAACACGTGCATGTCTTTGGATTAGGGCTGCCCCCGACCAAGGATGTTCTTGGAGCGAGAAGTCGATTAGTCGACTAATTGACACATACTACCCCCCCCCCCCCCCCCCCCCCCAAAAAAAAAAGTATAGCCTCAGTGACTCATCTCATCTCATCTTCAACCGCTTATCCGGGGTCGGGTCACGTGGGCAGCAGCTTTAGCAGGGGACCCCAAACTTCCCTTTCCTTAATAACATAATTAATAAACATTATTTTACAAGTGCACACAGCTGCACGCTATAAGTCTTCCACCTGTTAATGACACCGTCAAATTATTTCAGACAATAATAAAATGGATTTATCTCTTTCAAACTTCCAGCCGCCATGGGCAGGTAGCTAGGCTAACGTTATTTACATGTATAAGGTGGTGGGTCATGTTCGTCGTGGATGAGTTATTTGGGCCATTCTTGTTCTTTGTATAATGATGAAATTGAGATATCGTGATACACTATTATGTAATTTAAATTGGCAATAACAAGCACAAACTAACTCAAATTTCTCAAAGAAAATCTATTTTGAGTTTATATATTGCACCAAAGTTCTTAATAAAATGAAAAAATAAAAACTAACTTTCATTTGTTATATGTTAAATTCACACTTATACAAATTAACGTATACAAACATAGGCTTTACCATGTGGTTATTTAATATAGAGTATTTATTGAGGTACCGGAGAAAGTGCTATATCATGATATATCATTATCAAGTTATGTAATGACCTATATTGGGATCGAAGATTTTGGCCATGTCGTCTAGCCAATCCATATGACTTATAAGTAAAGAAATGGAAACCAAGAAATGTACAGGGTGTACAGCAAATTGAAGTACAAAGGTTGGATGTAAATGCAGCATTAAGTATCTCTCTCAGGGATTCCACGGATACCCAGGTTTAATGTGTGCCATAGCAAGGTCATTAAAAGTGCCAGTGAAGGGAAGTGGCCTGATTGGCTGTTTGACCTTTAAAGGTTAATTGTCACTTTAAAAAAACTAATAAAGACTCTCAGACTGAAAGGAAGCCAAACCCATTTTACTGGAAACAATGACCCCTAACAATAGAGGGATGTTTCTCCATAAAAAAAACATGGAGCAAGTTATTGGGAAATGCCTCTTTAAAGGAATCCAAGTTTTTATTATATGTCTCCATATTCCCTTACCTTTTAGCTTTTATATTTCAATCATATTACAACAACCCCCTGGATGTTGTAATTTGAACTTTTGTCATTAATAGCAGAGGTGGATGCATTTAGTAAAACTTAACCCTTGTGATGCCTTCCATAGTGCTAAGAAGACTTCACTCTCAAAGCCTTTTTCTGTCTGCTAAAAAGGTTCTGGATGATTCAAGTAGAAAACTTTACGACAGTTTTACTGGAGTAAAAATATGCCCTCTATTCAGCCAGCATGAAAGTCCGACTTTGAACAGCAGCATTTTAGAATATAGATTGCTTTCAGCACCCGGACCCTTGTCGCTTCAAAGAGTTTCTCTTTGGCTCTCCAGCTTTAGAAATGGTTTCTCGTAAAAGAGGAATAAAAATGGAATGATATGCGTCTGGAACCAGGGACGATGATGGCCTGAAACCCGAAGACGAGGAGAAAGATAAGAGTATAGACACATAAATTAATGATTTATGTCTGAGGGCTTGAGGGGCACCTGAACACCTCAGTCTTAGAAGAAATAGACCAAACAGAGAGAGGACAACCTGAAAGCATAAAAAGCTAAGAAGGTTGAGACAGGGGAGAAAAGGAGCAGATAAGCTAATAGTGAACTTGTTTAGCTTCAGTGAGATAGGACAGACAAGGATAAAAGAAAGACAAGAGGGTTAAAGGCTCGGATCAAAACATCTACAGCTGAAAAAACACCTACACCTTCTAAAACTAGACCGCTGAATCTGAGAGACGAGAGATAGTGTTTACACTGCTGGGCGACAGCTCGGTCTCCTTGGCTGCTGTAAAACCCCTCAATGGTGTCGCTGCGCCAGTGCAATAATTACTATCTAAGTGTTTCTCCTTAAATGTGCCCATGACAAACATCATCACCAGAATGACTTGCCGGCACCCTGTGGTGGTGATTCAACATCATTAGTGAACATGACTGGCTATGGGCATTAGAGACGCAACATTACACCACACCATGCCGGGTGCTAATGTTCTGGAAAACTAGATACCATCTCTTGTCATCCTTCACCCACTGAATCCTATGGGGGGGGGAGTAGAGACCTGGCAGGAGAAGAGAAGACAGAAGTGAGAGGTGTTTTCCTTTCCTACAGGTGTGTAGGTGTGTATGTGTGTGTGTGTGTGTGTGTGTGTGTGTGTGTGTGTGTGTGTGTGTGTGTGTGTGTGTGTGTGTGTGTGTGTGTGTGTGTGTGTGTGTGTGTGTGTGTGTGTGTGTGTGTGTGTGTGTGTGTGTGTGTGTGTGTGTGTGTGTGTGTGTGTGTGTGTGTGTGTGTGTGTGTGTGTGTGTGTGTGTGTGTGTGTGTGTGAGTGTGAGAAAGCCAACACATGGTTTGGTTCTAAAATAATCTATAGATGCATTCAGTGTTTTCCATCTCACCCTATGTTTGTTCTCAGTACATATTTCACTTTCTTATCTTATTACCAAAGAATCTTCTAGAAGGTGCTGTTCTTTCCATTTTCTCTCTTGGGCATCCTGTTGGACACTGTGCAGGCATTAGGCGGCGAGCTGGGCATCCACTGTGCCCTTGTTGGTTTCCATCCAGAGATCCCGCTGTTGGGTCCTTTCACCGAAACATGGCTGCATCCTGGAGTCCCGGACGGCGCCATTCAACCGGAGACTCCTTCTCCGTGTGCCAATATGGTGGCCACATTCTGCTTTATGATGAACTATGCACAAGTTGAAGGCGCTGATGGGATTACGTTTCACTAGAATTGCGCTTTGTACGATTTTGTGTGACAAATAAAATTGATTGATTGATTGATCCTCCTCATTCACATTACATCACACACAGTTAGCCTCCCATAGAAGCTTTGTGAGCTCATAGCAGTGGAAAGAGTTAGCCTGATATCTGCTAGATCTGTCTTTAATGCTGCTCCTCCCTGCCACTTCTGTAGACGCAACATCTGTGAAATAGGAAAAATGGTAGAAAATCTAATTTTCAAAGACATCACAGCAAGGGCTCACTTATCTGTGAGGACTGATACAGCAAAGGCATTTGTGTGTGTTGTGTTCATGTGCTTGTGTGAGTGCGCCTGGGTGAGTTTGTGAGGATTTTGTAATATTCAACCCAACCTGTCCAGTTTTGCACGTGCGCATGCATGTGTGCACAGTAGCATGCCTTAGCAGACCCTCAGTAAGCACTCTCATGTCAAGGCTATCATCATTTCACCCGCTGCTATTATCACCACTTCTGACAGCCCACTCCCAGCTAAATTAATTTCCCCCTCATTCCAAGTCCCCCACCAAATCTATCCCTCCTGCCAACACCGCCCTGACCAACGCATTTATCTAGTATTTGTACTTTTTTTGTTCCTCCTTTTCCGCAATTCAAAGTAAAGCCACTTTCCCCACTCCATTTTTGAGGTTGCTATGCTTTACTGAGATGCGTCTCTATCCAGAGTCTTAGATCAGCTGCTGGACATGCTGCTCCACAGAGATGAACAGAGTAAAAAAAAAAAAAATTACAAATGAAGAGAGGGATTGGAAGGGTAGACAG
Organism: Echiichthys vipera; assembly: GCF_963691815.1. NCBI lineage: Eukaryota > Metazoa > Chordata > Actinopteri > Perciformes > Trachinidae > Echiichthys > Echiichthys vipera. The sequence goes on along the minus strand of NC_139840.1, from coordinate 18,198,157 downwards.
TGATTGTTTGGGAAGCATTTGGTAGTATTGGCTTTGCAGAAACCCATTTGCACATAATTTCCATTAAAAAGCAGTAGACATGGACGGTGACTACACAGTGGCTCAGCTTCTATAAATTACATGTTTTCAGGGTCTCTTTGGAATAGCTTTTTACTTCTTTAACATGCCTGTTTTCCTGGAAAACCCACTTGTATGACTGTTGTATGTGGGATTCTTAAATAAAATTAAGTCAGACGGTTGGAAAAATGGGATTCAGCGCAGACAATCAGATGCACCATCTGCCTCGTCTTCCGCCGGTCCCCTATGTGGTAGGTTTAAATACCAGCCAAGTTAGTTTAGTAAATGCCACAGACCCACTGGTTCGTGCTCGGAAAGATTGCCTGAATATTATTATGGGTATATCTAGTAGTACATTTGTGTGAAGTAAGACTCCATTTGGTAACTTTTAACAAGAAGGGCTAACTTTAAATGTATACAATTATTTGATTCTGATTTAATTTCTTCTGTAGGTGGGCTGTGCACCACCTATACAATGTAAAAAATCGCATCCTATGTGCCCCCTTCTTTGTGCTCTTGGATATACTTTGTACCGTGTGTCTTGATTTATGAAAATAAGGCACTATGTCTCCCACGTGTCTCATCTCATACTGTCCTATTGATTCCTCAGCTCCTTTATCTCCTTACCTTTTAACATTTTGTTTCTTCTTCCCACCTTGTGTATTGCTGTACCTCATCCTTCTGGCACTTCCTGGCATATTATCCTCTTTTCTCTGGCTCCCCTCATCTCTCTCTCACCTCCCTCTCTACTTTCCTCCACCTAAGCATACTGAACTGGCATGAACGGACCTTTCTGAGGAATAATGCCATTACAAGCATGAATGCATCCCACTATGCATGTGTGTGTTCATGTGTGTGTGGGCACACGGTTGCGCAGACTCTTCCTAGGGGAAAACACGGATGCAGCCTTTTGTTTCTGCTCTTGTTTCAGATTACAGTTTGTTTTATTAATGCTATGGTAATCAGGTTTTCCCTCCTTCTTTGGTCCCCTTGCCTCATGAAATGCAGGAAAGCTCAAAGGACACCCATTGATCTAAGCGGCTCCAGAGACCCTGTGCCACTCATCTAGCTTCTACCATGTCAATCTTTCATGAATGCTGGAAGGAAAGTGGCCGTTGGGGAACTGCAACAGACAATTTGTTCAAAACAAAGGCCTAGAAACATAGTGGAGCCACCGGTGAAATGGCCAGGCCCTTGTGTGGCTGCATGGCCGACTTGTTTTTCATTAAAGGCTTATTTACACTGCTGCTTTTCACTTTTGGAACACATTGGCGGCTTAACATGTTGCACAAAAACAAGCCATTTTAGGATGAAACACCAGTTTAACTTGCAGATATTCTGATACTAACACATACCTATGCATGAACACATGCCAAATGCATGCAGTACGTCTGCACGTACAAATTTCAACACATCCTCATACCTAAACGACAGATTAAGGGCGATTGCCAATGACTCCCAAAACTACTTATATGGCCATTCTATTTAATATTGCGACATGGTCATTTTAAATAAATCAGTAACGTTGTGAAGTGGAACTTAGTTTGGGAAAACAAAAAACCACACATCACAGACATAAGTTGGTCCAACAAATGTAAATATGGATCGTTATAAGCTGCCTGCACTATCGACCTACAGTGGGGATCCAAATTAGAGAACAGTGTATTAATACTTGATTTATTCTGAAATGTTATTTTTTATTGTTCAGAATGTGATAGAATATCCGCTGTGGCTGTGAGCTGTACTACCATGTTTTTTTATATAACCAAGGCACTTCAACAAAAACCTGTATTTTGTGAAAAAAGCGGTAAGCAAAATTAGAGAACAGTAACCATTGTGTCAGAAGAGAAGATTTAAAGAAGTTATGTTTTAGGACTTGATACGACTAGATAGGATTAAAAAATGAACAGGAAGTGTAGAAGACCTTGCTTTGAATGACTTCAGCACATCTGCGCCCACAGGACATCACTAGTTTCTCACACTGCTCTGGTTTGGTCTTGGTCCATTCCTCTTGCAGTCTCTTCCACAATTCAGTAACTGTAGTGGGTTTCTTAGCCATTACTTTGTCGCTAAGGATTTTCCAGAGATTCTCTTTGGGGTTTAGATCTGGAATCTGGGCTGGACTTTTTCATGTGTCATTTTCAGCAATTCCAGCTGCAGTCTTGAACCAATTCCCCACTGAGTCTTCACATAATCTTGTCCTCTCGTACACTTGTTTTACGTGGACGACCATCCTTTTTTGGGGATTTAAATTAATCTGTGTCCTTGTAAAGTTTCAATATTCTTGAAATCACAGACTTGGCAAACGCCCAACTTCTCTTGCAGTGACTGAGAGGGTCATCCCTTTGGCCTTCCTCTGGACAACCTTCTGTCTCAGGGTTTAACTCACCTTAGAGCAGCTCGCCACCTTGCAAAGTAGGTAGTGTCCATCAATTAAGTAAAATGTCACCAAATGCCAGATTAACGCCAATAACTGGGAGGTGTCTGAAAGTGATCTCTAATTTTGCTCACTGTTTTTTTCACAATTTTTTTTGTTGAAGTGCCTTGGTTATTTAAAAAAAAACATGCTAGTACAGCAGTGGTATAGCCACAGCTGATATTCAATCAAATCCTGAACAATTGAAGTTACCAAATTTCAGAATAAGTCTGGCATTAATAACTTGTTCTCTAATTTTGTAAAAAAAAAAAAAAACTTGTTTTTTTGTTTCTCTTTCTTCAGCCCTTTCTTTACCTCTATTCATCTTTCCATATTTCCTTCATCTCCCTTCACCTGCAGGAGCCTATGAAATATTAATTATGATGCACTATCAAGACTATGTGCTTAGCCTACTGAGAAGCCCTGTGTGTTTGTGTGTGTGTGTGCGCATATGTGTGTTTCTTGGGGCCTGTGTTCTGCCTGCTAATGACCACTGTTTTTGAGACCTCTTGCCCTCTTTCTCTCTACTCATGTCAGTCTCTCCCTTTTCAGGCCCTTTCACCTCTAATCTTGTGTTTCAGCCTCCTGTTTCTCCCTCCAATCCCTTTCGCTCCTCCTCTGCCTCCCAACCCCAGGTTTAAACAACCAGCCTTGAGCTCCATGGACACCTCGTCAATGCAAATTGAATCCCCCCTAACTCTGTCTCTCTCATTTTTTAGCTGTCTTTCTCTTTTTACCTCCTTTCAGAGATTATGTGGTAATGAGGGTGTCTTGCTTGTACAGCAAGACCATTCTAACCTTGCTTTCTTTTATTCTCACATTTTCTTTCTCTCTGTCCTGCACTCTAATGTTGTCACTCTCTTGTGCTGTGCCCTCCTTATTTTTACCCCTTGTAACATTAATTAGGAGTGTATGTGGCTGTGTGTGGCCCAGAGGTGACCTGTGTGTTAATTTGAACAGAGGAAAGAAAAGAGATTTGCAAACCTAATAGCTCCTGTTAGAGCTGTAGGCTCAAAATGTTGATATGGGAATCATTTGTTCTTTTCTAAGTTTCTTTCTTAAAGTGAACTGGGACCACAAGACTGGTCGCTGAACTGACTCGTCATGTGTCTTTGCAAGCCATTTTGGGCTTTTACTCGGTTCAATGTCTGGGGAAAAGCATGAAAATGGACAAAATCTGAAAACACACACAGACTGTTATGACTGACAGCAAATTTTAGCTGCAATTGAGTAAGCAAATTTATATCGAATAGATAGGCAGAGAGAAAACTTTGTAGCATAAACTGGGGAAAGACAATTATTCGGTCATAATAAAAACATGCAATACATTTGCATATTCAGATTTTATTTGGTTCTGTGTGCTAATAGTAATGGCACTCATACTTGAAGCTGCCAATTTGCTGTATTTGATGTAAAAACATACGGCAGGGTGAAGTGCTTGCCTTTCCAAAGAGGAAGTGAATTTGTTAAAACCACTTTTTTAAACAATACTACCTCTGTTGATTTTACACTTGATAATATTGAACATACCGAAAGCTTTATAAAAAATAGATCTAGTTTTTCAATCACCTCTTTGGTGTGCCTTTTTTTTTCTTTTGCCATGGTATCGAAAGGTATTGAACATCTTGTATAAAACATCATTGCATCATATCCTGCCTTCAATAACCCCCATTTTTCATACAAAAATGCATGGAACTTCCAAGGTATTGCAAAGAGATCCACATGTAATGTGTTTTTGAGTGCACTGCACACAAGAGTAAATGGTCTTTTTCAGTTACACTCTATTGTCATGCATTTGAATCCTTGACAGGAGGCTGGCTCAGCGTTGTAGAAAATGTCACCTGTCACTTTTGATGATAATTGTAGCAGAATGAAGGCAGTGGCTCCCGACATAGAAAATGAAACTAGAGTTTATGGTAAATGGATAGTATTTATATAGCTCTGTGCCTTACCAGTAAAAGTGCTTAACAATTTGCTTGGTGGCACAGACCTGCCTATCCATAGCAACTGTTCAGTGTCTTGCCCAAGGACACTTTGACATGTGGAGCCATGGTATGACCTGCCAACCTTGTGTAGGAAAAGCCACTTTACCTCCTGAGCCACAGCTTCCCAAACTGTATGTGTGAAAGAGAGGGTGTAGAATGATAGCAATGCTTAGTTTAGTTTGTGTTTGTGATTTGCTCTGCGTTTAACAGACAAATCCACGTTGCCCTTTCACTGTGGAGCCAAGGATTCTCATGGCGCTAAGGGTCAACTCTCGGTCACTGACTTCCGGTGATTGATGACTGTCACGTGTGTGTTTGTGCGTGCAGGTGGGTGTAAATGTTCAGTTAATTCAGGTCATAACCATCTACAGAGGAGCTGCCACTACATAAATCGTAGATTGAAAAATGACTCCTCACATGTGTATGCATGTCTGTGTGTGAATATACTGTATGTCCTCTCTCTCAGACCTTCCTGCTCTTATCTTTAAATACACCATAATAATTCAACACATAAATATTGCAAATGGGGAAAGTTTAAATCAGAGGTGCAAATCAAGAATCCTGTCTAACTGTGCTTGCTGCAATAATTTATTTATTTATGCATGGCTGGTTTCAGCTAAATCAAGAAAGAAAAAAGAAAGAAAGAATGCATTCCTTTTTTTAATCCTGCAAGGGGAAATTATAGGTTTTCACTCTGTTATCATGGGGCACACACACACAGGCCTGAAATACACAAATGCATGTATAATACCTCTACACACTAAAGTATGTACATTAAATGGAGAGTTGTCCATGATCAACAAGCTAACCCCTGGCTGATTGCCTCTGGGTTTGTGTGTGTGCAAATCAACTAGGTGCAGGGTTGCATGTCTGTGAGAGATGTAAAGTATGGGTGTGTATAACGTTATGCATGTCCATATATCCACACGCATATTCATTGCGTGCATTAACCAACCCAGCAGCGTCTCTAGGTGCTTAGATCGACAGGGCAAGCTGGTGTCATTATTACAACACTCACCTTGTTGTTGTCGAGCTCCTTCAGGGAGAGGGTACGGGAAAACGTTTAGAGGTTATAGTAGGTGCTTATGATTCATGATGCTTTACATCATGAATGAATGATATGATTCATGATGCTTTACATCATGAATCAACGTGTACTGTATATCTGTGGTGTTGTTGGCTTGACCATACTGTCAAGTGTCTCTATTTTGTCCATCTCATTCATAGCATCAAACAGTATAACGTTCATGAAGGTCGGATGTATTGCAGTACTGTTGTTTTGGGCTGCATTTAGTTTTTAGGTGTACCTAATAAACTGTCAACTAAGTGTATTATACTGTTAATTTTCCTTTTTTCCTCTGCCAGATTGTCAGTGCTTTGCTGCTATAGTGTTTTAGTCAAACCTTCCCGAATCTTTTAACCTCTACCCTGTGTTGTGTTAGTTATGTTATGACCTACTGCTTGTTGGTGATCTGTATTCCTGCCTCTGCCCTATTGGACTTATTTGTCTGCGATGTCTGTCCACATGTTGCCGAACTACAAGCCTGATTATTGACCCTGTCTTGGTTAAATATTTTCACTTGTTCTTGCTCTGCCTGAGTCGGTCTGCATGTGGGTTCTCTGGGGCCTATACCCGAACTGCAGCAGTCAACTAGCTCCACGACAGTCGCCGTTTTGAACATGGCAAACGTGTTAATGTTAATTCAAAGAAAATTATGTGGCTAGGTTTAGGCAACAAAACCACTTGGTTAAGGTTAGCAAAGGATAGTTTGTAATGTAACTGCCATGACACACGGGACAAAAACTGTGGTTTCCTGTTGAACATCAATATGGATGGGTTTGCAGTTGAAGGCCTGTTGCGTTTGGCAATGATGCAGAAGAGTTCCTTGAATGTCAGTGCCAAACTCAGAAGGCTGTAACAAAATGGCATTTGATGCCTTGTGTTTCTCTCTTTTGGACTCCGGTACTGCAGGAAGGCTAAACTTCAGACTCTGATGCGGTCAGGGGAGGAAGACTGACATAAACCGTGTTGAGCTTTTTTCCAACTACTGTTAACATTCAGGGCTTTGGTAAAAACATCCGGGGCTTGAGCCCAAGTAGCCATGCCCTAACCCCGCCCCTGGCTGTGATCTAAGTTCAGAGGATCAATCGGAGTCGGTCCAGATCTTACTGCTAAATGCTGCTATGCGAAGTCGATGTTTAATAGACATAAACATGCTTGCAGTAGTCGTAGTCGTAGTAGTAGAGTTTAAAATAACATACCTCGACAGCCTACATGATCTGATGATTGTGTTTACAGACCCTGTCCCAACAAGCAGCCCAGCCCACCAGGAATCTTCGTGTTTCTCTCGATTAACCGCTCCCTCCCTGACACCCACACAGTTTCCTGTTGTGTTTTTAAAAGCAGTGCTATTTCGGTCGGACACAGCAGGGGCCCTTTTGGACTGGTGCAGAGTCGACCCATTGATTGCTAGCCCTGGAGCATTTCCCCACAATTACCACTATACTTACTGAGATGGAAAGCATTACAGAGATGGTTGTTAGGAAGGTTCTTGTAAACTAAACATGCAGGCAGGTGTGTGTTTGTTGTTTCTTTGTTTACACTTGGTTTCAACAATTGAGAAAAGGGAAGTCTACTTCTTTTGACCCAGTAAGAAATAGACAGAGGGAGAGAGATCTCTTCAGCGGTACACTGTTTGTTGTAATGGTTTTAGCATGATTCCTTTCTCAGCTCGAAACAGACTCACACACATAAATGTGTATGCACACTAAAATGCCTACACACTTATTACACTCTTACGTCATGTTTAAGACATGAGGCTCCGCTGCTCTTTTGCCAACTCAATAAACAAACAGCTGCCAAACCCACTTCAAACCCCCCCCCCCCCTCTCCCACCCTCCACCACAACCCACTACACTACATCTAAAAATGTTTCTCGTTATTTTTTTTGGAGTGGACACAAGCCACAAACTCCACAAGTTTAGCGTTTCTGTGTTTTGTGTTTGCAATGTATGTGAATAAATAGGGGCTCTCAGATAACATCAATATGCTGGGTGCATACACAAGTCTGCTGCCTTTTTCTGTTCCTGCTCAAAGTTTACCCACTGCTATTGAAGACCCGCATTTCCCAAAAGCCTTGTGAGCATTGCCTGGCTCCAGGGCAATATAAAATACAGCTCAGTATAAAATTGGCTTTTTAAAGATTACGCCGAGCACAACTGTGTTTGACCCAGGTATACTTGTAGGCATCTTGCTAAGTACATATGCATATTGATCACGCATACATATCGAGAATTTATGAAGCCTTACCTGCAGAGGTAAGAGTGAGAATTCTGTTTTCAATGGGGCCGTTTGTGATGTCGTATCATCTTGACGACCAGAACAAAAAAACAAAAACTAAGAGCTTCAGAAAGAATAAAGGGGGTTGTAGGACAAGATGTGTACAATACTACCTTTTAATTATAGTATATTTAAAGTTAAAATATTTCAGTCCTGGTTGCATTTTTGATGAACAGTTGCTGTCAGTGCTAATTCTGTGACAAATCCTGTACATTTCCTGTGGGCGCCTCATTAAAACTAAACCTTGTTTCACAGATTGAATGCCTTTAATGTGGTATAGCTGTCAAAAATGTTTGGTTTCTGTTAGCAGTAACTTAATACAGCTCTGATACAGCTGTAGGAGAGTAAACAGTGAAGTGAGTTTGGGCAATATTGAAATTCCCTTACTAACAATATTGCTTTAAGAAAAACTGTAATCTGCGATATCATTCTCCCTAAATAAAGACTGAGAGAGATCTATGGACTTGAGACGCATATGTTGCAATACCCATAGGTGGCCACAAATATAGGCAGTTAGCACTATTTTAGAGGAGGACAGGCTCACTTCAACTGTCTGAGCCGGCAAGGGATATCCAGATATTAGCTGTTGTTTTTTACAGAATATTGGAGCTCAAAAAATAATGTCCGCATCACCGATCTGTTTTAACAGAATAATCTCTGGTCTAACTCACCAAAAAACACAATTGCACTGAATTGTTAGCATGCCATTCACTACCAAGCCAGTTTGGAACTAGGCTACTGACTATATCTTCACTTCACCTGTTCAACTGACTTTTATATTTAGATACCAGACACTTTGCTGCGCTGTTCACCTGAACACAGTGCCCATGTTAACACGACACCGACTGGGATTAAAATGGGTAATATCTGTTTAAGTGAGGAATAGAAAAAAACAAACATGTTAAATATCTTCTTATTGTTATGACCTTTTGCCTCACCATGGAAACAGATTAATCATGCAAATAGGCCCAAAGCTCAGGGGAACTAACACACACACACACACAAACACACACACACACACACACACACACACACACACACACACACACACACACACACACACACACACACACACACACACACACACACACACACACACACACACACACACACACACACACATATACAATACACTTTGTAGCTGAGTTTATGGAGAGCTAGATAAGCACAAACAATGTCGGCCTATTATTCTTGCTGCTCTAAGTGATTAGCTGCGCATCTGCGTACTCTTTGCGGTTGTTTATACTGTGTGCTTCTCAGATAGCTTTATGCTAAACTGTTTCTGCATAAAGTGACCATCAGTGTTCCGCCTGCTCCACTGGGACTTGATGAAAGAGCCTTGGCGTGTTTTTCTGCCTCCTTGATTAAGTCTCCATGGTTGTGGTGTTAGTGCCTATACTGTAAGCTGACAAGCAATCAGAGTAATGAGTCTTCTGATGTGGACGTATCACGGCTAAACGCTTACGCTGTGTTAGAGGAGCTACTTTAATGTGATCAACACCTTGTGAAAAATGTGTTTGTCATTTTGATTTTTCAAGGGCAAGTATCTGTTGAACCTCGTGCTGTACTCCCCTATTTGAGCAGAAGTTCAAGAACATCGAAGGACTCCCGACAAAGCTAGAGTACCCAGGTGTAATGGGAGTTCAACAGCGCGCAGTGTTTGGAAGAATGAGTTAAAGTCTTTTAATGCTGAGGGGTGTTTAAAAGTGTATGTGTTTGACAGGAAATGTGTCCAAGTAGCAAGAATTATTATTTTGCAGCTGTTCATAGTGAGAGAGGGAGAAAGAAGAAAGAGAATAGATGACCAATGAATCAGGGTCATCCCTCTTTTGCTCCCTTTGCTCAGGGTGATTCATGAGTGGAACACCTCAGACCCGGACTCCATGTTTGATCCCCTTGAACACCTTCCTTCGCTCCCACATTAGCTCACATCTAATCCCTCTGATGTGCAGTGAGTAACCGCTTTGACGGCTAGTTCAGGTACAATACAGTGTGGGAGGCGGAGACCAAGACGCCAGGGCATGATGCAGGTATGAGGAAGACTCTTGAATAATGAATGGAACAGAAGGTCTGTTTTAGACTTGAATATGAATGGCCTCCCCTGCAGTCACCTGACCTGATCGGGTCTCATACTTACATCTCAGAGATGTGCTCTGAATGTTAACAACCTCTTTCTAGTTGGAGGCTATTAAACTCTGACTTTGATAACTTACTGTACTGTATTATTCTGTAGGTCACTCAGTGAGGATGGCAGCTGCTAGTTTCTGCAGAAATGTGCTCCTGTGACTGATATTTTATAATGTAAGACATTTTTAGATTGTTTATACTGATGTATCAATGCATAGCAGCATTTTATTTTTGTAGCTTACCTAGGTGGCACTACTTTGCACTTTTTTATTATACAGGTAGTTTAATCCAGTGGTTTCCAACCTATGAGTCGGGCCCCATTCTAAGGGTCACAAAAGACTATTGAGAAATGAATAATGGAGTAGTAATAGTTCTGCTACAAAAATATGTAAACAGTTGTCTCTAATTTTACCTTTTATTGATAAATCATTGGGGGGCATAATTTTGCGTCTTTGAAAGTTGTAATCCAGAAAATTTGATTTAATATAATAATAATAATAATAATAATGAATAATTTATTATTTAATAATAAATAATAAGTTATTCCATATATCTTGAGCAGCTATTTTTTTGTTAGACATACAATGGAAGATCAACTTGTGTGTCTGCACTGCAGCCAAACACACTCACCTTGTAGGTATGCATAGGGAGGCTATTTGAATCCAGGGCAACATGATGGACTCAGCCTCTAACACTGTAGTAAAACTACTAAATATAAAGCTACATATGAATAAATTGAATGGCTATTGCAGAAAAATGTGGACTATTCCTAGTATCAAAAATAGTCTTTCTCTTCTTTTTTATTTCAGTTTTCTTATTTTTTTTTTTCAAATAAAATATCCCCTAAGCCTGCCTGCGTGGCACTAATGTTATTATAATGCTGTGCTTTTTCCGTTGCTTCCTCTCTGTTATGACTCCCTCTTGTTGCAAGTTTCCAGTGTTTGACGTCATTGTTTTGCAATGAGCAAATGTCAGCAATATACAGCAGCATCCATAAAGGAATTGATAAGCTTGGAGGCATACAATTCCAATTTCCAATTTCTGATTTCAATTTGTTACCGGTTCTCAACTGGAACTGCTTCTCGATTCCTGTCCTCTTTGTTAAGCCTGGCACACTTTTAAATATCTGCTTATTAGTTAGTTAAATTGATGTGAGTCACTTTATAAAAGAACATGCAGACAGGTTTGAAAGCTTCAGTCACTACGGAACTTTGAAAGGGATGTAATTGTTGGTGGTAAATGTGAAGATGACAGTGTCCTCCACCTTGACATTTCTATACACAATTCAGTGCTTAAAATAAAGAATATCTGATAATAGAAAAAATCCACTTGATATATACCCCGTTGGTAAAATCATCTTGTTAGAGCACAACAGAGGTCAGAGCAGAGGCTTAGAAAACTCTATTAATGCTGAAACATTATGCAAAATGCACTTTGGCACGGCCTTTCAACATATACTGTATGTGTCCCCCCGGTGCGTCGAGTGACCCCCAATGTACCATCCACTCTTTTTCTCCTGCTCCATCTGTCAAAAAATGTGAGTAACAACAAGCTAGTCAGGCTGCTGGATAACACCTCCTGCGGGCTTCACGTGCCACAGAACCACCTCCTGCTTGGAATTCTGAGTAAATCTACCTCGCCGTCCACCATTGTGATTGTAAAATGGGAAAACATGCTGCTTTTCTGTTGTTAGCTGCAAGATCCAACAGAAGATTAAACATATCTGAGGGGGAAGCTTGTGTTGAAAGTGGAGGTGAAACGAGTGGGCACTTATCTGTTCTCAAACTATTTTGAGAATCAGCAAATCAGTTTCAGTCACTTTTTAATCCAGGCTCTCAAATGGGTGGATTTGTATCCTTTATATAATTGTTGAATATCATTGGGTTTTGAACTGTTCATTGGACAAAACAAGGTATATGAAGACGCCATTGTGGGTTCTGGAAATTTTTTTCCAGGTGTTTTTTCTGACATTTCATAGACTTAAAAAAGGAACAAATAAATCAGCAGAGTTATCCATCATGAAGGTACTCAAGTTCAAATAATGGACCCTAAATATACTACCCTAAATATGTTATAATATGATGATCAAATTTTGTAAACATCTTTGTGTATGACAAAGAACAGCAGCTAGCACCAGTGAATGTTTGGCATATTTGTTTTAAAAACAATAAACCAATTATCACAAAAAGTTGCTGATTAATTTTCTGTCATCAACTAACCAACCAACCAACTGATTAACTGACCAATCATTTCAGCTTCACTGAGATGACTCAGCTATTGAAACTTTTCCTATACTCTCCGTTTGATGATACTGCTGCTTCTACTTTTTGTTAATGAACTAGTTCTGTTTTGCAAAATAATACTCGGCCATATTGCATAAAGACATGCAGCGGCTCACTGATCTACCCCCCCCCCCCCCCCCCCCCCTGCCCCTTTCCCAGTAGGTGCACATACAACTACACACAAACAGACATCCACACAGACCCAAGGATTAGGTTTTCGGTCAGAAGCCACTGATTACAATATGTTTATTACTCTGCAGGCAAACTGCAGCGCTCTTATCAAACGCGCACACACACGCACACAGTTGTTGCGCTGCTTGTGAACTGCAGAGATTTTATTAAAAATTGATCTGCAAGCTGTTGTGTGTCGCCGCTTTGCTGAGGAATTCATTATCTCTCTGCCGTGCGCTGCTGTGACTCGCATGCATGCACACATGCGTACACACAATTTACGCACTCAGCGTGCCCATAAGCAATCCCAACCTGTCGAATAAAACCACACCCTTTCGTTTAGAATATTTCAGATGCAAACAAACATGCTCCAAAGGGAGAGACAGAAAGAAACCAAAAAAACAAACAAGCGTCAAGATGGTGTGATGGTGATGATGAGGAGGATAAGAGAGAAGGAGTGAAGAGCAGGAAAGAGTAGAGAGCGTCCCTCTGTATCAAATTATTGTTTGATGGTAGTCATTTTATCGGCAAGGGTGGCCAGTGTGTGATGGTACACAGCTTTCTCTGCGTTTGCAGCCCCCTCCTGATTCTTTCCTGGCTCCCCCTCTTTACTCTTCTTCTCCTACCACTCTTTCATCTTCTCAAACACAGCGCTTCGACAAATCATTACTCTATCTTCTGACACCATTTTCTTCTCTCTGTCTCACTCCCCCTGTCTTTGTACATTCCTGGTCTATGTCATGACGACCTTCATTCTCTTCTCTCTCTCTCTCTTCTCTCTCTCTCTCTCTCTCTCTCTCTCTACCTGCTTATTTGTTTAACTCTAGCTTTATTTATTTAGCTTCAAAGCTGTGATCATGTACAAACAAGGCACAAATCCTGAATGATTTACTTCATCTTTACCTTCACTTGTGTATTAACTAAGACGGTGCCAATTGAAATTCAGCCCCATTCCTTGCAACCTGACAAGTGTCCCTGAAAACCTCGTTCAGAGTGGAGTGCAGATGAAGACACAAAAAGAGAGAGATAAGGGAAACAGAAAATGAGAAGAGAGCCCAGCTGGTTTGTCTGTTCTTCTCTATCTGTCTGTCTCCCTTTTGCTGTAATGACCTCTCCACATGATCAATGCACCTCAGAGAATAGCCGTTCACCTTCTCCTGTCATTTTCTCTCTGTCTGCCACTTCCAAGTCACTCCCTTTTTTCTTTGACCATTCCATCTCTCTCCCTTTCTGCTTCTCTTTTATCATTTTCTTTCCTGTCCTTCAGCGAGCCCCTTGCCCCTCTATTACTCTGTAGGCCACATTACGTCTCAGAATCTGTAATTTTCCATCCTTGGCTGTTTCTTTAATTACGGCTGACGGTCTGCCTCACATCTCTGTCAATTTACACTCTGCCATCTTGTAAAAATGGACTGGAAAGTGTTTCTCAAAAAGTTTACTTTTAAGAGATAGTTTGACATTTTGGGAAACAATGCTTTGCTTTGTTTCCAAGAGGATGGATACCTCTCTCATATCTGTCTGTTAAAAGGGAAGTTTAAAAAACGATCTAAAACCTGTCATTTTCTCTCTGTCTGCCACTTCCAAGTCACTCCCTTTTTTCTTTGACCATTCCATCTCTCTCCCTTTCTGCTTCTCTTTTATCATTTTCTTTCCTGTCCTTCAGCGAGCCCCTTGCCCCTCTATTACTCTGTAGGCCACATTACGTCTCAGAATCTGTAATTTTCCATCCTTGGCTGTTTCTTTAATTACGGCTGACGGTCTGCCTCACATCTCTGTCAATTTACACTCTGCCATCTTGTAAAAATGGACTGGAAAGTGTTTCTCAAAAAGTTTACTTTTAAGAGATAGTTTGACATTTTGGGAAACAATGCTTTGCTTTGTTTCCAAGAGGATGGATACCTCTCTCATATCTGTCTGTTAAAAGGGAAGTTTAAAAAACGATCTAAAACCCAAAAAGAGTTTGGACGTAAAATGTAAATAGATTGAAATGATTTAACCCTGGTACAAATATCAATGTATACTATTTGTAGCCGGATGTCTGTAGCCAACAATGCTATTTTCACCCATTTTTTGCCTAACCCCAACCAAGTAGTTTTGTTGCCTAAATCAAACTACGAAAAAAACTAGTCAACCACATTTTAAGTTATGTCGCAGGCCTGTCCAATGCTTAACCCACTCACCTACAGTTTATCAGAATACCACACTCTGTCGCTATTTGACGCAATCGATGACGGGTCGGGTGTAAATTGCCAGCTCGCACACAAAAGGCTATTTTCACCCTGGTGTAAACAGTTGAAACAGTTATGCAACGTTCAGATTGGGTGCGACGGATGTGATGAAATCACAAGACAAGCATGTAACACGCTGCTTGATCATATTTGGATCATATTTTGACCATTGCGCCAAACGCACCAAATGCCCCCCAAATGCTTCTGTTGCTTCCGGTTTGAACTTGGCATTAGGATAGGATCAAGGTATAATAACTGTGTGACAGTGGGTGCACATACAATAGAGCTTGTGACAAGTGGCCACTGCTTTTCTTGTACCACAGCACGCTCAGCTAGATACATAATAGCATTGTGTTGATTCAGGCTCATTAATAATCATTCTGGGACAAAGCAACACTGTGCAACAAGTGTTCAGCCAGGAACCAACTGCTCAGCCCCCATTGTTTAAACTATTACAGTTCTTGAGCGTGTAACTGTGACTGAAATCTCCTTTTGCAATAAAACAGCTTTGTAAATTTATTTTCTACAAGATAAGCAAAATAATCTCAATCACAAGCATATTCCATACTCCTGCTAGATTTTCACAGCATGCTTTTGATTTTGAGCTGATTAGCAGATTATGAAATGGATGTTGAAGCTCTTTGGTATGTATTATTGTTACACATTGATCTGTGGTGCTGGCTGCATGCTGCATTAGAGCCGCTGCTTATCTACAAAGCCAAGGGCATGGGAAAATCTGCTAAGTCAACCCCCAGCTGACTTAGAGTTGGAATGGAGAGGTCTCACAGTACCAGAGTCGCTCAGATTGGTTCACAGTTCAGTAATCTCTTAACATTGTGTAACCTTAATTAAAGTGTACTGACATGAATTCCAGAGTTTCTTCTTGCAACATCTTCATCTGTAGTGTATTATTCATATGAACAGCGCACACACAAATAAAAACACAAGCAGCTGCTAAGCCTGTGAAGGTTCTCATTTGCCCAGGTCATCATTATCCCCAAAGAAATTTAAGTCAAAAGCAACTGGACTTGGTTGTAGAAAAACTGCTAACGTTACTAATTTATTAATCAGCTGACTTATTATTCTTGTATAATTTGTGTCCTTTCCTTGGTGCCAGGAGTCTTGCTTAGCAAGGAAAATGGCAATGAACACACTCAAATTTTGAAGCAGTCGGCTCATAAATATTCCACACTGTCATTGATTTTAATTTCACAGTGCGAAGTGCCATTTAGTGTTTTTGAACACAGATGAGGGAGCACACTTTCTAATGTTTTGGAGACTTGCTTTCTCCAGTGAACAAAGCATTTCCAAGTCGTTTTCTATCTCTTAAAGTGAGATGGAAATCATCCACAGGATAGGCCCTGGCATGAGAAGATAATAGGATCTCTGTGTGTTTGTCTCTGTGCTGGTCTTTGGTCTTCACAAGAGCCAAACCTGCCGCACTAAACACTTCTGCCTTCTCCCCTCATGAAATATGGATTTGTGTACAGGCAGGCACAAATGCTAATCGTGTGTGTGTGTGTGTGTGTGTGTGTGTGTGTGTGTGTGTGTGTGTGTGTGTGCGTGTGTGTGTGTGTGTGTGTGTGTGTGTGTGTGTGTGTGTGTGTGTGTGTGTGTGTGTGTGTGTGTGTGTGTGTGTGTGTGTGTGTGTGTGTGTGTGTGTGTGTGTGTGTGCATGTGTGTGTGTGTGTGTATGTGTGTGAAAATTCTTGTGACTTTGTGTTAAGTATGTGTATGCGTACGGGTATGCATGTGTATGTGTGTATTTCACTGGGCCGAATTAGATTTGGGTTTCGAGGCGAGAAAGGAAAAGAGACGCATGGAGGAATTTAGCTATGAGGCTCATAAATAGTTTAGTCACCCAGAGCAGATTCATCAAGTAGCGTGAGGGATAAATCATACCCCGCCCCCCCTCACCTCTCCCCCCCACCCCTCTCTTCTCTCTCACCCTGAAGAGAAGGATGGAATAGAAAATATGTTGCGTGGTAATCCTGAGACTTTAGGCAACCTAATACCTACTGACTCCTGTGCTCTTCCGATCTAAGATATTTCTAATTGCATACTCCGACATGCTCATACACACGAAGTATACAACACGCAGAAAGCTACACATATTGTGCACACATCAGTGCACCTTCTGGCCTTGAATATCTGTGTCGGGGAATGGGAGCAGACAATATTGGCAGTAATGAAAAAGAAACACCAGTAGCACGTAGGTTCAGTTTCTCCTCTCGCACACACATTTGAGCTGACATACCGACTTCACATAGCAACACCTTTCTATGAGCAGTGTCACGTAAAAGCCCAAACAGACTAATCGATAGTGATCTGTTGCTCTGCATCGTCCAGTGGCATGACGAATATCCTCACAGGCTGCTGCGAGCAACAATTTCCCCCAAATTGAAAGGCCCTGAGGCCCTTTAGGCACTGCTGTTATTTGGCTCATGTTTTCCCCTCATGGCCATCCATAAAGGATGAACCTCTCTATAAATCATCTCTGTCTCTTCAGATAGAGCCCAACCTCCATCACCATAGCAATGGGTGTTTAGCCTACACCCCAAGAGACATAGTCATTCCACCGATTGCCTGAAAGAAGAAGGTTGTGTGTGTGGCAGCAGATTTTGAGGCTTTGAACGTGTGTGTATATGTAGACGTGACCCTTCTGGTGCATAACAGACAGTTCAGATGACCACACGTCTTTTGCTTCCAAAAAAGACGTTACTTTCCTGTGACTCTTCGGGTACCCTGCCCTCCTGCTTCACCCTAAATGTGTAACGCATACAAATATCTTTACATCCATCGTGGCTCCTGTCTTTCCACTATCTTCTTCTTGCCCCTACCCTATCTCTTGTTTCCCCTCTTTTTTTTGCTCCCCTTTTCTCTCTCCGTCCCCCCCAGAGACGCCCCTTTCCCCAAAGCGCGAGCCTCTGAGCCGTTTGCTCATTCATTACTTCATTACTTCACTCTCTCGTTCCTCTCCCTCGCTCTGTCTCTCCGAGGAGGACTGCAGTGGGTTTTCATTACTCAACAAGTCAATCTTCATCACAGCGTCCTCTGTGTGCTCTCATTGACTCAAACACGTATAGTCACACATCCACGCACACAGGTGTTTGCCCCCTGCATCCTTTTTATACTTATATAGCATTCACAGAAAGTATGTTTACGCTGTATGTTAATGACATTATTAGGTGCAGCAAAAACGGCAAATTGGTGAGAAAAAGACAGGTATGTCATGGGAAAAAAGGCACCAACAGTGTGGTTTGTACAGGCGTCACACTGGATTTTATGACAGATAGTATGCTAATGTGGAGCTTGTTTTCTTTTCCCTGAAATTGATAGGTTGTAGTTGCAGGTTCACTTATCTGCATTCATCTTTATTGTAGCTGTGGACCTGTGGGAAGGTAAAGCTGCCACACAGAATATCAAGTAAGGATGCATGTATACACTCCATCCCTTTTCTCTGCTTGAACACACGCATCAGGCTTATTGTTGAATAAAGGAGCTGATTTCAAAGGCTATATTATGGTGCACATATCGCTTTGCGGTTGAGATACCTGCAGAAAAAGTGTCTTTTTATATGTGTGTTTTGCAGTGTGTTTTTGTGGGTCCTTTATGTGTATGTTTTAATACCAGCCTTATTTTTCTCTTCTCTACCTAGCAATTACTGATGGAGAAAGAAAATATAATTTTGAGTAAGTGTCTCAGAATCTTCTCAGTGTGACAGAAAGCCTGGGGTCTTGAAAATGCGAGCAGACTGAACACACGCACACACACACACACACACACACACACACACACACACACACACACACACACACACACACACACACACACACACACACACACACACACACACACACACACACACACACACACACACACACACACACACACACACACACACACACACACACACACATCAATTTTATGTCCCCTTGTTGAGTGCCTCTAGAGAAGAGACAGTCTGCAGCCAGCCAGTAGTTTACTCCTGAGACAGATTCTTGTTTAGCATTTAGATTGGCTTGATCAACCACCACTTAGCCCGTTTGTGTGTGTGTGTGTGTGTGTGTGTGTGTGTGTGTGTGTGTGTGTGTGTGTGTGTGTGTGTGTGTGTGTGTGTGTGTGTGTGTGTGTGTGTGTGTGTGTGTGTGTGTGTGTGTGTGTGTGTGTGTGTGTGTGTGTGTGTGTGTGTGTGTGTGTGTGTGTATAGGCATCTATGAATGTGCACATATGAAGTGTATAGGCTCTCCCCTGTTGTATGTGTGCTTTAGTATGTGCACCTTTTTGTGCGTCCATTTATGCTTCTGTGTGCACATGTGTGATGAGCCATGGCTAACAGCTCTTGGTGAACACTCCAAGGCTTGGGTCGCCAATAAGACTGAGAGAAGCAGTGAGCCAGGGTCACACAAAGTTACACATTAATCTTTTAGAGGGGACCCCACCATCATCGCACTGTACCACAATTTTCCCACACAACGGTTACTCGAAATGTCAGATTTTCCCCAAAATCACATCTACAAATGTGTCTTCTTTTTTTTTTTGCTGTTAAATTTGTTGGTCATGTGGATCGTATGTATATGAAAAACAAGCAGGGATGCCTTGTTCGGTTAAATAATTCATAGAGGATTTCAGAAACACTCAATCAGTCAAACTGTATTTAAAGGGGGCAGCTCTGAAAAGGTTAATGGGATTCTGACTGAGCACTGAAGTCACGTGTGTGTGTGTGTGTGTGTGTTAGCGCACAAAATACACACCCACACACAACTACATGTGTGTATTTTGGGGCTCACTGGATGTATGTATAGATCAAGATCAAATCAAACAATATGTGCATGTAGTTTCCAAACACACTACGTATATACCTTTGTAGTTTGTCTCACTGTAGTTATTGTAAGATAATTTGGTGTGTCTGTGTGTGTCCACCCGTGCATGCGAGTGGCACTGCCTCTCACCTCTATTTTACCCTGAGTTCAACTAGAGTTCACAGTCTCCCCTACACCACTTACTGTACGTGTGTTGAGAAAAAGAGAGAGAGAGAGAGAGAAATAAGCTCTACGCCTGGAGTCTCCCCCAACAGCCACTTATGTGCTCACAAAGTTATGACTGTGTGGAGAGAGGGACAATTAGTGTGTGTATGTGTGTTCATGTGTATTTATGTCTTGTCCGAGTGTGTAAATTTGTGACAGATGTTCAGCCTGTGATGACTTGGGGGTTCTGTGATATTGGTGCCCCCGAGCGTATGCTTTCTAGCCTGCCACGACATTATGGTTCCAGCTCTATTTCTCGCTATTACACAGGTGAAGGATGTGTGGTGTTGGACAAACTACATTACCTTCTATCTCTACTACTACAACAGCATTCAACCTGCTAACTACATAGAAATCACCCACCTTTTCTCCCACTGTTCTTGTAATGTTTTGCCACTGGGTAGATGTGAGAGAGGGCTGAAGGTGATAGCAGTTTCCGGCAGAGGACATAGAAAAGGTGAGGGTAATGCATTTACTCTGTGTGTACATGCAGGTAGGTGTATTGGGTGTAAATTATTCAGCCTAGAGGTGTTGTGCCGGTAATGGTGCCTCAAAAGTGAACAGCCTTTACCTTTCTTTCAGAAAAAAACACATGCAGTCACACAGGCGCTCACCTGTTGTGGTCTGTTGGGAGGCAGACAGTGTGTGTTGGTGTGTGTGTGTGTGTGTGTGTGTGTGATGGCAGCAGTGCGTAGACAGGACAGAGAGCTAAAGCAGATTTGACAGGCTGTCCCAGGCACTAACACTACAAATGGCTGCCTGGATGGAAATATCTTCATCATCCCAAACAAATAGGCTGTCACTCAGCCCTCCAAAGCCTCTGTTGACTGAGTGTCATTTCTCCTCTCCCTCTGTCTGCATCTGTTATGCACAGACACTTTTTCTGTTGATGTCATCACTTTTTTGTTTTCATTCTCCTTTTCTCTCCTCCGGAGTGAGAGCAAGCCATTTTCAGTTTCTGAGTTTCTCTATATGTGTGTGTAGTGTGTGAGGGATATCATAAATGAGGCTGATGCTTGGCCTTTGTTTGAAATATGAAACCGCTCTCAGCTGTATAATATTACAGCAATAGAACAGCAATCAGACGTTAATTGAATCTGGGTTATGACTTTTTCGATGTTCTCGCTCAGCTGAGTGTCTTTCCCGTTTCCACCTCCCCCCCACTTCTCTCTGCGACTCATTTTCTTATTCTTCTGTATCCCTAACTAACCCACTTTATTCTCCCTTATTGCTGTCTGTTCTTCTTTTTTCCCATGCATATAATATTTCTTGTAGCATGTCTCCCCACATGCAGCTTGCCAGCCCCTCCCTGCCATTTCCTTTGTTGTTAACTGATGCCACAGCATGCAGCAGGATCCCCCTCTCTGCTTCAGTTACACCATTCACGTCTCATTAAAAAGCCCTCTGGTGAAATGTCACCATTTTAACTACTCTTCGACATAGGTCACTGGCTTTTAAATGTAGCATTGTGATGTGCGTCTTTGTGCATGTAAGTGCACGTGAGTGCCCTCATGTGTGTCTGTCAGTGAATCTACACTGCTACAATGTGTGTTGCTGTGTGTTCTTCAATTCTTCCAGTTTTATGAGGACTAAGCTAAAAAGTAAATATAAATAAGAGAAAATATCCAAAGCAAGGACATTTGCTGGTCATTACTTCTTCTTTCACGGTTAGGATTTGGGTTCGGGAATTAAGTCAAAATCAGGGGTAGTGTTAAGGTTAAACGTGAAGCAGAGGCTGTTAAAGTCAAATTTAGTTGCAGAGGAATTCACTACATTCACTGAGTGTCCTCACGAGCATTGTAATACTACTAGGTGTGTGTGTGTGTGTGTGTGTGTGTGTGTGTGTGTGTGTGTGTGTGTGTGTGTGTGTGTGTGTGTGTGTGTGTGTGTGTGTGTGTGTGTGTTTGTGTGTGTGCGTGTGCGTGCTTCCCGTCCTTTATGAAATTGGAGACTATCTATCCAGCTTGACCTTTTCCTTAATTGCTTGGTTTGGGCTCTGTTGCTGCTCATTTCAGGAACAGCGGTCTCCCTAAAATGACTGCTGACTCCCAATTGTCTCTGGCAAAAACTTCCCTTTACCTGCCGCAACTGACAGCCCACCGACACACATTTGAAATGCGCACATTTAATCAGAGGTTTGCAAAGACACACACACACACACACACACACACACACACACACACACACACACACACACGCATCAACTCACGAAAGTCAGATTGATTTCTTTTTTTTTCAGGCACAGCAAGGTTGGTGTGGAGTGTTGCAAGTCCACATTTGGCAGCAGTGTTTTTGGCCTAAATGGAGCCAGATGGACAATTGAGTGCTATTCAACTCTTCTTTATTTGGAAGGGGAGAAGGAGTCACTGGGTTACATGGTTAGGTCAAGCAAACATGACTTTCACCGAGGAGACTGGTGTTTGTGTGAAAACTTTGTGAGACACACCTGGCTGAGATCTGCACTCTACTGAGTGCATTTTTCTAGTTGTACATCCATACAAAAAACAGGGTACAATGAATGGGCAATGTGGACTAAACAGAGTTTATCTGGAGGTGATTAACAGTGTACAGCTTTTCCATTATTCATTATCTTGAAATATTTGGGTTGGCGCTTTGCTGAATCCTCCCTTTTGTTGAAGGGAATTAGGGGAAACATTTTCCAAATATTGCTCAGAGGAGGAAGTTCTAATCTCCCTCTCAGCTGTTCTGATGCTGTTAGACAGAATGTGTGTACTGTACTAAAATAAATTAGCAGGCTAGTGGAAGACATCATCATGAGGTACTGAGATTTTGTGATGACAAGAGCAGAGAGCAAGAAATGCTTTCACTTCAATTAGTTGTAAAAAGAAAAAAAAAGATTACTTAATACTAAATTATTTCTTCTCTGCTCCTCCATTCATTATTCCATGCCTTTTGGCTCCTATCCGTTCATATC
This sequence comes from Echiichthys vipera, assembly GCF_963691815.1. Classification (NCBI taxonomy): domain Eukaryota; kingdom Metazoa; phylum Chordata; class Actinopteri; order Perciformes; family Trachinidae; genus Echiichthys; species Echiichthys vipera. Next base: position 18,175,589 of record NC_139840.1, on the reverse strand, counting down.
TCTTCTCGCTTCTTTCTATTATCCTACGGGTTTCAAATTCAAGAGGCAAATGCTCTCTTGTTCCTATCATCTAATAAAGTGAGCCTGAAACTACCACTCCTCTCTCTTAGCCCACACGGGAGCCAGCCGCTAATCAGCTCACTCTTTATTAACCCTATTAGCGGCACCTGTAGCATGCTGCCTCTGGCATTTGGTACTGCTGCCAACATCCAAGCAGTAGCAGTAGTGTAATGTTTCCGACTGATTATGAGGTTCATTTGAGATTATAGCCATTAATCACAGATGGAGTCTTTGCCAGAAAATGGAATCTAGTTTCGATTAACAATGATTTATTAGCATAAACGACTCCTCATGAAATAAACGCATTTAATGTTATTCTTGATACACTGTGGTCTGTTGTCAGTTTTTGATGTTTGACTGAAAATCTGAATATTGAAATACGACCTTGAATGAAAGTCTTCTGGTAGTCTGAGGAGAATGTGCTCTTAAAGGACTACAATGCACTGACTTGGGCATATTGTCTGGACTTTGGTTCACTGCCCTAAAAGAGCATTTCAGCACTTCCAACTTACCTGGGTTGTGTTCACTATCTCATCTCTCTCTCTTTCTCTGTCTGGCTGACAGTCTAATTGTCATGTGGGCAGCCTCTGCCGCATGGATTTAGTGTCGCGCTTGCCTTAATTTAATTGAAAAGCTGCAGAAAGGAAGGAGGAGGTAAAGGAGGGAAGGGGTAAAAAAACAGATAAATAAAAAGTGGAACCAATCTTTGCTGGGTGCGTTGGGCGGTAAAATAGCTGTGTGCGGTGAATAATGCATGGGGGAGATGGATAGGTCTGCGTGGTTAGAGTCCAGGACTGCTGGTGCTTCATTACAGAGGTGTTTGTATGCTGATGCTGTGATGCTGGCTCCCGTGCTCTGTGAGATAGAAGTGGATGCAGGGGTGGCACATCCCTAAGCCATCTCATATTTTGTCATTTTCTCTATAAAGCTCTTTCTCCCTCTCTCCTTTGTACATTTTTACACTTCAACCCTCAACACAATCTTTCCTCTTATCCATTTATCTGTGTGTGTGTGTGTGTGTGTGTGTGTGTGTGTGTGTGTGTGTGTCATCTCTCCTATGTTAAGATAGCAAAGCACAAAGGCAGATGGTATTTTAGCTTTCCTCTTCTTGTGAGCAACACACACACTCTTACAGCCTGGCTCAGATTGTCCTGCACATTGACTATGATTTTTTATGCCTTTATTAAGGTTGTGTAAAGTTAGTAACTGAGGAATGTAACTGGTTACTTCACGTTGTTAATTGCCCTAAATTGTGAAAGTTCTCTACCAAATTCGTTTTATCTAAAATGATACATTTATTGAATTGCCCTGATACACTGACAGCTTTTACAATTTCAGCTAATAACAGATATGCTGGTTTATTTTGTAAGGCGTATTTGTAGAAATGTAAATCTAGAACCCAACACATAGTTTGTCTACCAGAATGCACTGACAACTTTCCCAGCTCACTTAATGTAATTTTCAAAGAGATAGGGCATTAGAAGTAGGGAAGTAGGATTTGGCGTTGCTCCTGGTGTGATTCCATCACAACAGCCTCAAGAATCTTGTTTCAGTCAGGCTGTACTTTATAGTAAACTATTAAGACTGCAGAGGTAGTGGGGATCCGTGTGTTTTATTTCTTTTTCCATTAATATGACTGCTAAATCTCAGCGGGAGTTGCTGTGTGTTCATCAAACAACAAAGTAAACGAAGCACCCACTCTGGAGATTTAAAAATACAAGAGTTGAGCAAGGTTTTGTCATTGATATTGTTGTTTGAAGGATCTCCCACCTTACTTGCTTTGCTTTCATGAAAGGAAACGCCAAGGAGCTAAATGCAAATTTAAGGGGAGAATGTCACTATGCCTGTAACTCAGATCACAAGATATGTTGCTTTTAATTATCTTGGGTGCTGAATCGGTTTATGTAGCTGTCAATAGCAGAAACAAAGAAAAGTTTATTTTTTCCCCAGCAGTTACTTCTGGGGAGCAGAACAAGAGTGCAATATAAGTATCCCTAGTGCAAACAAGATCAAGACAACATCATGGACTCGTGTGAGCTGGTCACTTTGGCCTGAAAGAGACAATTGTAATGGCTGCAAAAAACTTGGTGTGTTTATGTCGGAGCAGTATGTCTCAGGAAGGCCTGGCCTATGGCACACCGGCTTCCTGTAATGTATTCCATTTCATTATATTCAACCTCCCAGCCTGCTCTCATCGGTGGATCAGGAGTGTGCCGTCTCGCAGGCACACTGAGATATAATTACTTTCTAACACACGAAGAGCGGAGAGAAAGCGGCAAAGAGACGGAGAGAGGATGAAGGAATGAACAATGAAGTTTAATTATGCTTTATGGCAACAATTATAGAATGAAAAGAGAATGTCAATAGGCAGAAACATTGTCTGATTTTCTCTGTTGAGGTGGACTGGGTTTTACACAGGGCCCGAGGCAAACCAAAATAAGAAACAGTCAAGAGGAAACAAAGGAAAGAGGGAGAATATGCCTGATCATATTTATATATTTATTCATGTTTGTGACCTATGCAAGTAATTAGGAGACTGTAATGGCTCCCACTTGTACTCTCTCCACCTTGATAATTGTAGATGTGTGGTTCTGCCCCCTCTGTGTTTGTAGGTCAACGACGAGGAGACGATAGAATTCAAGGAGCTCCATGCGCGGCGTAAAACTCTGCTTGAAATTTTGTTTTCTAACACTGACTATCAGAGCTTTTATCATCAGCTGGATTAGCAGCCTGATTATCATGCCTCATTGGCAGCAATGTGCACACACACACACACACACATAAGCCACCATGCGCTCACACACTGACAAGCACGCTCAATCAAGAACAGATTAATTATAGGGAACAATCTAATTAGTGTCATTAAGGAAGGCATTTTAGAAAGGCTTGTACATAGGGACAAGCACTGAGGCAAGCAGTCAATGAGTTTTCACACACAGACACACACACACACAGACACACACGCACACGCAGACACACTTGCTTACAGTCAACCCTCAAGACCTGGAACAAACGTTGGTCATCACTGTCCATAAGACCATTTCTGAAGTTTTAATAGTTTGGAATCAATATGTAACTGTTAAACACATGGAACACAATACGCCTCTTCTTCACTCATTGCGTGTGATTGTCTTTTCAAGTTAGAAAGGAGCAGACAAAAGTGGACACAGCTGAGTTGCCGTGAGCAGCAAGTAACCGGAGTTACTCAACTGCTAAAAAATGCCTTGGGTGGACTGTTGAACACAGAAGCCAAGAAACCAATCAGTGAGTGGTTTCAAACACACACAAAAACATGCAGTCATGATTGCATGAAAAATAAATGAACGCACACACATAGGCCGAGGTTACAAGAGCCAAAGGTATAAGAAAGCAGATTCTGTGGTGCCCTGTGGCAAAAAACCTAAAAAACTCTGAAACCCGCACACACACCTGATTTTATGCTAGAGGCTGCATAAATATGAATCAGGGGTGACAATGTCTCACAGAGTGGAGCCCTGTGCATCCTATTTTCATCATTTACCTTAGGCTAAATGGATTTGGAACACTGTTGGATGGCCCACCTCTCACTGATTTGCCTACTTAACTGTGAAAAATGGTACATTTCCAAACTCAACCTCATGTTCTTTCCTTTTTTCCCCCCTCTGACTCCTCTCCGCTCAAGGGCTCCCTACTAGTGACTCAAGGACTGTAAAAAGTGGACCAGAGGTATTATCACTACAGTCATTTCACACTGATGGAGGTGGGTGGTGTGCACCTATGAACAGTAATTGTGCATAGAATGGCAGCAAAATGAACTGCTGCTACAGAGTTTCAGGACAAATTTTTTCCAAAACAACAACCTGGGCTGCGTTTGCTTTAGGTAAAGGTGAGACATGAAATAATGATCCAGGAAGTCAAGTTTAAGACGGATAAACAGATACATGAGTTGAGGTCTTATAAGATGATGTTAATACTATGAGACAGGTCGTTAGAGAGCTCTCACAACAGCATTTATTTCATCTTTCATTGGTGAACTGACTCAATATGCATCTCCAGACTCAACTTTCTCTCCCCTTCTTCCACCAGCTCCTCATGTCCTTTGTCCTCACAATTTACCCTTTCTCCCATGTCTTAACTCTCCCGATCTCTGTTTCCACATCTCCCTTCCCTTCAGTCCCTACTGATGGCAACATGTTTATCCATTATTGATATTCTGACTGGGCTTACTTTTCCGCCCTCCTGTCGCCCCACTTTCCTCCAGCCTGCCCTACTTCAACAGAGCCCTCACGGGACACATTCACACACATAGTTGCACAAGATTGTGTGTATGAGACAAAAGTTGTGAAAACCCTGAGTGTTTATTGAGATGTGTGTGTAAGTTAGTGAGACAGAAAGAGAGAGGCTAAGTGAGAGTCCACACACAGCTTGGAAGAGAGTTTCTATATTAAGATCCATATAAGAAACTGTTCCCTGCATCCAACTGTATGCTAAAGATGTAAGGCTCAGCAATACTTTACAGTCTCTGTGCAGCTCTGTGGCACTGTGTACATACATGCACCTCCCACATCTACTGAACAACAGTCACATTTTAACAAGCCTTTGCTGTGTTTTAATTTCCACATTCCATTGATCTCCTCGGCTTCTTTTATTGTTAATGAAATCTCTGTTAAGTGTGGTTAACAAAATGTCCTTGGGTTGACTTTGTGGGTTGGTGAAACATTTCTTTTGTAAAGCTGTTGGAACATCAAGTGTTTCTACTTTGCTAGTTTGCTGTGTCGCAGCTAATTAGCATGTGCAGCGTTCATTTTCTATTAGTTGATTCCCCTCGCGCCTCATATTCAAAAATGTGCGTGTGTACGTGGTGCTCGGGGCAAAACACGCATATAAATACATATGCATATGCCGAACATGCAAGCACACACTCCACAGATACTGACTCGTGCATGCAACACAATTTGAGAGCTTTTATAAGGCACACTGGAGTGTATTAGTGTGTTATCCTTTGAAGAGAAAACATGAAAACGTTTGTTGTGCTTAGAGCAAAGGTTTGTTTTGTGCTGCCGCTTGAATTGGCTCCATGGGGCCTTGGCAGGCAGGGGTAGGCTGTTTTGAAGAAGTTATCAAATATGATTTCTCATCTGCTAGTTTCCTTTAGCACCAGATTGGCGTTAAGCCTTGTTGAATCCTCTTCCGTTTCTTTTGTGGTCGCATGTGTTCTTTTGTCTCTTCTCCTTGAATGTCACCCTGCAAGTGCATGTGAGCGTTTGCAGAATATGTTCATTTGTCTAATCAAAACGTCTGTGCACTCACGTTCATGTCTGTTCCTTCGGTATTTCAGGTGTATGTGTCCGTGAACATGCAAATGTGTATCCATGTGAGTGTGTGTAGAGTTTTCCCGCATGTTGACTTTTAATTGTTCTGTGCTTCTGAGAGTGTGTGTTCAGTTTAGTCCACAGCAATTGATCTGGAGAATAATGGTTGGTGGAGAGTCCCAGGTCTCCAGAACCACTGTCTGAAACCTCTTGTAATTACCTCTGGGACCACTGCAATGATGAAGGGAGAGAGAAAGAGATTTGATCTCCTCCTCCTTTATTTTAACTGGTATCATACGTAAATACTTAATTCCATTAAAAAAAACACATCAGTAAGTTAATACTGGGTAGTAGTTATTACTTTACTTCTTAATAATTTTCAATACAGTATTTTAAGAAAAAACATAATTTATCATCCATTACTGAGTGGATTATTTTATCACAATACCACATTCTCGCAAAATCATTTAGACTATACATGGACGTGCCCATACGCTAGACATAACAATAATTTGTGAGCGAACCATAGACTGTATAAAAATGGACGTAGCATACCCGCCGGGGTCCCTTCTCTCAGCTTGATCGTACTCGCCTATGGGAGACGCCATGTTATCAGACTTTTACTCCTCCTCATTTTGTCTTATCGAAAAATGGCATGGATGTGACGTTGGGGGGGAGGGAAATACGTCCATATGGCTGACATAACTCCGAGTTGAAGTGAGGGCCAGCGGCTAGCTTTCACTCAAGAGGCCGCGCCCCTAATTATTCATAAACTTTAAACTCCAATAAAATAAAAACTAGAATGGTACTAAAAATTCAACCGCCTCAGAGTTGACATGAAGATATGACGTAAACATACAGAATATAATGTTTATTTGCACCAGGCCTTAAATAGGTTAAAATTTGATGTGAAAATGACCTCTTTAACATTGGAGTCAATGAGAAACTGCTCTGTTATGCAAACTACCCTAGTGGACACTCGGAGAACTGCCTTGTTTGGCACTTCCGTATTGGATCAACCAGGAAGTTGCTGTGGTGGGGGCTTGGAGCGAACCCAAGTATGCATGTAAGGTTCATTGCTTGGCACAGAGAAATATACAGATTTTAAAAACAGCGATGGGTTTAAACAAAGTTGAATATTCGACTATTAAGATATTCATTTGTTGACTAGATATACGTTTTATTAATTTGGGAATTTGGATATTCAATTTCAATTATTTTATTTTGCTGTCATGTTGTTAAGAGAAATTTCCCTTAATTTATTGGTTCCACTGAAACACTGCAGCGCTGTGCCGTCCATCTCAGCCGGGAGGAGACATGTCAGAGACACGTAGACAGACCGAGCCGTCTGATGTGCGTAGAGATTTGTGTGCCTTTACTGTAGCAGACTGTTGTTGTTTTCCGGCTGTTTAATAACGATAAACAACAATTACAGCAATATCCAAATATTCACTGTTAACTGTGCAGAATATCTGAAGGTCAAGAAATGGTTTTCGAGACAGCCCTACTACTAAACCTATTTTTCCCCCTGATTTTATAAGATTGTATTTATTTTTGTTCACAATTAACAAGGTCCTTGTTTGGCAAGAAAGACTAAAAAAAATAGTTTCTGGTATTAAAGATGAACAATGGAATGCTGAGAAAAACAGCCACTTTTAATTATGCGCTGGTTGCACTGCAAAAGATTTCAAAAGGGACTTTTAGAAATCTGTTTTTCATTTGTTTTTTAATTTCAATTTCCTATTGGAACTATAGTCATTATTCACAAAATCCAAATTGATATTCTTTTACACAGAAAATTAAAATAATGACTGTCTGTTATACAGGGCCATATGTTGCAGAGGCAGCCTATCATTCCTAGAAGTCAGCATGAGTCAATTTAAACATCTGCAGTCAAGTTGTTAGGCTATAACTGTAGAAGCCCATGCAGGGTGTCTGTGTGTGTGTGTGTGTGTGTGTGTGTGTGTGTGTGTGTGTGTGTGTGTGTGTGTGTGTGTGTGTGTGTGTGTGTGTGTGTGTGTGTGTGTGTGTGTGTGTGTGTGTGTGTGTGTGTGTGTGTGTGTGTGTGTGTGTGTGTGTGTGTGTGTGTGTGTGTGTGTGTGTGTGTGTGTGTGGTGTGGTGTGGTGTGTGTGTGTCTGTGAGAGAGATCCAATCCACAGGAGACATGCTCGTGGACAGCAGAGGGCCGACAGAAACACACATGCTTCTAAATTATCAGTGCTAACAAGTACAAAGCTGCAGTGAGCTCCCAGCAGAGCTTCAAAGCTGAACATCGCTTATGGCCACTTTTACTTCTTTGTCTGCCTGAACGTGTCCTTCTCATCCTGCAGCACAACACAAATGAGCTGCTGAGCTGATTCCAAAGTAATAGACAAAGGAGATGTATTCGGTGTTTCATGCATAGGGAGGATGTTCATTCCAGACATACATATGGAGATGCAAACCTGCAAACATTGGGGGATGAACTTCATCAGTAGCTCCAGCAGGACAGCAAATAGCTTTGTGTTGTTTTTAAGGTATCATAATTTCTCTTTCCCTCTCGTTCCATATCCACAAAAAGATTACATCAGAAAAAAAGAGTGTGCAGATGAAACCGGGGAGCATGGGAGCAGAGGAATAGGGGATGGAGGAAGCGACGGCACCGAAATGAAAACAGGAGATTACTGATCAACGGGTAACACAGGATGAATATTTGATTCAGCCTTTTGTGTTGTTTTCTTATCTGAAAACACATTATGCTGTTATATATGTGCGTTCAGAACGTGCAGAGCTAGGGCTCAACACAGGCGCAAAGGATTATTGTTATACGCAACATACAAGCGGGCAATTCTAAGTGTTACTGTGCCAAGGGAGAGGCCCTATTGGTGGTATCATGGTGAAATTGCATTTCATCCAACATAGATATCGGTTAGCGCTTCTCTTCCCTTTTGAATGAAAGAAAGCCTTTTGGGCACTTGAGTCACTTAATGCTGGATCGCCTAAACTACCTAAATTGTTGCTGGAGCTTCAAATCACTTCTGTTAATGTGAGAAATACTCAGAAAATCACAAAATAAACTAACAAATGGCACCCACTATACGGTTTTATTATGAATGTGTGTGTGTGTGTATGTGTGTGTGTGTGTGTGTTAAAGTGTTTACATTGCATTGGCTGGATAAGGATTATGTCCTTGTACAGCAGATCATCAGTAAGCAGCGGTGCATGTCCGGAGGCTGATAGCGTTTTAAACATTGATGCGACTTTGAAAATAAAGCATTAGGAGTTTATTGGCTTTGAGAGGCAAATGCTGGCAGGTGTGTGTAAGTGCATACTTTCTCTCTCTCACACACACACACACACACACACACACACACACACACACACACACACACACACACACACACACACACACACACACACACACACACACACACACACACACACACACACACACACACACACACACACACACACACACAAACACACACACTAGACATCCCTGTCCTTGTAATTGCTCCTCTCATTGCCCCGAGGCAGCGTGAGCTGGCATATAAGCTATATAATAAAGCATATTATCCTGGCTGGTAATGCATTTCTGCCTCCTCCAGCCTGATGACAGCTGGAATTGAGCTCTGCCTGTTGCAGAAGGTGATCCATACTAAATTCCTTCAGGCAGCTGGGAGCTCTGTGTCATAGTGCTGACCTTCTCCTGACAACTAGTATAATGAGTTTTACAATAGCAATGTCTTCCATGAATGACCAAGGTTGCTGTTTAGGTTTTACTTTGAAGTCCATACAGTACATCCAAGGATGGGCTTTTTACCAGTACTAGGAAATATAAAAAAATATAAAATCTCTGTGGCCCTCCGATGGTCTGAGCTTTGTGCACTGTGGCCACAGAGGAAAAGCAAACACTGTTCTGTACACACTGCCATGACAAAAAGCTAGATTTAAATCAGCAAAATATCTCTTTAAGAGAGATTGGACTCTTTTTTGCACAGTGGATCATTATTTGTCCCCTCACTGTTTACTGCTGATGACACATAAACAAAGGCTGCAGCAGCCAGATGAACAAAGTAATGTGTCCCACTTTCCTCTGATCTCTTTACTGTATCGGCCCCAATCCACCTGTCAAGCTGTAAAGGGAGCAGTAAATAAAGTTTTTCTGCCACTCACTCTAAAATCACCTGCACTCCCAAGAAACAGCTGTGTTTTGACACAATGCAATAGTTTTCCAGTGAAGAAAAATGCCTGTAGATCGGTACCTCTTTGATCTGAGCGAAGCAAGCTGTCAGCTGTGCCAGGCTGAGGTGTTTGGTAGTGTGAGACAATGCCACAAATAAAGTAATAGTAGCTCCCCTACATCTTGTGTAAAAATAGGAAAAAAATGGGAATTTGTGTTGTTTTTTTTTTTACTTTGGAGCCTCTGGTGGAAGTATAAAAAAATACACTGACTATGGTAACTTTTTTGGTTAGTGGTGTTGTATTAAATTGCATCAGTGTGTACAGGGGTACCTAATAAATTGGTGCAAATGGTGTCATGACGTAGTTCTTTATCTAAATTGCAGTTGACTGAGTATTCCTATAATATGTGAGTGATGATTGCTAACCATTTGTAGTAGATGGATAGTTTAGCAATCTAAGTGAATGCTGTATCTCAAATAGAAGAAGAATGTTATTAGTCATTATTAGCCATGAGAAGTATTTTTCAACCTGGACCCATTTTTCCACATGTAATTCTGTGTAAGTGACTAATTGCAAAACATTTTTTTTTAAATTGGTCCAGTATTGAGCGCGAGCGCTTCAGCCTGGCAACTGTGAACCAGGCTGCAATGTAATGGAACAGGGCACCTGTGCACCGACAATATATGTCGACTAAAAGTATTTTTTTTTCCACTGACAGGCTCAGATTGTTATTACAAGTCTAAAAAAAAAAACGAAATTGCCCTTTAATACACAAGGTAGGGGAGATTGTGGAAAGAAAATCAGTTTGTAAAAAAAAAGTGTGGCATTCTGACTGATACCAAGGCCTTTGAATCTTTCGGGAGGTGTAAAGATGTCTGCATGGGCTAAAGTTTGTTTGAGCAAACTGATACTTGTGCTTGAGTTGGTGGCATATTTTCAGTGTGTACACTAGAAAAGTGTCGGGGGTGTGCAAAGAGAGATGGAAGCGTGAGAGAGGAATATGTGAGGGAGAGCGAGAACAGTGGTTATTTAATGATCAGAGCAGTGTAATTACCTCCCAGCGAGGTTCAGCCTTTTAGACGGATGATTATTCAAGGAAGAAATCTCATTTGCATCTTGTACAGTAATATGTAAAAGTGTTCACTCTACACTAAAATAAATTGCCACATTGATTTTTTTCTCTCCTCACTTAAAGTTTGCTTCTGTCCTTTTTCAGCAGAATTGTGGTTTTACGCATAGATTAATTTATCTGTGAGTAAAAGAGAAGATGGTCTCTCTATGTCCTGCAGTTCTTGTATGCAGTCATGTCTCCGGGGTTTAGCCTACAAATCATTAACGAGGTGTAAGACATTATACTGCACTGTATAATAAGGGGCTGTGAAAAGAGAGGCTATGCAGAGAACGTGTGTCACGGTTAAATTACCCAAACATTTGCAGCACTTAAATCTGCATACTCGCTTCTACTACTCTCTTTCCTCGTCTCTTTTTCTGTAATGCAAAATTATACAGCTTCCGCACTACCCACACACACCTACACACACCTACACACCTTCTCTTGGCAAGCACACCCCTTGCTATACGTCTCTTTTAAAGTATGAAATCAAGGGCGCTGTTTTTATTCACAGCACCTCCAATTACATCGGGAGAGAAATAGCGCGAGTGTAATGGCAGCAATCTAAGATGTGTTGGGGAGAGCAGAACACCTGACTGAGCTCATGTCACATTTGCTGCTGTACAACCTGAGGACAAATGGAGAGAGGGAGAAAACCAAGGGAGAAAATGAAAGATTCAGAAGTAAAAACAAATACAAGAAATATTACAGTATGTCTGATTGTTAGGATAAAATACGTAAAAGTGAATGCAAGTGGAGAACAGAGGGAGGCAAAGTGAGATTTAAAAAAGAAAGACTATGATTGACAGAGAGCCATCTGTTGATCTTAATGCTTATTTGTGTCGCTTTGAGCCTTCACCCCTCCCAAGTCCCTCTCGCGGCTGACTGGGGGTCAGCTGTGACTGATAGTCTGTACTCCTGTTTTCGTCTGACAGATGGGCGCAGGGACCGACTCTGGTGCAGCCTGAGAACGGATTCTCCATGCCTCTGTGTGCTGCCACAGCCATTTTACTCAGCTGTCAGTCACAGACAGCATGGTTGACGTTATCAGTTGTACTCCGCTTAACGGTGGAGGTCTGCTCAGAACTGCTGCTGGGTAGGAGCCAGATGGGGGAAGGGAGGGGACAAACACGAAGGCAAAGAGTAAATTGATAGTAGAAAATAAAAAGGTAAAATGAAATATGCGAAAGACAGGCATGAAGTAGAAAGAAAATGAAGGACAGATACGATGTGCTAGATATGAGTGCAGATTAATTAAAATGACATCAGATGGAGGCTTTGCCAACATCCTCCACTCCTGTATTTGTGCACATAATGAAGAGGGTGTACAAGGCCTTTGGCGCCACACCAAGAGCAGAGAGGCTAAAGATGAAGTCCAACAGGAGAATCAATTCCCTCTTCCACTCAGGGACAGATTTACAGGCCAAGTTATGACAGCACACAATAACGAGGGCCGTATTTTACTCCTGCAGTCTGACGACAGCATCCACAACCAATCAAATCTACCACAGAACAAAGTTGTTATCTCTTCTGTGTGTGTGTTGGGATGTTGAAAACCGCTTTTCATCGCTAAATGTAATTGTGCTACACTCAGTTGATTCGCCCGATTTATTGGTGTCAGCGATGAGGGATTCTGAGGATAGAGGAATAGACTTTTATGGGAAACGCATTAGAAAAATAAACACCCATAAAAGAAACCCGTTTCAATCACTGAGGGATAAATTGCGCTGAAATATGATCAGGAAATACCATGTGCTCTTAAAAGTTCATGTTAGTCCTAAATGGGGGGCCAAGGGAGATGGAGAATGAAAGAAATACGACTGAGAGAAAGAAAATAAGGGATACTTTAAGCCTGGACAGCCACAACAGAATGATGAGAAAATAAAGAATGAGAAGAGGAGATGCAGAAAAAAGAAAGCAGGCAACCAGAGAGTTACTTGAAGCTGGATAAAAGTGTGCATGGATCGATAGTTATGGATGTGAACAGGGAGACTTTTAAATAAGGATCTCACTCGTGTCCTCATATTCTGTTTCACAAAGAAACTCAAACTCCACAGATCAATACACAGCTCGTCTCTCTGGCCTGTGTCCTGGTCAGCCTGTAGACAGTGGCTCCTCTTGTGTTGGACTGTCTGTGTGTATGTTTGTCTCTGTTAACAGCACTTGAAACCCCTCAAACAGTCTGTTATTCCCCGCAGCCTCCGGCTCTGTCAACATCTACGCCACCTTTGCTCGATAACTGCTTGTTTATCCATTTCCCCAATGAAGTAACCAGAAACAATCTGCTGTATTTTTCCATTGAAGTAAATGGCAGTTCTGCTTCTCTCTATTTACAATTTGATACAGGTAGGGATACAGCCTGTATACATATACTGCACATTTGCATTTTGAACATCTGGTACTAGGATGGACTTTTCCTGGAAGAATTCTCTTTACATTTCTGGCAGCAGTAACACTGAACTAAAACTGAAGAAAATACCAGTTAACTCAAGGAACTTTTGAATGACTAGCGTAACATTTTGAGAAATATGCTTTTACAATTTCTTACCTAGCAGACCATCCTCACAAAAATAGTGTCAGTAAAGGTCAATGGTGAAAGCAGCTTAGTTCGACCGCTGTAGAAATTATTGCTGGAGCAAAGGAGAATGACGTAGTATAAAAGCCTTTTCACACCCGGGGTGTGACAAATAGACAACGCGAAAATGCTATATGCTCTTCTGCAAACATTCTTACCGATGTCGTGCTCGGCCTGGCAGATCGACTCAACAGTTAGGCAGTTCAGGGCTTTTATTGTGAAAGGTAAGAACAGAAGGAGTGGATTTGGTATGTGCCGCCTTTGTTTTGATTTAGACCATAGCTTTCATGTTGTTTTATAATTGTCATGCTTTTATTTGCAGTGCCAAAACTCAGAAAAAATTGACCTTGTATAATAATAATTATTTACTTTATTGCCACGTAATATTTGTGAAAAATGAAAAAAAAAAGTCTGGGTAGGTTGGTAGATCGAGACTTTCACCCAGGAGGCGAGTGTTCGTGTCAAGTATAAAACTCGATGTTGACTTTTTAAGTTAATCAACTCACTTACGGACCTAAACCTGTGATAATTCAGTCAACAATATGATGCAGAAGAGATACATTTATTGAGTAATACTTGTGTACACTCCCACTAATGCAGTTAAGAATGGACCCACACAAAAAATGTTCATTCAGCTTCACTGCACCACAGCAACCTCTGAACAAATATGTGTAAATATGTAGTAAATGCTTCATTAGCGCTTTGTTTTTTGCCAGAGGGCTTTTGAATTTAGTCTGGTGTATTTTTGTGTGCATTCACATGAACACAGGTGCTTGTGACTATAATATATATTTTTTTTGTGATGAAGTTTTTTTGAAATTTTCTTTATGAGGGGGATTAACAAAATTACAATTATAGTGGTTATAAAAAAAACACCTAAACACCTCTTACGCCCACTCGCCCCACCCAACCATATCCCTCCCGTCGTTAGAAAAGTGAAAGAAAGAAAAGCAATATGGGACAAAAAAAAGGTGGATAAGTATGTAATAATAAAAATATAAATATATATATGCATACACACACACACACACACACACACACACACATATATATATATATATATATATATACATGCCTATATATACATACACATACATATATGTACATACACATACATTAATACCTACATTTACACATATATACACTTACAGTACACACATATACATACACCCAAATATACATATAAATAAAAGCATATACTTAAAAGTAATACTTAGTATATTGTTGTTATACTGCCATTCCACCCTTGGAATTCATTTCGGCCTATTTGGTTCATTTTTTATCTATTATTATTTAATCTGGGTCAAATATGTGAAATGACTTTAATATCCTAATACTCTATTTAGGAAACAATAAATTGATGATCTTAACCAGACAAAGAAGAGTGTATTTGTTCATGTATCACTGACTGTGAGCATGTGGATGTCAAGCTATCTCTCTGCTCACATCCTCCTCCTTATTTTTCTCATTAGTGAAAGCGGACCTTGTTCATCATTATGCTGGGATGGTCGGTTCCTACTGTGCAAATGTCACCAGAGTCCTTTCCCTGTGTCACCTTTGTCTGCTCCCTGCTGTCCCTTCTGACACCTCTGGGACCCTCCCCGCCCCTTCTCTGACAAGGAACCCTGGTGATTACACTCACACACAAGGAGACAAGAACACTGGATAGCACATGTGCACGCAGACACGCACAAACAGCCGGGAGTCACTGACAAAACATACACACGAATAGACACTTTATCGTAATAGATGTCTATACATATATATATATATACAGTGTTTATATATGTATATATACTTATTCACACACTGTGTGTGTATGTGTATATACATATATATATAGTTACAGTATGTACTGAATATACGTCTGGTTATACACTACAAATACAAGCACATGATTCAGTATGAAACACTGCTGCCATCCATACACATTGCTCTCTAGCCTTATGGATGCATCACCATAGGAGGAACATTAGCTCCATTGGTTACATTGTATATTGTAATATACTGTATGTGATTTAGACATGTACTGTTGTGCAAAAGCAGTTGCCAAATTTGCAATAATGTTCATACTAGTAGCTTGTTTGGACATGAGAAAAAGAAAAAATGCATGGTTAAAATGTTGCATCTAGATAATAAATGAAAAAAATCAGCTTAAAGATGTAAATAATTACACACAGAAGAATGACAGGAAAGAAATCAAAGAAGACAGAATAATAAGGAGCACCAAAACTGAAACATCATTTAACTGTTCTGTTAGTAAACAACCCTGAAGGGCTTCTTACTGTCTTACTGTAGAGATAGTAGAATGCATGTTGTATTTTTGAAAAATAATTCCTCACTATACTGTGCCTTCTTTGAATGACACGTTTATTTGGGTAGCCCTTTACTACTCTTACAGGCTCCAAGAGCTTCTTAAAAACGCCCACACTCTGATAACGGAAAATGAAAAATGGCACTACTGATGTTAGACTGGCAATGACGAGGAAATAACTCCCACGACAACCTCAGAAGAAAACACATTGTGCTCTCTGATCTTCACATGGGGGAGGGAGGTAGAAGAGAGAACTCTTCTGTTTGTGGGGCTGAGGTTTGGCATTCATATTGACACAGGAGGAATGTGTGAAGAAAGTGGTGACTATACAATAAAAGGTTTGTTTATGTAGCAAGTAGTTAAATCAATAACTCAACATCTTAAAAAGTAATTTCACGCATCCATAACCATTGCAGGACATGTTTTTTCTAATTAGATTTGATAGTAGAATTAGATAAACAAGATTTAATTTTATAATTTTATCATATTATTTTCCTTCTGGCATATAGCAGCAGTCTTTTGCTGCTGAGAGTAAGCGGAGAGAAGGAGGAGATACACCTGGGTCGACCCCCACTGGTTCCTAAAGGGAGTTAAGTGTGTTTGACTCAGAGTGGCGATCAAAGCCTGGCTTCTGGGCAGCATGCCCTTGCAGTAGTCGTGTTCTTACCTTGCATCTTGTTCATCTCGGTAGCGAAGCAGCTGCTCAGAGCAGAGTACAGAATACAAGAAAGCTGTGGGGTGAATCATGGCAGAGAGTGCTAGGAGCCCCAGCATAGCATAGCTCAGCTGTAGTGAAGATTTAGATATCAACCACTGAAGAGTTAATTGAGATAAGGAAATCATCATTATTTTCTGTGTAGTTCTTAGGGCTGGGGAACTTGATTGAAACTTTACCTACTCAAGTCTGTCAACAGCACAGTAACAGATAAAGAGCCAGATATGTTTCTCAGGAGACCCAAACAGAGTTAAAAAGAAAGTAAATATTGGACTTAAGGTGACTAGAAACATGACCACAAATGAATGAGAAACCCGCTCTGTGTCTGTGGGATGTGTAAAAAGGCACCTGTTACATGACATATTTACACCTTTATAGGGTGATGATAGGTCAGTGATGTGTTTAAAGCTTGTTGTGCTGTCACTACTGTAAGAGGTAAAAGAAAAAAATACAAATAAAGCTTAGGTAAAAATTATTGATTTGTGTCCCTATTGCTGCCAGCATGCACCCATCTTTATTAAGTCCTACCTACACAATGTAACTGCCACCACCACTTCCTTGTCGACAAACACAAAATCTATTTTTACAAAACTATATAATAAACCTCGACTGATCTGCTTCATAGAGACATCTCCCACCAGGGGCCTGTTTCACAAAGCAGGTTCAAAAAACTCTGAGTCTAACCCGGAACTCTGAGTTGATCTACTCTGAGATAGGAAACTCTGAGTTTTCGGTTCCAGAACAGCAGATTTGCGTTAGGTTGATCAACTCAGAGTAGTTTGACCTGGAGTTAAGCGCGTGCACCACAAGTAAAAAAAGACAGCATCAATGGAGCCCTGATTCGACGAGTCACCATGGCAACGGGGAAGCGAAGGGCTACGCTACAACTGGAAATGGAAATATTAATGCGCTCATACGGAGAGTTTGAGCAGGTTTACACCGCTGCTGCAGCAAAAGAGAGGGAGACGGTGCTGGAGGACATTGCGGCTCGGGTCAGTGCATAAGTTTAAATGTAGTCCAGTTGCAATCACAGTAATATCACAGGGGGAACTGCATGAGTGGGAGCCTATTCATTTATTTCATTTAAGTGCAACCCCGCGGGGGAGAAGCGCAGCTTAAGATGAAACATAAAAACATTTTTCAAACAGGTAAAACCTCAGCACAGTCTCATGGTGACGCTTCATTTTGAGCATTATTTACATCGTAAAGTAAATATTACCGTAAGTGGCTGTTTTTTATACAACATTTCAATGTTGTATAAAAAACTCCCATTTGCAAAAAAAACGCAGCGCAACACACAATATCTGCTGTGATATGAAAGCATTACTGGTTGTTAATGTTGGAAATGTAAGGAGGGATGAGATGGACTGTGACATGAAACGGTGTTGTGCCGTATTCAGCCCCCTCGCATTATAGGTGATATTCTGGATCAGAAGGCTATATAGGAGTAGTTAATATACCGGTAACCTGACTAAAAGCACACACTTTTGAACCTATGAATTGCAAGAAAAGCTGGAATTATATTTAGAAACGCTGAGTCAAATACATTCAACTTGCTCAAAAGATCCATTTCATTCATTTTGTAATTATGGCTGCAGCATATTAAGGACGTCTATGCGCGGTCTGATAATCATCTCCCGACGAATATTTAATTCTCTGTGCGAAATGCGTCACCTTCATTCACGGGATCGTTATCAAAATGACACGCCATGGTAGTGTAAATATTCACCACCTAATATAACTTCTAATGTAGGCCTACTGAATGACTTTTATACGTTGTATACAAAAACTCCCGTTTGCAAAAAAACGCAGCGCAACACAGAATATCTGCTCCGATATGAAACGGTACCGCTCAAACAGAGAATTGCCTGGAAATGCAAGAACATCTATAATCAATAGTCTGATAATCATCTCCCGACGAATATATAATTATCTGCGCAGTAATGCTGCAGCTTCATCCACGGGATTGTTATCAGAAGGACACGCCATGGTAGTGAAATAGTCGCCACCTAATATAACTTCTAATGACTGATGTTTGCAGTGATTTTCTGAAAAAACAGACGGAACTCTAGCAGAACTATACTTCGCCAAAACTCGCCCGCTGACTGAATGAATGAGGAAATGAAACACCGTGTGTGGCTGAAAGAGGGCGGAGACAGAGAGAAACTCAAGGTTTTCTGAGAAAAACCTGGTCCCGACCAGGTTAGTTTCAGAGAGCATGTTACCATGGTAACTGACCGAGAGTTTAAGTTACCTCCCTTTGTGAAACAGGCTAGAGTTACCCCTCTGTCTCTGGTTTGAGTTACCTCCAGTGGCGGGGCAAGGGTCCTTTGGGGCTCCAAGCAAGAAATTTGTGGGGGCCCCACCCCATCCCTCCACAGTGAAAAAAATTGTTTTTTGCACACAATTTCTGGGACATTTGATATGTATACTGAAAATAATACTTTAGAAGAGATTAGGGGTTCTCAAAGTGAATTTCAGGGAGGAACAGAAATTCTTAAAACCCTACGCCTATCAATAATTGTTGTAAATTAACTGACACCAACACAATATAAAATATGAACTTTTTTTATTACAAAAAATAGAAATCTGAATGTTGTTAACAATAAAATAAATACAAAAATAAAATTGACTGTTCACATTTGGGTCTTGATGGAGCTGATGACAAAAAAGAAAAAAAACAACAACAACAGGGTATATTTGTTATAAATAATCTTTAATAGCATGGGCTAATTACAGCAATTCTTGTTGCAGTTATTATTATTGTCATTGTTATATGTTCTCTATGGAAGTAAAAAAAAAATTATTTAACTCACAGTCATCTGTGTCAGCAGTTGGACTTGATCTCTGATCATCGGTTGGATGTTCCTGCGCAGGAGGTTGGGAAACCACTGTGCTGCTGGAGGTGGATGTTGATGGAACTAAACTCAAAAAACAACAACAGGGCATATGAGAATCTCTAAGGGCAGGCATATGATTATGTATGTGCACAGCATTTTCTACTACTACAGCTTAATACTACTGCCATGAAGAATATTAAGGCATAACATTATCAATTGTGGAATAATGAACTTACAGTTGTCATCAGGGATGGGAGGGGGAACATCATCCTTCCCTGGATGTGTTGGTTTAAAAAAGACAGTAATGATCCTGAGGAGAGATGAGAGGGAAACATATTGTTAAGTTCAACATGTATTATGCACTTGATGTACTCTTGTGGTGGGTGCACATATCATATGTACTGCCAAACACATATTTCTCCCTTTCTGGCACTATTAGTTCATCTCATCATTATGCAAAGCTTATCATAGAAGGTGTACTTTAGTATTACATACTACAGTGGAAACCGCTTATAGTGATCACGTTGGTCCAGAGCCAATTTGATCACTATAAGCGGTTGGTCGCTATAACCGAATTCTTATTACAGTATTTCACATTTTTTATGCAGAATATTATCTAAACGCCATTTGTATCGTTTTTCAATGATAACAATTGCACGAAACGAACCGTTTCAGCATTTACTGAATTTTATTATGGTTTCAAACACATTCGTTTCAAATGCTCCTTTTGAGAGGAACCATGCAAGTTATATTACTGCGCAGTGCGCAGACATAACTCAAATACATAAATACAAATACAGTAACTTCTTCTGTGCGTCGGCTCTGCCGTGAAGCCGGTGCATTTTTTTTAAACAAGTCTTAAAATAAACTTTGAAACACTGTTTCATAGAACAACAACATAGAAGATAACAACGGCATCAAGAAGAGTTAAGCTACGTCTGTTTTGTGTTGCGGCTCCGCTGCGCCGCGTTAAGAAGTCACTTCACATGTTTCCATGGATCAGTGTTGTCTAACACCAAGTTCACTGGTTTTTCAAAACGATAAAAAAAAATCTGTCATAAGCCTTGAGGAGACGTTTCTCATCAGGTGGCAATGACTTCCCTTTTCCAGCCATGATTCGCGCGCTTGCTGCCGGTGTCAACTCCTTACATTAACTAGCTGTTAGCTCACTCGTTAGCTAGCTGTTAGCTCACTCGTTAGCTAGCTGTTAGCTCACTCGGCAGAAGCAGACGTCCAGCACGTTTTCATTCATAAAATGAGAAAAAAAATGAACACTATAAGCGGATTTCTCGATCACTATAAACGAATTATTTAAACAGCATTTGTATAGAAATGATTCTGTCCCAAGCCTTTTGATCCATATAAGCGGTTGATCACTATATCCGTGATCACTATAAGCGGTTTCCACTGTATTAGGCTGTTGTTGTTGTTGTTGCTGTTGTTGTTGTTGTTGTTGTTGTTGTTAGACTGTCTGCCTCACTAAACTTTCTGTTGTTTTCTGCTGGTTGAGACTGGAGAGTGGTGCACATCTCCTCCTGCTAGCTAGCTTCATGTAGCTGTGTCATGTTACGCATTCGTCATAGCTTAGTTTTTAGCTTATTAGCCGCTATGGAGTCCGTGACAACACAACACAGTCAGTCAGAAAAACATAACAATGCACTTACCACTGTCTTACTTTCGTTTTTCCTCCCTTTCCTTCCTCTGTTTTTTCTTTTCTGCCCCGCTGGGATAACTCCTCTTCATCTTTTCGCAAGCGCGGAGCTCGGTGCTAAACAAACAATCAAACCTGCGGTTCGCGCTGATTGACACAGACAGCGCCGACGGCAGAAGTGACGTGGGGGCCCCCAAGGGGGGTTGCTACGGCGCTTTTTCATAGTAAATGCCCGTTGTTGTCGTTGCTGTGCCGTACATTAGCACTTGGGGCACCGGTCACTGGGGAGGATGCCCAAGTGGGGGCCCCCTGGAAGCCGGGGCCCCAGGCAATTGCCTGGTTTGCCTGTTGGCAAGCCCCGCCCCTGGTTACCTCCCTTTGTGAAACGGAAAACTCAGAGTTTCCCTCATTTCAGGGTTAACATACTCAGAGTTTTCACTAAACCTGCTTTGTGAAACAGGCCCCTGAACCACGATGGGACATGTCTAAAGTGGGCATAGACAAAAACACTAAGGAAGTTATTGATTCCATTCATAAGGACACATTGAAGAGCTTACAAAAACAAATCAATAGTGATTCTTTCTATAGTCTTTCTTACATGTCGTTCGTCCAGATAGTCAGTACTCTGTATTATATGTGATAGCATCCACACTGATGTCATCACTCTGCTAGAGCCTTTTCAAGTTATAATAAAGGGAGAGAAGAAAGAATGCAATAATTGCAGGTGGTGTGTTCAGAGTCAATTATCCCTTTAACAGTGAACATAAAGAAAGAACAACAAAAGAGTGTGCCCTGGGTGTGTTTAATGGTGCATTACGATTTTGTATAAGTCGTTTAACCTTTCACCTCTAGGCAATTATATATTTCCCTGCCATATTTAATCAATGCTATCGATCGCTGTCATTAGGTCTGTATTAATTGGACTTGTCAAAAGGCATAATCCTGGTCAACCGTGTGTCTGCGTCTGCAGGTTATCATCAGGGATCAGAGCTTAATGGTAATGAGGGTGTGTGGGCACAAGAGATAATACCAGAAGGTTGTGTGTGTTTGTGTGTGTGTGTATGTGTGTTGGAGAGGGACTGTTGTTTTGTCTGTGTGTGTGTGTGCGGAGTCTGGTACATTGGGGTTAGGTTAGTCTGTGTGCGTCTGGAATTCTAATGATGTCACCACCTACTGCAGAGTACACTATTGTTCACAGACACAATATTTTCTTCTTTCCTGTGTGTGTGTGTGTGTGTGTGTGTGTGTGTGTGTGTGTGTGTGTGTGTGTGTGTGTGTGTGTGTGTGTGTGTGTGTGTGTGTGTGTGTGTGTGTGTGTGTGTGTGTGTGTGTGTGTGTGTGTGTGTGTGTGTGTGTGTGTGTGGTATGCATGATTTATGGTAAACATCTGGTATTTAGTTTAAACTGCAATAATCAATAGTCATATATTGAAGAGGACATATGAAAAACTCACATTCAGTGCTTGCACATACATTTGCGTTCTCAAAATGTGAAATATGACGAGCTTTTTTTGGGCTGCCTAGATCAGAAAATGTAGGATTCAACAAGCCATTCAGATTTTTCGCTCCCCTTCCTATGTCAAATGCAGGCGCATTAGAATAAACAGCCCCCCATATATCACTACCCACGACAGTATGAGATGTAAACATGTTAGAGTAGAAACCCAAAATAGAACTTGAAAAGTTTGATAAAATGTCTCCTTTAACAAAGGATCACAACGATATCTCTGCTGAATACAGAGATAATTATGTCCCAAATCTACAATTTCCCTCAGCTCTAGCACCATTTTAGCATCTTTCAGCTCATTGTTTTGGATTGCCGACACACAACCTTTTAATTCTCACCAATCTTAGCAGTGTCGTCTGCAGCATCAGGCAACTATTTTCAGTGACAGAAAAAGCCCAATGGAAAGCAGAAACATGTACTAAAACACACAAACACACACAAACACACGCACGCTCGCACACACACACACACACACACACACACACACACACACACACACACACACACACACACACACACACACACACACACACACACACACACACACACACACACACACACACACACACACACACACACACACACAAAATGGTTTTCTTTTTCAATTGCTGTTAGTTATGGATTGATTCTAACATTAGGAACAAAGTGGTCTCTTGCTGTCTTTAAATGAAAGGCAATGACATGTCTCATAGGCTTAAAAAATAATTTAATTCCTTCCTATTGTGTAAGATGACATAACCATTTCATCTTCAGGCTTAGGTGTTGCAAAACTCTCTCTTTTCATACAAAGCAAAATCTCTCGCACACACGCACACACAAATTCACACACACACAAAAGCATGTACATGACTGAAATTTGATGGGGTCTCCTCCAACCCCAGCTTCAGCTACAGGGGCCCTAAAATCAGCTCTAACCATCCATCATGCTTTATAGCACATCACACATTACGGTCAGCCTGATACCAGACAGAGAGAGATGGAGAGAAGGAGACTGCTATGGAGGGTGGAAGAGTATTAAAATGAGCCAAACATCAGGAGAGAGAGAGAGATGGAGGAGATGGAGGGAGTGTAAGAAAAAAAACGAGGGGGAGAAAAAGCATCAACCTTTTCTAATCAATATCCATTTCCCGGGGCTGTCATGTTGTTGCGAGAGTGGCTGTTGCATTACCAAACAGAGAACGTCTGATCCTAAATAAAATATCACCTTCAATCCAAACAATCCCATTCATCTTCATTTAACAAACACTCAGCTTTTGGCAATACCTTTTATGCACCTTCTGCCATAGTAAAAATGAATATGTCAGAATGACAGGACCTGGCACCTGCATATGGGAACATTTCTCCACAGAAGACACTTGACTGTTGCACTGCACAATTCAGCTGGGTGTTTACACAGGGATGGTTTGCAACGTGCAATTGAATTTACAGTTTATGACTCATGAGCTTATGACTTGAAGATTATAAGAAGGGGATTTTTAGAATACATGACCATGAATTTAAATCCAAAGAAGGGCAACAAAGAAGTGATTATTTTTTAACGCAGGGCTCTCCAGAGTTATACTGTCATCGCGTGACATAAAATGTGTGTAAGATGAACACAAACGTCTTCATGTTTGTGTGTAATATGTTCTGTCCTAATGATGTAAAATCATCTTTAAAATCTGTTTGTGCGTATGGCAATGTATATGTCTGTTTGTGTATACACACTCCTTTAAATAAGTCTAGACTGGCAGCTGACCTTATCAGCAGAAAGCAGGACCTAATTGGCGTGATGATAAGTTTAAGAAAAACATGTGAACAAATTGGCTTTCCTCTCTCTCTCTTCACTCCCTTGTGCTTTTCCCCCTTTTACTCGTCTTTCTTCCTCTTCCCTCTGTCTGTCACGAGTCTACGGGCGGCATTGAGTAAATCATCTGACTGTATCAAATGAAAAAGAGCAGTGTAATGTCATTACTGATGTACTGCTCGTTTCCCTGATTCTCACGGCTCTCTATCAATTGACTCTTAGTTTTCTGAGTGAGTGAGAAAGGCAAAGAAAAGTCTCTTTTGCATTGGTAGGCTTCTCTGAGTGCACTCTTTATGTCCAGAGTACACAATTCTTTCTCTCTGTTTTTGCCTCCAGACTGGACTGGTTAAATCTGAAAACACCTGCCTTGCATTTTAGTGAGAAGCTCACAAATGCTACCTATTAACCAACACTGTAATCTACGTGCTGCTGCACGGAGACGTCAATCAAGCCTCTACCAAATCACAATTTAATGCTTGTTCAGTTGTTTGACAACAGAAACAGGAAATTATCTAAAAGAGCAACTAAATGATTAGTTTTGCTCCATTAAAGTTGTACTCCATAATATTTCATCTATTTAATTGCCGTTTAAGTTAATATATATCAAATAGTGAGTTAAAACAATGGTGATTGATCATATGACCGACTAATGAAAGCACTTTTACTTGCCTTTTTTGACAATTATTCCAACATTCATGGGCTAGATGTAAATAAGCCGCCGTGTTAGTGACACTATTGACAGCAGTTGGTTTGTTGGCTCAGAAAGTCAACAGAGGTTATGATGCGTTCACTTGTAAACTATTGTATACGTTGTGGTGGATAGCAGTAGGGGACAGAATGAAGGTTTAACCAGCTGTGACTTGGCAAAGTAACAAGTGTGTCTGTTCCACTCCTCGCCAGATGTTAGCTGTGATGCATGTTGGTTTGCCAGCCTAAAAGAGGAAGGGTCTAGCCGTTTTCCCATAGGTTGTCAACTGTTTATGATGGCTAGACGTTTCAGTTCAGACGGGGATCATTAGCAAAAAGACATGAAAATCGTTGTGGATGCATGTCATTTTCACACATTGACTGTGTTTTAAGATACAGTGTGGACATAGTCTGAGAAAGAAAGCGAGAAATAAAAACAATAAATCTGTGTGGGAAAGGTCTCATGTTATCTAATTTGTCTGTCTTTGCCATCTCCTCCTCTCCCATGGCATCCTGTCACTCTGTGCTCTGATCTGTTGAGCTGTGACAGGAGCCTGATCCTCAGAGCTGCATCGCCACTTCAAACACTGAGGCGAATGACCTGCTACAGCAAGGAAGGGTAGCGCACAGGATTACATGCATAAAGGCAGGCGCACACACACACACACACACACACACACACACACACACACACACACACACACACACACAAACATATATCCACACACACACTTACACACAGAGCTATATGAATGCTTTGGATGTCTTAACTCATCCTTTGGGTCTGTCTGAGATGTCGTCTCCTCCAGCAGCTGCTAACAGTCCATTTCAGCATCTAACCCAGCCTGGGGCCAGAGGCTTACGGTGGGGTACTAATGATCTCTCTGCTTCAGTCATTTCTTCCTTCTCCATCCATCCATCCATTCATCCATCCATCCATCCATCCATCCATCCATCCATCCACCCATCACGTTTCTCCCTTGTTTACTGTACTGCCTCCACTGTTTTTCTCTGTTTTTATAAAAATGCCTGTCAGTACCTGCACATGTTTAGTATTCTTGCCTGTGGGAACATGTCCATAATTGTTCGCACGGCTATGCATTTGCAGCTGACCACATCTTTGTAAAGCCAGCGTCCATTAACATCGTGTTTACTCTCTCTGTATCATTAAGAACCACAGACGTGTGTCCTAGTAAAAGACTAGGACATAAACTAAAGTGATGTAGCCAGGGTCACACTCACATTATTCTCTGTTCTATTTCCATGGCTGCCTGAGAGCCTAAAAGCCTTCATAAATTACATTGTTATTTGGGTCAAACCTCTGTTAGTAAGCACATGGCTGATTTAGAGCCCCGACTGCCTGCCCTTAGCTCTGTGTTTGTGCTTTGGGTGTGTGTGCACATAACCACACACACATGCACAAGCAACTGCTCTGTTGTAATGGAATAAACAACAAACATTCATTTATATCCCACAGAGTATGGCAAAAGTATAGACGGAGAGAAAGGCAGATCTTTTTCACTCTTTTGTGAATAGACCACAAGTAGATTTTGAGTCAGCACTTACACACTCTTAGTAACCCATCTTGTGTGGTCAAATATCAACTATCACTGTATGTGTGCTTGCTGAATGTGGTTATGGATAGTTTGTGTGTGTTTGAATACGCTGATGTTCCGCCAAAGTTACTGTTAGTTTCCATGACACTTTACAGTCCATGTGATTGTGGTTTTACACTACAAAAACCCGCCAACTGGTTTCTCTCTTAAACTTGTAATTTAGCTGTCTGCTGGTTCTCTGTGTATACTTCCAATGTTTATTTTCTTCACTTCTCCCCAAACAGGTCTAACTACTGTAATTGTGCATTTGGTTGCTAAATGACGGGTTTAATTTGATTTAATTCAATTCAAAATATCTGTATAAAGTCTGAAAAAGTTTTATTACCTGAAAATAACACGTCAGTATTCCTAAAATCCCCTGATAAAGCTTTTGCTTTCACTGCTACTTGAAAACAAGACTACAGCCCTAGTGCATAGCCACAGGGATACTGAAATTCAACATGCTACTATGCTCACAATAACAATGCTAACAAGCTGATATTTAGCACATGTATTTTTATGCATTATTATGCATATATTTTCTATATTAGCCAGTACAGCTGAGGCTCATGGGAATGCCATTATGTTAGCATCTTAGTAGTTATGCAGTATTTTAGTCATTATCAGTAACAAACCATACCAGAAACCCAATTTTTCTAGCCTCTGACCAACAGGCTATCCTGACCCTTACCATTGAAGGCCAATGCCTAACCTCAACCATCTTTGCACGTGTAGAACCACATGTTTGGATTGGGCATAACAGTCATAAACCAAAGTGTTGGAGAAATTAAACAAAGTATGGCGCTAGAGGAAAAGTCGGGATATTTCACTCTGGACCAAAGCAGAGGACTGACCAACCAACCAGTGGAAAAATTATTCTGTAGCCCTTGAGATATGAAAATCTTTCAAAAACCAACAGGAGAAGTTCAATAGTACATGGCTGTCATTGTACTTAACCATTTAAGTGGACCAAAACAGATTATGTTCTTATACTGTTCTGTTTTTTTAGTAGTGGCTATGTCATTTTGGAATAAAAACCTACAAGAAATGAATAAATGAACATAATTGCTGAAATTCATAGACAGTAAATGTATTTAAAGAAGCAAATGTCTTGGTTAGGTAATTGACCACTGACCAAAAATCCTTCTCATCAACTCTATTTCTTTGCACAGTGTGCACCTTCCATACTCATACTCTGTTATTTTCCAAATCCACCCACGCACAACTAACAGCACCACTCACCTGTGAGCGTATGTCGCTGGTCAAATCCCCAGATACAGCCACCAATCAGTGCTAAGTAGACATGCCCACTTGTCAATGGCAACCATTATGTAGATGACAAAGAGACTGGAGGAAGAGGAGGAGTAGATGCTGGAGGGTCCGCAGCAGAGTAAAGAAAAGGTGATCTTATAATAGTAAAATGAGAAGGCACAGATTTTCTAAGTCTGACAATGTTCCAGCGGGTTTAAAGTCAGTCCAACACAGCACTTAAATGTTCTGTGCTTTCCATTTACAACTCACAAATTACCGCGGAGGCATCAAAGCTCTGATTCAAGAGAAATGGGGCTTTCTCCCATGGATAATGATGGTTGAAATTCTTTTCGGGGAAGTCAATTTATTGCGTATGATTTTATTTAAAATTAGCATTTTAAATCTACAGTTCACACGTATTGTGTATTTCAGAATTCAGAAAGAGCATGCTCTAAGTTAATTATTGGCTTTGGAAATAGTAGTTTGACAGGAATCCACCTAATCTATGTTTCATTGTATATGGCCAGTCTCCTACATTCTGCAACAATTCATTTTAGTTTACATTTTAGATTTTGGCAGTCACTGGATTGGCAGTTTGACTTTCAACTTTTTCTTTTGAAGTCTTCTTAAGCAAGACATTAAACCCCAGTGTCTCCTGATGGTATTCATGGTAGCTACATTTCCAGTGTGTGTCGGTGAACAAGAGGCATAAAAACACTTTATAAATGCATTCCATTCAGCATTTACCAGACAACTTCCAAGGATTTTTACCTCCTACAAAAATTTTAAAATTGCTTTCAACACAACAAATCCCTCCAGTATTGCATATATATGTAAAACAATTGTGCTACTGTAAAAATGTGTTAAATGCAACCTTGATGCATTTTATCCTCCAAGCAAGAGAGAGCAAAAGAATAACATAAGTGTGCAGAGAGACGTGCAGAGTAGAACCATATTGTATTGATGTTACAGGAAACGGTTGTGTAGACAGTTACTGTATGTTGCAGGTCCCTGCACAACACTAAAACAGCTTCCAGCACAGCCTACAGTAAGCTCATAGATGGGGGTTGCTGCAGTTTTGAGACTCTTCCCCGTAACATCAAAGCTCGATTGATGGCACTTGAAGAGCTGTCTTTGATTATACAGTATAGGAAACACACATAAACACATGGTGTGTGGTACAAAAGAGCACTCGTGTCTCTCCTCCACACATACACATACAGGCGACAGGCACAGGAAATCATGCAATACACTGCAATCAGCTGTCACATGGGGTTCATAATGGGCTTTCATAAAGGTAGAACTAGGCCTGCACATTTCTGAGTAGGAAAACAATAGCAGTATGTTTAAAATAAATAAAGGTTTCTATGGACACTATCACCCCATATGAGTAACTGAGGCACGGAAAGATAGAAAGCGTGAGTATCTGTTTGTGTAATTTATAGAGCAGTGGATGTGGTCTTGCTACGTTTGCTCTGAATTTAGATCATCTTTTCACCGTCGATATAGAGCATGATTTCACCAAGAGTTTTTCTTTGGTCAGAGTCCCTCTTGAGTCAGCCAATAGCAGTTCAGCATGTCATGCCTGCCAGGCATTAAAGAGTGATTTTCACATCTGTAAGAGATCATGCGGTCGATATTATCACAGTGCCTCCAAACCGCTTCAAGTTTTTCTTCACCTTTTTAAAAAGAAAAAAAACCTCAAACTATTTATTCTCCTCTCTCCTTTTTCTGTTCATCCTCTATCTGCTTCTGCTTTATTTTGAAATCTGTTTTCGATTTTAGGTGGTGACAGCTATCGAATACAGGCAGTATTCTTGCTGATTCCCTTTTTCTGGTTACCTTTTTGACTTAATTCAAACTATTTTTAGTAATACTACAGTTTTTAGCTTATTTGGTGCCAACAACCATGGATGGATTATTTGACAACAGGCACCTGGGCACAGCTTTGTGGTTGTTTGACACGTTTGCGTCTCTTTGTAGTGATGTTGCATGTTTTTGTTATTCTCTTGGGTCTTTTTGTACTTATTTGTCATATGTCTGTTGTTATTTTGAATCTCTTTGTGGTTTTGTGTTTCTTTGTAGTCATTTTGAATCATTTGATACTATCTGACTCCTGTCCAAAGCCTCCTGCCTCAGCAGAACCGCACTGACTTTCCTTTCGCACAGATGTTATACTAAATACTACAATGCACTAAACAAATCTCATAGAAAAGCAGGAGAGAAATTGCTTTACAATTTCTACCTAATTTTAATAATGATGTTACTGTCCCATCTGTATGCTGTGAAGCTGTATTATTCAGGAAAAAAATTATATTGACTTACATTTGGGTTGGATCCTAACCAAATTCACTTTGTCTTTATCATTGATTTGAACTGTACTGATGCATATAAATTAGGCCTGTCTGGGATCCAGCCGACCTTAAAAAAGATGCAGAGAACTGTGTCCTCAGGCAATCAGATCCAGGTGTGTTGTCTGTATTATCATTTCACCATTTTTCTCTCCTTGTTGTGTTTTCTGCCCCAACGAAAAGAATTGCATGTATCAAATCACAGTTCTTTCGTCATCCATTTTCCTGTTCCAGTGCATGCAAAAGAACACACACACAGTAGAGCAGAAACCATGACGCAGTCATACACCCAGGGTGGCGTCTCATTCCCGTGGCTGATGGGAGTGAGGCATGTAATGTGATTTATAGAGCTGGGCTCACTTTTCAAATTCAATCAGGAACTTTGATTACTGATGAAAATTTGAGACAGGAAATCGCTTTGATAGCAAACTAAAGCCTCATGAGAGAGAAAAGCACTGATGTGTGCATGTGTGCATGTGTGTGTGCGGACCGTGAAACACTGAGCCTGTCTGAACTTGGCCATATTTGATTAGAGAGGACACACGCAATGCAATCGAGCGACAAAGCAGGAACTCCAGCAAATTTTACCAATGACTGATGAAATCTTACCTCTAGTTCAGATTTGATCTTCTTCTTTCTTTGTGTCTCATGCACACATGAGTGTCAGTTTGGTCTCATAAGCAGAATTTTGAACACAGATGTAGCATTCACACATGTATGGGCACACACACACATACACATATGGGTGACCCTTCAGAGGTCACTGGTGGATCTATGGCTGTTTGGTCTCTTGTGTTATTTTAGTGTCTGCTGTTGCACGAGGGGACACTCAAACCCACACCCGACAGCATGACAGAGGGGCCCAATTACGATTCCCATGGGGGTGCGTGTGTGTGTGTGTGTGTGTGTGTCTGTGTCATAAAGGTAGAGTGTAGAGAAGAGGAACACGGAGAAAGGCAGAGATTTCAGAGGAAGAGTGCGTGTGCATGTATGATATAAACATGACAGGCTCATCAGTCACCAATGGCCTTTTAAAGTGTTTTCTATAGGGACACCTGACCTTTTCACATGATGCCAATAGCAGCTGCATGATGAATCAATCGCCTAAGCCTTTGGCTCCCAGTAGCCTGCATGTTATCCGGAGTAAATACGTAAGATGACATTCTCCCTGTTGAGACCCGTGGAGACAAAAGAACAAAGTTAAGGATTGGCTTTTAATGGTAAAAGGAAAGCCAGTGATGATAGCAGTGAGACAGAAAGAGGCAATGGGCCACAAAGAGAGGGCTGCCTGTGGAGGAAAGTTTTGGATGAGTGGATAAATGGATTGAGGTAGGGGAAATTAGAAAGCTAAGAGAAGAGGAAAAGGCAAGAAGAAGGGAGATTATGGGGTGGTGGAGGTCAGAGAACCAGCCGCAACATTTCTGTCTGTCTACACAGGATGAATAGGGTATTTGAGAAAAAATGGGGATGTACGAGGCCAGCATAAAGATTACGAGGAGGGCAGTAGAAAGAGATAGATACTGAGGAAATGGAGAATAGGCCATGAATTTTTTGCGTGTCTAGGTGTGTGTGTCTGTGTGTCTGTGTGTCTGTCTATGTGTGTGTGTGTGTGTGTGTGTGTGTGCGGAGGGAGTGAGCGATAGGGGAATATGGAGCCTAATATGATGGGGTAAATGAGGTTTAATGGAGGTAACATAGAGTGACAGCAACTGGGCCAGTGCATTAGGGGGTTAACCAAGGCCAGGAGTCACTGACCTTCCCTCTCCTCTGAGACCGAATTATCTCTGAGTAGGAAACATGCACACACACACTTATAATGAAGATATGGTTGCCGGATGGCCATATTTTACCATTCAAGAATGTTATGATGGGAGTTTCACCACCGCTATCATCATTAGAGCAGAGCTTGGGACAAATGAGATTACTCTTGAATTTTTTTTGCCATGCACTGATTTTCTGCAAGACTGGCCAGATGCTCACCAAAACAAAATTCAATACCTTCAGGCTTTGTTACACAGCATAAAATAATCAAGCAAGGCCTTCATAACACTTTCATGTAGAGGCATTTTGAATTTTATACAATACTATTCCACAAGTCCCAGTGTAAGTGTACTAGGGTATTGTGCAAGTGGATATGCAGGTGTGTGTATCTGAGAGAGAGACAGAAAAAGGCAGAGAATGTGTGAAAGAAAAAGACACTGCAGGCTTCAGGTGAGAAATTAGAAATATTAGCATATTTATTACAGCAACATGAAAGACATTAGAATGCCTACACCCTTTACAACAAGCAACGCAGAGGAAACTGGCATGGGGACAAATAAGCATTGTACTGTGGCCAAAGAAACAGAGAGGGACAGAGGAGGAAAAGGATAGAAAGAGACAGAGCCGAAAGTCTTGAACGCAAGTCCCTCATGAACACTTACAATACAGACCTGGTGGGGAATGGAGGGCAAATATTTTATTTTGTATTTGAGATCAAGCAAACCAACCCACATATCTAACCTTGAAAGGGTGAATAGTGACACAAACATGGGAAAAGTTGAAAATGTTGTGGATATGACCTCTCTATTCTTAAGATTTTGATAGTGAACGTGTCGAATAAGCTTGTTAAAATGGAGGTCATTGTTGCAGTGCACCCCTTATTTTCTGAGTGATACGCAAAACTCAATCCTGGCACTGCATCTGGAATTTTGCTTGTGAAAATAATTTTGCAACCAAATGCCGTGTGTTGAACTGTAAGCTAATCACATACATGATCTAATCAAACACCTTATGACTCAAATAAATAGGAACTATTCTGTCAATTTCTCTATTTTACAGGTAATCAACTTTTAATATTCATTATAATATTTTCAGAACACATTGTTCTCACTCAAATTGATGTTGCTGTTGGAGGGGGTCTCTGGGGTGTTACAAAACCAGGGTGTTGATGTGAGGTCATCTTAAGAACACAGATAAATACTACCTGTACATACACTTTACTCTTAATAGTGCCTCTATAGGGCAACAGAAAAGTAAAAATAGATCAGTAAATAAGGCATCTAAAAGGCCAGCGGTCAAGGGTAGTCCGCTAGAGTGAAATCATAGAGTTAGCAAGAGTAGAATGTACTAACAGTTTTCTGACTCTGAATCGTTTTGTATTCTGAGATGATAGGGCAGAAAAAGCACAAGATATAAAACGAGATTAGTGGTTGAAAATTTCGCTCTGCTGCTTACTCCTGCCCGCCCCAACTGAAAGTTCTCTAAGCCTGACCCCCTCAGTTACTGTTTCTATGCCTGTCAAGCTTTCCTTTCTAGAATGCGGCACATAATATAGTTAACAGTGAGAGTAATCTCTGAACATGTTGGCTATCATTCTGATGACGGGCATTATTTCAGGGGTTCCGGTGTAGCCAGTGGCTATCTGGGCATGACTTCCTTTTCTGTGCACGGGCCATTGTTAACAGTCTGATTCAATACTTTCTTGCGGATAAATAAATAAAATGCTAAACTGTTGTCAGATTGTGTTTCAGCTGTTCTCTTCCTATCCCCACGAACTGTTTATCTGCATGCAACCAAAACCTGTTCAAACTCGAACTACAAACGTACACCAGGATGCTTCCTGTGCCAATATGTTATCGAGATACTTAACATGACTTTAGCTGCATGAGTTGGTTGAAAAACTGTCTCTAGCTGGCTTTTTAATGTTTCCAGCTTTCCTGCTTTAAAATGAAAACATGTTAAAAAGAGTCCATACTTGTTTGTATTTTTTAAACAACATGGCTCACTATTAACATTAAAGCTGCAGGAGTAAAAAAAAAAAAAGAAGCAGAGGGAAACCTCTTCTTGCAGGTTCCCCTCTCCCCTCTCTGTCCTGAGCAAATAGAAATGCTCTCTCTCTGTCTCTGAAATGATCTGTTATTAGTCTCCCCTCATGAGCGAGGAGCCTGTAAATAAACAAGAAGAGGTGCCAAAGTCTGGTTTTCTCTCAGAACACCTGAATTACAATATGATGAAAGATTATTACACATTTTTTTTGGCCCAACAATGCCAAAAATAAACTGCCCACCCCAGTTTTAAAGGAGAACCAATGTGTTTGGCAAAAGGAATGCCATCTCAGGTACTGTTGGTTTGGGTTGCTCAGGTCAGCCTCTGACAGCATCCAAGACCAGCTTCAGCTCAGGGGAGTTGTATTTTGGCTTTTGGAAAACTCCAAATAATGCTCTTACTACATGCATATTGATTCAGCATGTGAAGGAATGCAAAGCTTGACAGGTCCACCATGCATACTTCAGTTGCTAAGCCATAAATGGACAATTTCTGCTTGCAGAAGGGGTTTAACGTATGTTTAATGTGTCATGGATAGAAATGTGATCCTATCGCAGCCTTCCTTCTTCCATCCCTACAGAACCTTATGCAACCAGATCCAAACAAGCATCTTTATGTTTTGTAGGCAGACACAAGATAAAAAAAAAGTGCATGAAATTACTGTTCAAGTGAGGTATGCAAAGTAAGCCAGTGTATGAGAAAGTCCATTCTACTCATTCTAACACTATGGTAGAAACTGCAGTCACTGTCACCTGTCAATCAAAGCTGAAGCTTCGCACTATGCTACATTCCTTGGTTCAGACCAACAAATCACCTCCTTTCACTTTTCACCTGTATGACCCGCCCCTGAACGAATACTTCAGAAATCTCTTTCTCACAATAAAAGTACATCATAGTCGTCATCATAATCATCATCATCATCGTTATCATTACAAACATTCTAACATTGGAAATCAACACTGTACATATTTTACACTATGATACAATTGTATATACTTTATGCCACTGTTGGTCCTATAGAGTACCACATATAATAAAACTGGGTTTGGGAATACACTAAAGCAGTTCAGTGTCATTAATGCAGTGCACACAAAGAGGGTCCCATCATATCTAAGCTTGTATTTAACGTGATAAGCCGCAGTTTCCTTCTGATAAGGAAAAATCAACAAAGCAATTCATTTGCATTTTGCTGTAAACATTGTTTTGTAAATTTACCTTATGAGTATTGGTTTGAAACTAAGGATGCTTAAAAATACTGTAGTTGGCATGACTGATAACAAGAAAGTGAGACAGTAAAATACATAAAAATGAGCTTTCCTGATGTCAAATTTACCCTCTCGTGGTACCGCTGAGAATCAACACTGTGTATACTGTATTTCATCTTGCTTGAAAAAAGGTCCATTACAATGCTCCTTTTCATCAAACCGACTATTTGAACAAAACATTGTTATTACTGTGACTGGCCTTTATCACAATCTAGCCACATGAACCGATGAACGGACAGAGTATATATCAGGGATGGTGGTATGTTGCCCAGATGAACATTTCAAGGTTACTGTACATGGCACAACACTGGAAAAAACAAGGTACACGTTCTTAACAGTGTCAACTCTATGATGACCTTGGCATCATCTTTGCTTTACACAAACTTTCTTAACACACCAGAAACATGGGAAGGCCAACTTTTGCTTTTTCAAATCTACAATTTAAATGAATCATGTTTCCATTTTACATGAGCTAGCAAACTCTACATCCCTCTCTAGCTCTAAAGGTCCAGTTTTCTAATCCCCCTCGCCCCACACATTCATGTCATTCATAATCTCGGCTTTCTGTTTATAGAGAGCAATGGAAGAGGGTCATACATGTACAAGGTAATAACTCCCATTAGGATTGAGCGATATAAACCTCACCACCAATACAAACGTTAGGTCCATCTCTACGGTTGTGGGACACACAGCCCATATAAACATATATCTACACATATACATTTCTTCTGACCCTTTTTAAACTCTTCAAGGTGAAAACTCAAAAAATAAACAAAATGATAGTAAAAAAACAACTGTACACCTCACAGACAGTGATGATAATTATATTCTAATTAGTTTTTTTTGCCATTTCTTTTGTTAAGATTTTTTTTTTTCTTCTTCTGTTGAGCTGATATGATGTGAAATGGTCTGGGATTCTCTGGATGTGGCCTCGTCGTTGGACGTGTGTCTCTCAGTTGCTCCATAATGGTGGCTGTGTTGCTGGGACTCTGAAAGCTTAAGCCGGTAGTGCCCATCGAGGATGGGAAGAATGGTGAAACTGCGAATAAAAGGTGAAGGAGTCAAGCGTCCATGTTCTCTCCATCTCAGTGCGTCTCAAGATCAATGGAGTCCAGAGCGAAGAGTATCCATTACAACTCCATTTCAGTAAGGAAACTCTTCACAGGAGCATCCCTTTGGGCTCTGTCTCACTGTGTTTATGTGGAAACTGTTATACTTGGACGTGTGTCCCCTGGGTCTGCAGGCCCTGCACGCCGGACAAAATCTTCTTCTGGTGGCCAGCAAGACTCACACCCATCTTAGCCAATTCACTACAAGGAAGAAAGAAACATCATTCATTCAATAAAACATTTAGACAGAAAAAATCTAGAATGTCCCTCAAATGCCAAGAAGCTGCTGAGGTTTCATGTCCAAGATATTTGTGTAAGTGCCCTTCTTTAATTTCAAATGACACTGAGTTTAGATATTGTACGTATTTTACTGACAATGTTGACCTTTTTGGAATGTTTCATTTCACTGGGATGAGTCACCAGCCGTTTGTACCTGACACTGATGTAGAGGATTGAGTCCAAGCTGACATATCCAGCACTGGAAAAGTTCTCCTTATACTGGCCCATCTTGATGGCCTCCAACCACTCATCCACTGTGCTCACACTGAACTCTGGTGTGGACGGGTCCTCCCTGCTGGGATACAAAGCACACTCACAACTCAATGAACTGTCGTCGTGTTGAGTGGCCAGATAACAATTTCTGATTGGTGCTAAGGTCAAATATTTGTTCTTGGAGCTGTTATTAAGTCTAGGGCCTTCATAAGAATCAAAAGTGTCAGCTGCACACCTGAGAAGCCAGTTAATGCTCGTCCACGGTGCTCTATATGCATTTCGACAGAAAAGCTTTGCATTCTGCAACAACCACAGCACGACCGACTCAAATCCACTGTGAAAAGAAAACATGAACCCTAAACTTAACTTACCCATTGGTGGGTAAATATGAGGTACGGTATAAATATGATTAATGATTCATCCCCCCAGTACAAGTGCACCTAGTTTTACTTCCGATCCTTTGACTTGTTTGTTTGCTTCCTATTGCTATAAATTGTTATAAATGATCTCTGTGTTTATCGCTTGCATGCTCAGACTTGGTAAGTGTATAAGACTCTTTTTTTCTGGTCACGCGGTTCTTTGTGTCAACAGTGTGTAGGCCTTTGTTAGTACTGCTTTTGAGCTTCTGTTGTCTTTTTAGTTATGCTAGGATTTTTGTTTTGTTTTTATTTTTGATCAGGGTCTTGTCTGTCTTCTTTGAATGGGACTGAAACATATTGTGATGCACACTCTGTATGCTAGTCTGTAAATTTAATGATATTCTATGGATGTGTTCAATACAACTAGGGAAGCAGGGAGTCTAAACTTGTGAGACTACTGTATATGGCAACCCACAACCCTGCATTCATACGTTTTCACTGACAGATGTGACTTTGCTTAGATAAGTGATGAGAATGTGATATTACTGACGGAAATTACATTTCCTATATTGCACCATTTTCAAAACTGACAGTAGATTTACAAAGATCTAAAGCCGTGATTATGTCTTCCAGGCGTGTACCTTCTAATCCAAGTACCTAAAGACTACATGCGTGTCAGTGAAAGTGTTGAATTCACAACTTTAGTTGTCAGTTTTCTCCCACTGACCATGCTGAGCTGTTGGCCAGCTCTCTGAGGCTGGCTGGGTTTCTTATGAGCTTGTCCAGGATTGTGACAATCTGCCCAAACTTTGGCCTGTCGCTGCGTCCCTTCTCCCAGCAGTCCAACATGAGCTGGTGCAGCACCACAGGACAGTCCATAGGAGCGGGGAGACGGTAGCCCTCATCGATTGCTTTGATCACCTGCAGGGAAAGAGGATACAATATCAGGTTCTGTGATCAATACAAGAGAAGGAAATAAAAAATGTCCAGGAAAAGTCGTTCTAATAGTTAAGAATTGAGCTGAAGATTGAAGAAAACGTAATATTTGGCCACTGTAACTGTAACATGATGTATGTGTTTCTGACTCACATCCTGGTTGGACATCTCCCAGTAGGGTCTCTCTCCGTATGAAATCACCTCCCACATGACGATACCATAACTCCACACATCGCTTGCCGAGGTGAACTTCCTGTAGGCTATGGCCTCTGGAGCCGTCCATCTGATGGGGATCTTTCCTCCCTGGAGATGTTTAACAACACAGTCAACACATTTTGGCATACCATATGTCACCCTGAACCTGGTGTTCCCATCTGTAATGGTGTAAATATGTAAAGGTTGCTTTATTAGTTAATGTGTGGCTAAACACTATAATAAATGAAAGCTACTGGTCTTGACATTCAGTATATTAATATAGCAGCAAACAACTACAGTATTGCAATATAAAGATATAATGGTTATAATGGCGTCCTGAGCAGAGACTGAAGTCACTGTGGCTGTGAAAAAAACCCATTGTTATTTCACATCTTGGGGTGAGTGCCTTTTAGAGGAAATACCATTTTTTTTTTCAATATTGCGAGTAAGGCGGACAAAACAAAGTATAAGATGCGGAGAAGCTTGGCACAGCGCTGCCTTTGAGAACAGAGCAGATGGGTTTATACACCAATTTAACAAAATACTCCTCTCTAATCTGCTCACAACATGTTTATTCCTACACTTGACTTTGTTTTGACGTCTTTTTTCTTCTTCTTCAATGCAGCTCCTGCCTTTGTGGTTGATGCACAGATCAAAAGGATATCATAAAGCCCACTATATAGACACAAAGATTCCCGCCCTCTCTCTCTCTCTTTCTCTCTGTCTAGTACACACATACACACGCACACACAACCCGCACCTCTATAAGGCTCAGTTCAGCTTTTTAACATGCGGCAGCTGCCTCTGCACCACCTAGCATTCCCCATCTCTGCTTGGTCAAAGTCAAATAAAAGACAAAGCTGCCAAGTGACTCTGCACTGTACTTTTGTTTCCACCATCCCCAGTCCACCCCATCCTCTTTTTTTCTCACTTAACTGCTCTCACTGGATCCTTCCCCTTCCTTCTCTCTCTCTCTCTCTCTCTCTCTCTCTCTCTCTCTCTCTCTCTCTCTCTCTCTCTCTCTCTGTCTCTCTGCCTCCCTCGATCTCCATCTTATTTGATTTCCACGCCTCTCTCTCTGTCTCTTCCCCATCTCCGCCTCGGCCTCTCCCGCCCCCCCTTCATGCCTGCAGCTCTCCATCTAGGTCTCCTGACATCAGTGGGGGTGTGTGTGTGATTGCAATAGAGCAGTCAGCGGCTGATACACTCCTCCCTGGGCAATGCTAATGCCATATTAAAAATAACATCCCCAACACTTCCTATGAATATGAATAATGCCATCTCCTTGTGGGCATTTTAGATGAGTTACTCCGCAGTGGTTTACCTCACTGACGTTTGAGTTTCTTCATTCTCTCTGTGCTCTGTGAGAGGATGGTGATGTTACCAAAGGCTACTTTTAATTTGACTATATACAGTATAACTATTAGCATTATTTACATATCCAGCCCCCTTTTTTCTCCCATTCCTATACTGGAAACCAAACAAAGTAGTTTATTTCCAGAGTGATGTGTTTTCCTGCCTCATCTTCAAGAGGCTGGTTAAAGTTATATCAAATTAGTTTTTAAGTGCTTGCTCGGTTTCCTGTGAGAATCAGAACAAGAGGAATTGGTTTATTTCGGGGAGTCACTCCTATGTGTTGGAGGACTTTGGCATAAACATTCTCAGCTTCTCCATGTGACACCTTTCAGTTTAAGTCTTGAATGCAGCTAGAAATGCCAAATGTTATGTATGTAATGTAATGTTCTGGCACTTCTTTGGATCTGTTTGGGTCAACCGTGTTTTGGATCAGGTCTGGCTATCCTCGGGTCTACAGTATGTCAGGTTGGGTTTCGGTCTCGATCTAACAAAGGTCAATGGGTGGGTGAACTGGAGATAACATTTGTTAAGCCGCAGCATGTGAAAATATATCTCACCCTCGTGGTGTAGGCAGCCTCCGGGTCGTCCTCCAGAACTCGACTCAGACCGAAGTCAGACACCTTACACACCAGGTTGCTGTTGACCAGGATGTTTCGAGCTGCAAGGTCTCGGTGAACGTAGCTCATGTCTGACAGGTACTTCATACCTGAGGCGATGCCGCGCAGCATGCCGACCAGCTGGATCACCGTGAACTGGCCGTCATGTTTCTGGAAGGGAGAGAAAGCACAGAGTGTAAACTCTGACATTAAGCAGCATCAGGGTGGGGGTGGGGGGTGTTAGTGATAAGGGTCAAGTCCTTCAACAACTTCAGCCGGAAGGGAAGGTTCAAGCCAGAATTCAAGCGTCTGTAGTTGCAACAATCCATTTCTGAAGTGTCTTTGAATCCCTCCTAGCACTTTCTTACCCTGCACTTTGACCTCTCTCTGGAGGGGGCCAAGCAAAACTCAAAATTTGTCCACCGAGAGGATCAATATAGGATCACCCAAAAAATCCTAATAGAGGATTTGATCTGACAGCAGACAAAACTTTCCTTTCTAAAACTGGCCATGTGTGCTCTCTGGATTCAGATTTGAGATTTCTTTGGCAGAGAACAGAGCCTGTTGATCGATGGCAGTCCAGCTCACCTTCCACTGCCAATTATTTCTGCCCTGGGCCAACGGTCCCCGTTAAAAAGTCATCCATGTTATCAGTCACTCTCTCTACTTTATATCATCTCTCCTTCCCTCTGTCTCTTTGTTCTCTCCATCCATCTCTGTCTGTCCTCAGTCACTGTCTCCGAGAGGGAGAGAGAGAACTCTGTATTACTTTGAGTCAGTCTCCATCTATCTTTCTATCTTCCTTCATCTTTCTACATCTGTGCACCCCCTCCTCCGCTTCCTCTATCGTTCTTTCTCCCTCACTCCCTCTGCAGCTGTGGAGTAAGTTAATTAGCCGGTGGTTTTGTGAGATGCTGATTGATTGGACTGTCTAACAAACCTACAGACTTCCTCTATCAATCTGCCCACCACATTGCATTGCCAGGAAGGAGGAGAAAGGGTGGGCAGGGAGACAGATGCAGGGCAGAGAGGTTAGACAAGGAGATGAAGGAGACGGATGAAAAAGATGACGATGGAAAATTTGACTTTTTGGCAAATTATAGGTAACGTTTTTTTATTATGTTTTTACTAGAAAACTAAAAGGAGTCACGTACTCAGGGAAAAGATAGAAACCATGAGACTGAGAGAGGAAGCCGAGAGAACGGTGCTTTTGTTGTTTCCGAGGGACGACTGCTTAATAAATGGTCAACATAATTAAAGACACATGGATGCCAGGAGCACGGATGAGCTGTAAAACCCATAAAATGCCATAATTATATTGAGCCACTGCGGACACTCTTTATGACCCTTATTACAATGCATACTGTAATATCCAACATGCATGTATGTGTGTGCGTACGTGTGATTTTGTGTGTGTGTTTTAGGCCTTTTTTATCTGTCAGATTTAATTTCATTTTGTTTCAGTGTTTTAGCTGGTGGGATTGGCGCCGATTTAGTAATGGGCCTATCATCACAGCCTTAATGGCTTTGGAGCGCTGCAGTGATTTTACCAGCTGACAAACAACTCTGAATACGAATCAGGGGGACTTTCAATGTGAGGCACACCAGGACTGCAACAAGCTTTTCATCTGGGTGTAGGCAAAATCTAATTCAGGACACCTCAGCTAAATCAATACTGCGGCTTCTGCTGCATATTTTGTATGAACAGCAAACATGAATCCTACATTTACAACACTAAATGCTTGTCTTCTGCTTCCGCAGCAGTTAAATAAAGATTCATAAGGATACGGATATAATTGACTTTTTTATTTTACTTTGCGAAAATACATCTAGGTTTCCACAACAGACTTATTATGTCTGCCGGTGTGTGATATATTTCAGATGAGGCTTTGAGGACTAATTCTTTAAAACCAACATTTTATGTAATGACTTATTGAGTGACAGGCTCCTAACTCTTGTCATAAAGTCGATTTCAATAACAAAGCAATACCTCCACAGACTTCCTTCGATTTTTTAAAATCTGTTCACTGATAAGCAGTTCAGCAGTAGCCTTGTGTAAAATCT
This sequence comes from Echiichthys vipera, assembly GCF_963691815.1. Classification (NCBI taxonomy): domain Eukaryota; kingdom Metazoa; phylum Chordata; class Actinopteri; order Perciformes; family Trachinidae; genus Echiichthys; species Echiichthys vipera. Next base: position 18,133,512 of record NC_139840.1, on the reverse strand, counting down.
GCTTTTCAGGACTTAATAATACTCTGGCATGGATTTAAATTATGTGTTTCATCACTTGCTCTTTAAACCAGTCTCCTTACTGCGATGATTTTAAGAGACATGATCAGCTTAATAAATGTTTCTAGAACTTTTCCTGCTGACATTTTTTCTCTGTTCACTCATGATTAAATTACCCCCCCCCCCTTTTTTTTTGGTTATTTTAATTTTTTTCTCATTTGCTATCTTGCCTTTAACATTACAATTACTATTACATTACAGTTAAAATGAACGGTTCCAAGGGGTTAAAGCATGAAATGACTTCTGAGCCTGAAAAGTTGTCCAGGAGGAAATGTGCTTGTATAGAATTAAGTATTATATGAACTTTGAACTCCTTTATGTCTAATAACAGGAATGTGGCCTGACAACTTTAAGATCTGTGTTAATTTCTATTAACCCTGTCAGCTAAATGTTTCTCACAAAGCAAAACGCTTTATTTGCCCATTTGTCATTTCTGGTCGTTTCTGCTCCGGGATATGGACACTAATTGAATTTCATAAACCCAGTGTGAAACATCATGTGATGAAAAGTGTCTATGCACTGAATACATTCAGGACCATCATTTCAACCTCCATGTACTGTACAGTATGTACTTTATATTAATTATGTTTTTCTTAGAGGTAGGGCACTTAAACTCAACATTTCACGCCACAAAAGATTGACAGTGTATAATTACAGTTGACAATTGTTCATCTACATACACGGTGCCACTTAGTGAAGATGTGTAGCCCTTTTCATAAAGGAAATTTTCACGTGTTGTTTCTAGCTGCACACAACAGCAACAGTTCTTTTACACTCATAATGTGGTCACTGAGTATGAAAATGTACCTCAAAAACTCTAATAAGCTGAAATAGTTTTTATTTTAATGGAGACTTGTTAAGCTAAAGTCCTTGGTGTAAATTTGTTTATAGATTGAATTCTCTAGCTTGGGATCAAAGACATTTTATAAAGAATGTACCCTCAAGTACATCATTTGGGGGAATAAACTGTACAATGTGAAACACTTTACACCTGGGACATTTTGTTCGACATGGCTTTTGTAAAGACTTGTGGCCCTGACCTTGGAGTAAATGTGCATTATGTTCTTTCCAGCTGAGACATTACTCACCTTGAGAAAAGTATCCAGAGATCCGTTTTCCATGAACTCCGTTATGATCATCACTGGTTTACCTACAGAGGCACATAATAAGGCTGCAGTTAGTGGAGCAGAATTACGAGGAAGAAAGTCGCCGA